>NC_135215.1:12457596-12827596 GCF_052324685.1 Brachyhypopomus gauderio | reverse complement strand
AGGTTTTAAATTTTGACATGCTGTGTGCAAGCATTTGTAAATAAGACAAATATGATCCAGAATTTTGTTATTGGATAACCTTTAGGTTTAGACACACACACACAATTGTGTGTATAGAAAATGTAAGCATTATAGAAACATGTAAAATGACTGCATTTTGTGCAAAAACAACATGAATTGTACTAATCGTATAGCCATTGAAGACTGATGTTGTGTTAACTGTGTTTAGAGTTTTGAAAATGTGACTACAGATTGGACAAACGCATGTTAGCAGTCGTAAAAAACTAAAAGCTAAATGTGAAAGCATTTACTTTAGGTATTTCAGATTAACACTTTTAGTAGTATGAAGAAATGCTGTTCATGGAACTGTCAGTAGGAACAGGGGCAGTTATGATTGTTTCAGTAGAGCCTCTTTACAGTAAAAACGACATATTTCACCCTCTTTACACACGTTCTCTGGGCTCGTATACGACATACCGTCAAAAGGATCTAGAACCGTATCCTTCTTACACTCTCAAAACAGACCTGCTCACACCGACCTGTTTGAATGGCGGTCACTTTAAATGATAACAAGACTCTTCCTCCACCCTCCTCTTCCACAGCGTGCGCTGACAGGAGCTGACTCGCCCACAGCCGTCGAGCGCGAGCTGAGAGATGAACATGGTTCCAGCCATGTGTGTCTGACCCACAGTCAGACGCTGAGTAGGTCACACCACCCCTGAACTGATTAACCTTAGTGGAACACAAGGAACTTTCTAACTTTTAGTTAGAAACGTTATCCACGTGTTGTTAAGATAACATTTATTTTTTACAGACATTCAGCTTAACAGGCGTCGTTAATGTTATTGTGGATCCTGCAGCAAGTAATGTCAATTACTTGTTAGAAATTTACCTCAGGCATTTAGCATTAGCTAAACAGCCAAAGGCGCACGTAAGAGATTATGTTTAGATATTTTTTTATCGTCTACGGGCAGCTGATGCCTCTTTTAGGAAAAGTTTAGTTGCCAGGTCTGTTGTAATCAATCAGACACAAAGTGGTTTGCAGACACTTACAGGTAGCTGGGACATCCAACTCGGCTGTTCTGTTCTCTGAGGTTGGGGACTGATGTAAAAAAATAGTGCTGGTCTTTGCACAACACAGCATTTCCAATTCTTAGCTTGTGGCCTTGACGTAATGCTTCTGGGTCTGGCGCTAAAAAAAAACACCTTAAAAAAAGCTAGTTTTCAAGCCGTATGTAGAGACTCAGACGAGGAGTGGTACAAATCACATCATGACACAGAAAGGCAAGACAAATCTGAATGGTTTATTTTATTCCATGTTTTCTGGTAGGCAGCCTACAAAAACTTGTCTTGTTTCAGTTTGTGGGTTGGTAGGCATTCCAGGTACCCAAACGTACCAAAAAGCCATTTGCGGACAATATTATTTCTTCAGGTCAGTTGTGTGTTCGCTCATGGCCATGCTGTCTATTGGAATTGTGTATGGTGTTCGTGATGTGGACTATAACAACATAATATACCAAATACTGGGCCCACATAAAAATTTAAACAAAATTTAAAAGTAAAATGTGTTTAAATCAAGAGAGCTAAAAGGAAATAACACAAACAGGGAGAGAAAGAAACACTTAAGTCTTAAGTGAAGCATAGGTAACATTTCCCAGTGTCTTATTAAATCACTGCTGGATGATAACAGGACCTACTGAGGCTTGAGGACGCTGCTTTTTTACAAAAATGGAAATAAAGAAACAATATAGTCTCTCGATGAGCAGGTTTAATGTAGCACATTAAAACAGCCATAGACAGTCACATCCTCACGTTTAGATTACGACAAGCCAACCGTCCTTCAATTCCACCCACTCCACCCGATTCAAGATTTCTCATAAGACATAAAGCCCCTTCTGGTCTTACATCTCAGTTCCTCACTATGATATTTCACAAGCAGGTCTGCTCTCCCCTTCAGGTCATCTGTCCTCCTCGGGTGACAGAGCATTCACTGGAATGGCCTCCAAAACTCAGAAATTCACTGCTCAAACACTTCTTCCTCTTCAGTACTAAAAATAATAACATAACTCTTTATTACTGTTGTCCCTATCTATTCATAATGTGCATTGTTTTAACTGTGCCCTGTCTGTGTTCATAGAGAAGCTTCCTTCAAAAAAGTTGCTATATAAATACTATTACTGCAAATACTGTTATTGCTATTTAATTGTTATGTTTAACAAATTTCAGTTTCAGTTTTGGTTACTTCGGCATTTCATATATACAACATTTAAGTATATTTTGTGGCTCCCAAGGCCTCACAAGTACAGTCAAGAATCTCTGATCTGCTGCTCTGTCTTTACAGTAATTACATGTGATTGATTTATAAATGTTGATTTATGCTAATGTTTTCCTGCTTAGAAGAGTTTTATTTAGGGCTAATTCAAAATCAGGGTCACTAGAACAGTCCAAGATCAGTTTACCAATATGAATTACATCAGAAGACATTATGAACAAAACACAAGTGACAAGCTACAAAAGATGAATATAACAAAACTGACTACGTACAAAACACATTCTTGGACTGTATAAAACGGAGGCTAGGACACACGGCTAGATTTTAAACACAAGAACCAAACAGAGGAGGTATATATACGCAAGCTAACAAGATGGAATTCAACTAGAAACACCTGAAACCAATAAATATGGGCAGAGATATAAATGATAAGGCTTGGAAACAAATAGTGGGGAACCGTCAGGGCCCTCTACGCCCTCTCAGAGGGCCTAAAATATTCTTAAAACATAAATATATAAAATATAATGTATCCAATTTTATTTTATCCACTTACAGTTTGCAGTGGCGGACTTGGAAATTTGGGGGCTCAAGGCGAATTTTGCTAGGGGGCCCATCAACAATTCATATGCGAGAAATAAGTTAGCTAGTCAGGGGGCCCATACAGTGGGTTGCAGTGGGAGGGGCCCAAGGCAGTTGCCTAGCCACGCCTCTATGCAAAGACCGCCTCTGACAGTTTGACAATCGACATCTAAACAATTACAAAAATATAAGCAAATAAATTATTCAACCGTGTCTATTCAATCTGTGTTTGAAGGTGAGGGGTTTAACTAAGTGTGTCTCCCTCTATCAGGACTGTGATGCCTCCGCAGAATGTTGGTGATTGGTGGGGCCGCTGTTCATTTACAGAGGGCCTGGCAGTTATAATTCAGCACAATACCAATTTCAAATGACAGCAAAATTGACCAATCATATCATCCCTCTTAGTGTGTGGGCTTAACTGTATGATAATTTCCGCCTGCTGTGGAGACGCTAGCTGTCGTTAGCGTACCACCGCTAGCTAGTTTCGATTCATTCCTTTGATGCCCTCGTGCGCGTTGTTTACATATTCCGCTTCCGAGGAACACGGAGCTGTGGAACCTTATTTTTTTTGGAACCTTATTTTGCTTAAGAAGTTATCTAGTACATATGTTATTGTTTATTGCGTTTCTAAAGCTGTACTGTCGTCTCAATTTTTTTCTTTATTGCAGTTAATTAGGAGAGGAAACTTTTTTTCTTCGGGGGGGGGGTTGGGAGCGAGCCCAGGTTTAATGGTCACGGTTCGCTACTGGAAACAAAACACATAGAAAATGAAAACAAGAGCCCGTGGAGAAAGTAAACAAAGACATGGCTGACAGTTGAGGTGCGGGGCCAGGCGTGATGTGCAAAAATATTTCAACTGTACTGGAAGGGTGAATGTATGTTAGTTACCTTCATCCACTTCGCCTGGTTAGTTCCCTATCTGCTTGATTGATTTGTGTGTCTTTTAAATAATTCTTCTTGGTGCTGGAAGGAAAAGCACTACCCATGCCCATGGATCTACCAACAGAGCAGAGTGCAACTATTGTGTGATGAGGAGGGAGTAGAGGTGAAGAGTAATGACTGTAGTGACAAAGCTACGCCATTTTTGACTGTACCTCTATGTTATCCCCTTCATCCTGTGAACCAATCACATTTCACTAAAATGGCTCATGCAGTTCAAAGAGTGTGAACAGCTGGTTGAGCAGTTCATCTGCAGGTTTGGGGTGCCAGAGGAGCTCCACAGTTACTTGGCCGAACTTTTTCCACCAGCTGAGCATCTGGTCTTGGACTATGCTGCTCCATGCTGAAAGCAATAATCTCATAGAACACTTACAGTTTTTGCAGCTGCTAAGACACAAAAAGTGGTCCTTATAGCACAATTTCTGAAACAACTAACCCATGTAGCCTATCTATTGCCCAGGTGCGCTAAACCTTAAGCACATTTTCTGCCTTACACTCATTTAGAAATTCTAAAACACAATTTTTGCAAAACTTTAAACAAAAAAGTTGTTCACATAAGACACAACATTCAAAACTGAAAACCATATGTTTTTTGGAAAACACTGCCACACAACTGCTACACTCACCTATCCAAATTCATACCCAGTTCTCACACGTTACAACACTTCTAGCTAATTTTTAGACATCAAAACCTAATCCCTATAAAGAGGCCACAAGTTGCAAATCTTGGTGTGCACATCACTGGAGTTCAATATTGCATAGAGATGACAATGAAGAGTACAAGAATGAGGAAGAGGATGAGCAATCATAATGGATGAGATCAGAGCCACTCTGGTTGACCATGTGGTCAAACATGCGTTGGTTTTTCTGGAGGCAAAGGGTTCAACCTTATCTGTGCTGCTACACTGTAGCACCATCCAGACTATTCAAAATGAGAATAGATAAGTAGACCTATCCTCTATACATACTACATCATGTACTAGACTACACCTTGGTGGGTGGCTGTCCACCTTAGAACAGAAAGAGACCATCATCAATATGGTCAGAGCCAACAACTACATACGTTTCCGACAACTTCAACAGCACATCATTACTGACAACGTCACCATCAGCAACATCCATTCAGTGAGTCTATCCGGACTGGGCCAGTGACAGTGTGAAACAACTGCGCTATGAATTTGCCACTCAGCATCATGCCACTCTTGGTCCCTACAACACTGTGCACATCATCACCTTCTTCAACACAGAACCAAACATACTCATTCTCCAACACAAGGGGGATGAACCAGAACAGTTAAGGTTTGTTGTCATTTTGGACAACATAACTTTGCACTGGGCTGCTCAAGTACAAACTGGTTCACTGAACAGCCATGATTTGTGGTGATTCACCTCCACCAAACTCTCCATTGCTGTTGAGTTCTTTTTGGCATGGAGGTGGTTGCCAACCCCCCAGTACAAATACATTCAGCAGGTGATGGAGGAAGCTTGAGGGTATTTTGTCTTTTTTTCTTTTTTGTTGTTCATGTGTTTACAGTATATACAGCATGTGTTGCTGTTGTGTTCATGCAAAACCAAAAAAAACCTTCCCGTTGTAATGACATTTTACTTTATGGTGTAAATGTACTGAATATGCAGAAATAACCTCAATATTTGTGAATATTCATGTATATGTGAGACCTCTGACAGACCTTCACAGCAAACTAGAAACTAAACACTCAAACACATTTTTCATTTGTCACTTCATTGTGTAGTCACATATATGAAAGGCTAATCATCTGATATTTGTGTGTAGCGTTTAGATGCAATAATATGGTTTTGGCAAGAGTTGCAGGAGTTTTGGTTGAAGTGTGAAATGTTTTGCCTGTTGTGTGTGTAGCACTGGCTGCTGTGTGTTAAATTTTGACAAAAGAGACATCGTTTCAGAAATTGGATCTTAGCATCTGCAAAAAACTGTAAACTGGATCACTCACCACTCAGGTAGCCATGGTCACCATTCAGCACCATCGCACCTGGGACAGTGATCATACCCCTGGTCCTGCTGACATGCTGCTCCGCCATTTTGCAGTTGACCAGGTTCAGCTGTCCGCTGGCAGCAGAGGAGGACAGTGCACTTAGGGGGGGAGTGCGCCACGGCTCACCACATACCGTGCATCAGCTCACCAGAGGTCACCACTAGTCTGCCAGCAATCACCAGGAGCAAGCAAATGACACACACACACACACACACACACACACACACACACAAAACACACAACACCAAAACTATGAGGGTGCCAAGCGGTGCACTCCTGTACACTCATGCTATTTGGGTCACTGTGGTGATGGATCCTTGAGGGGGGCTGTGTGCTATCTGCCACATATGTTGGCACTATGGGCTCACAGGCTGGCAGAGATTCACAGAACCTGTAGAAAATGTCTCCAAACATTTAGGTTTACTTATGTGTGAATGTTGACTTTAGTCCTTTTGAGCTTTGTCTGACTGTCCTTGTAAAGTGTATGTATGCTATCTCCCGCCCCATTTACCCCATGTTTGGTCCCTTTTCTGTTTGTTTGCTGACATTATCTGATTCTTCTCTGCTGATGCTACATTATATCTATCTATCTATCTATCTATCTATCTATCTATCTATCTATCTATCTATCTATCTATCTATCTATCTATCTATCTATCTATCTATTCTAATTTGAAATGTGGTGTGCACACATTGTATACTACATATTTATTGTATAAGCATTGTATATGTCACCGTTAGATGTTTTTTACAGATGTCGTCCATTTGACCACACCATTTGATCACACTAGTTTGTCAAGCTGTATTTATGGGTCCAAATTTGAGATGTGCATCAGAGTCTGTTTGGACTTAGACATGCACTTGTAATGCTGCATTACCCTGGTAACTCTCATTCTTAATCTCAGGAGTTCTGACTTTATGCTTCATGGAAACTGACAAACAAACCTCTTGCCAAATCAAGTAAAGAAAAAACATTAAAAAACTTCTCTCTTGAGAAAACCCTTCAAAGCAGATGTCTTGTTTTTTTCCATTTAGCTATGCTTTCTTGTTGTTCCATAATCAACAACAACACAATAGAAGCATCACTAACAATCTCAACAGTCAAGGTTTACATTTTTCCTCCTTGTTTTTGGTTTTTGTTTCTTGTTTGATGTAAGAATTCCATAAAATAATATTAGCAACATAATGACCATAAGCCTTGTTGAGCTTGGGCACACGTCAGTATGACCTTCGTCCCAGGATGTAATATCTACCTGAAATAGATTCTGCATGTTACTACTAGCCTGACTACAATAATTGTTACATGATATGCTTTAACATTCAACACAGACCAAAGAGAAACAAAGTGTAGGATGACAAAGGTGACAACACCACTCTGAACCAGCCTCTGAAGTTCTCTTCATCTGGCCATGGGCTAAAGCAAGCACAAATTCACAAAGTTCTGGTGCACCCCTGGCCACCTTGTGCAAGATGAGCATTGAAATATATGCGCAAATCATTAAAAAATTAAAAATGTGGTCACTGAAAACCAATCAACTGGTTATCTATTAATGAATAAACATGTGCTAACCTAGGTTATAGGCCACCCCTGAAAGGTCTAGGACTGAAGCACTGTATGCCAGATACACATCTAGACTTCAGAACTACTTCTGTGCAATGATGCTTCCTCCGCCCAACTCCCTCTCACCTATCGAGTGCAGGTGCTATGAAGGGGTTTGACCCCTTCTCACCACAGCTAGCCTCCACACATACTATTAGGTACACTGTAAGGGATTACATTGAAATGTCAACTCTCTCTTTCCTCTGTACATATAAAATGTAGGCTTATACTTGAAGCACACCTTGATTTATCTGACATTTGATGACCAACAGTTCACATTATTTCAGAGCCAAAAAAATGCTATCTAAGATCAGCAGCTTCTAATTATATCTAGTACTCATTATATCTAGTTCTAATTATATCTAGGACCGGTACACATGTAATAAAACCTGTCTGTAAGGGTCTGTAAGAACCATCATGTCAGGTTCTGACAAGAAATGTTCTGAGAAATCAACGTAGGCTCTAGAAGCCCTTATACCAAAATGAGTTTAAATATATCCTTTCTGATGGCTTGCAACAACTGCAGCAAAGTTTGGGTGTGCTGTACTCTTTCTTGTTTTTCTATCTCATTAGCACTAAAGTAAGTGGTTCATCCTTTCCACACATAAAATACTCATAGAAACTTAAAGACACTTAAACAACATCGCTGTTTTGCCTTGTGCAATATGGTTTTTGCTGAAGGGTACCGTTTGCATGCTAAAGCTCCCTACAACTCTTTCAAGGACACCAATAAACCTGAACTCATTAATTATACTGCTGCCTTCAGGCCAACACATCCTCTCTGTGTGTGTGTGTGTGTGTGTGTGTGTGTGTGTGTGTGTGTGTGTGTGTGTGTGTGTGTGTGTCTTTGCATGCATGCGTGTGTGTGCATGTGTGAGTGCATGCTCATGTGTATATAAAAACAAGTGGCATTGAAATATAAAAAATCTAAATAACAGTCCTGTTTACATTGTTTAGAATCTACATTCTTTTGTGACTTTCAGTTGCTGACACATAGGTGATATCTGAGATTTATGAACCTATTAGCTAGTTGTGCCGCACCTATAAAACACAGAGAGCAGCCTTTACGCAGAAATTCTGCTGCCATCTAGTGTTAACATTGGCTGACAAAGATGATCCTGTGAGTAAAGTGAACTGATGAACTGCTAAGGAATGTCAACTTATATGTTGCATGTTCAAACATGTGACAAAAGCGTGGCAGGTTCATCAGGGCAGGTGCAACAATATGGCCCTGTCCAACCACGTCCCTCTACACTGGCAGACTGATGGCCCTGTCCAACCACGTCCCTCCACACTGCAGAATGATGACTCTGTCCAACCACGTCCCTCCACACTGGCAGACTAGCAACAGAATGGCTGCTGTACATTTAGCTCGCTTTGTCCTGAATGGATGGAGACTTACACAAAATGTATGACAAAGGAAAACAGAGAAGCACGCTGGTGTACATCTTACCAATACAGCTTTAAGTTTCTCTTGTGTAGGATTCTCCTGCATAGCTAATTTGAATGAGAGGAAGAGAGATTTTGTGAAGTATGATTTGTAGCATTGTATTGCATCATTACTTTTAATTGCAGGGAAGGTTACCATGACACTGGACTTTGGAAGCATGTCCCTGGAATCAAGTCAAAAGGACATATGTTATCAGTGTGGTGTGATTGGCTCATTATGCTTCTACCAGTGGTAACATGTCTGACCAGACACTTGACCTTTTCGCATTGACTGTAAAGGTGGTTGCTGTTTTCACTGGGTTTACATGAAGTGCATGATTCTCATATGATTTTTGCTAAATGGAAACTTACTTGTTGCTGCTGACCATTTCTTTGATATCCTGGCTTGTCTGACCCACACTCATTTGGTTCCGGTGAATAATTTTATTTTGTTGGTTTACAGGTACAAATGATTTTTAGAACTAGTTGGTTAAGAACATGGACATAACAGTGTGTATTACCTCCACACTTCCCTGACTCCCCTGACTCACATCTTCTGCATCACCTCATATCCTGGGACCTCTCAAATGAGGTATTGCGTTGCTTCACAGTGGGGCAGTAATGGCTAAATTAAGTGCATCAAACACATGTACAAATTGAACTCAATACAATTGATAACCACAGATGTACTCTACATTGCAACAGCCCACACCAAATCCAATAAAAGGGAAAATACATAAATAAATAAAAACAATACACACAAGAATGGCTATAACATTACAGGACCCAGCTGCTGGTTGGGTTACAGTAATTCAATGTGTTGTACAATATGAAATAGTCTATGTAGCTCTCAAGACATTGAAAAAACAATTTAACATTTTCTACAAATTACATAATGGTTTTATTATAAATTACAAATTATTATTACCTGTTTTAGATTTAAAATATAATGAATAGTTATAAGTAGTATAAAATAATTATCAGAAATAAACGTGATCATTTTTTTTATTTAAACAGTTTTCGAGATGAAAGAAAACATTCAACAACAGATAGAGATGGATCTGCAAAATGAATCGTTTAAGCGTCATCATCAGTTGTATTTTGACGGCCCAGCCGTACAGTCGAAGGCATGAGGCAACATTGCGTAATACGCAGAGAGCACGCGATAGCCGAGCGCGAGGACGCGTCTGACGTCAGTATGAGAAAACAAACTTAGAAATATTTGGCTCCCTTTATAATAAAAAAGAGAAAGAAGACATTATTAACCAGCATTACAAAAACGACTACTTCACTACTGTAATTTTAGAACATTTAAAATCGGCTGTTCCTTTATTTGTTCTCACCAATCGGAGATTGTGGTCATCAGCAAACCGAGCTCAGCACTTGACACCTCCACGCTCCGCTCTGAGCTACACCTTCAGGAGTGGTCTTCTAATCACAGTGCTCAGAGTCCGGGTCCGGCCGTATTCTTAATTAGGAGTCAGGTCTGACGACAAAGTATCCATCTAGTTACATTAATAATTTAATCAGATCTAAGGGATTGCAAAATACGGAACAAGATTTGGATCGGAGGTCAACATTTGCATACCACTGACTAAACTCCTCTACAGTACAAGAGCAAGGTAAGACATATACGGGAACACGCCACAAATGGGACGTTCCGATTTCTTTAATATGTTTATTCATACCCCACCTCTCTGTCCCCTCCCATCACTTTCCGCGCTTCCGAATGGTCAGATCAGTCTGTGCGCCACGCGCCGCTATAGACTGGTACGAGACAGTCATGTATTGGCTGTCTATTTAAAGGGAAACAGCGTAAGGGTTGTAATAAAGGAGCATTCCTATTGTTACATGTATTTTAAATGAAATACATTATAGGGCATTTAGTATTTCGTATACTAACACCTCTAACACTACTGACTTATACATTTTATAACAGTTTTGAACTTTTTCGTCACTGATTATGGACAAAGGTAAGAGCGAAATTCAAAGCAGGACGAGAATACATTCATACGTGGTCATTTTGGGCGTGTTTTGTATAGAAGGTAAAGATCATTGCTTGTTAGGGAGACAGATTTTGATTGACAGCTCTGCTTTTCGGTGGTTACCACGATTCATCACGACTTCAACAACTGATTTGTGACGATGGAAGTAAATGTAGTTTAGTCAGCAGAATGGCAGCTAAAGAATTTCACAGGTGCCAAGAGATTTTACTGGTGACACACTGGGGTTTGCATCTGAAATTTGTAAAATGACACTCACATGTATTGAAGCATTTGGGATTGTCGTGTATTAATTACATAATAACAAAGGTTGTAAAATGTTGTCATTGTTTTTGATAACCATGATATTTACTGAAAGCATCTCTGTGCATCCTTTGGGGAAAGACTAACATGCTCAACAAATGGCTTTGGAATGAATAGACATTTTGCAAGATTTGTAACAGCTAGTCTACTCTACAAAATGACCATTTCCATTTAATCATATGTTGACAGGCAGATTTGCGTTTAAAATTATCATTTTAACTAAGTGTATCATGTGAAACAGATGTAATGTCACGTATGTAGATGTGGTAGACAATTTTAAATGGATATTGACTTTTCAACAATTTAATACTAATTTATTTTACAGTTAATGAAGGTCTATAAAGTCTGTTGTTAAAACACCATGAATGTTCAGTTCTCTTCATTTACTCCTGTCTTTTCCGGCCTATGTCCGGCATGCTCTGATCACATCTCTGATCTCGCAGGTACGGATCGCACCAACATGATTAAGTTCTGGAAGGAGCATTCCCAGAATGCCACAGTAGAGGAGATGATGCTCGACTCCAACGCCCTGCAGCTCACCCAGCACGAGCTCCCTGAGATACTGGAAATGCTGCCCAGCTTGGACGGGCTTGACGTCCTGGAGCTAGGAGCCGGCATCGGGTGAGTGACCTCCTCACCACGCCGGTACTGACACACAGCTCAGACTCCAGTGTGTGAACCTGAACACCACTTCCCTGATGCAGAAGTCCAGGACCTCTACTTAGCACAAGTCAGTTCTGCACCAGAGTAGCATCAAGACTGCTTGTAATCAGATTACTGGTGCTTTTTTTCTGTGTAAGAGTCAGAGGTAGACTTTTTGGGGTGGTCTTGGTTACATTTTGTGTAAAATAAACTACACTTAATGCCTGTGTGAATTCCTGAGTGAGGAGGGAAGGTGTCTCAAACATTTTGGAACTCTGTAAATTCATATGTGCATGAGCACATGTGAAATCATGTTTTCGGAGATCAGAGCTGCTCTTTTACACTGATCTTGTATAATCCTCCCTTATCTACATTTTAGATGGAAACATTACAGAAACTGTTCTTAGATCCCTGTAAAAGGTCAGTTCTAATATCACCATGAATGGAACGGTTGTGAGTGTGGAAGCACTGAAGTGTTATAAAAATAATCCCATGATTGTTTGAACACACACACACACACACACACACACACAAAATGTTGCTTCACGTTGCTGTATATTGAATTGAGTATTAAATATGTTTAAGATATAATATACAAATATGTTTAACATATAAATATATAAATATGCAGGGCCTTTTCAACTCATTAGTTGCTATAACTAGCCATACACCATTTTATTTATAAGGATGATGGTGATAAATTCAATATTGTTTAATATTTGATAATACACGTCACATTTTTTGGGCAGTCCATGAACTTTGCCTGCATCACCTCTTTGACAACACGCAAATAGGTAATCTGTTTGTTTATATTCACTGATAGTAACAAAATAGTAGTTTATTAACATCCTTTGGCCCTTTATATTTATGGGTAAAAGGTGAAGCAAGCAGATTTGGGATTTACAATGCAGCCACTGTGATAGAATATAGTTAAAGTTGCACAAGACAGAACATGTATTGGTATAACGGCCCAGCTGGTATCCAGCCAGACCTCACAGACCACGATCACCAGTCACAACACACAACTCTGCTTCCAATCACCTGTTTATTGAGTGATTACTGTAAACACACCTGTTCCTCATTTATCCTTTATCCTGCCTAAACCCCAAAGGTGCCTGAGTTCAATGGTGTGTATTAAGCATCACTGTCCTCCATATCACTGTCCTCCAAAGAGACTGTTGCTGAGCCCCTTTCCTGTCTCTGTTACGACTGAGCCCTTTCTCTTGTTTGCTTTTGTGAATAAAACCCTTCCGGAGTTTTCCCCTGGTACCCCGTGCTCCTGCTTCACAATGCCGCCGAATGTGGGGGCCAGATCGGGGGCACACAGCGAGTCCAGAGTCTGTGGCCGAGGCTGACACCTGGCGAGGCACTCTTACTGGTCCCCAGCAGCACATGCTGGTGAACCCAGGGCTCGAGCTGGCCACGGCTAGCAGACCAGTCTTCCCACCTTCCTCCCCGTTTTCTGCTTATCACATCGCTACCCCAGAAGTGTGTGCACCAGGAATCCTAAGGGGGTATGACGGGGTCCCTGTACAGGGTGAGCTGTGCATCAGCTACCGGCCACTAATGCCAGGGCATGCCAAAGTGGTATTTGTCATCAGCGAGGTCACAGGGAGGAAGGCTGGGGCACCTGCTCACTGCTGCCCATGATCACTATGACTTTGTATGACCCCTCCCCCAAGTGCACTGCGACCTGTACAATATAACCTATAACACGACCTGTAATTATGATAACACTGAGTAACATTCATTACATTACCACAAACATTTCCCCTTCCCCATTATCCACTGTTCCATTATCAAACATGGCCTTTGACCTTTCAGGCGCTACACAAGTCACCTCATTGGCAAGGTGAATCATGTGACAGCTGTAGACTTTATGGAGAGCTTTGTGGAAAAGAACAGAAAAGACAACAGTCACCGTGGCAATGCAAAGTTCATTCAAGCTGATGTCACACAGCTAGAGCTGTCCAATAATAGGTGGGTAGAGATCTTTAAATGGAGCTGTAATGATTTTACAATATGTCCACACACTTACTATTTCAGTATTTAACATATTTGTTAAAGAAAGAAATAAATACATGTATGTTTACCTAAATCTGGCAAAAAGATAGCTGGGTAAATAAATGTTTGGTTTCCTTTCCTTAGTTTTGACTTGATCTTCTCTAACTGGCTTCTGATGTATCTGAGCGAAGAAGAACTGATCTCACTGGAAAAAAAGATGTTGGCCTGGCTTCGCCCAGGAGGATACCTCTTCTTCAGAGAATCCTGTTTCCATCAGTCAGGTTAATCTTAATGATCAGTACCAATCCTGTGCTGAAAAATCCATGATTTGTAGTGAGGGTCATACATTTCATGAGCAGAGACAGGTGAGTTAGAGCAGGACAAATGAAAGCCCAGAGCTTGAAAAGCAGTGTAATTCACGTCCACTGGTGCATATCATAATGTGAACAGACCTGGAGGACCATTAACATGTAATAGGCTGTCATCAAAGTCAGGTAAGAAGTTGAAGTCATTTTACCAACCACAGTTAGCAAGGAAAATGAATTAAAATTGATAGAACGTGATTTCAGTAACTTTATCAGTGATCAGATGGTGTCAAAGGCAGACATGCAGAATGCACCATCATCATTGTTATGACCCTTAGTTTGGCAGTGGCTCTGCAGAACTTACAAAGAACCAGTCGACCCCACAGTTTTAGAAAAGTCATGTCCTACACATTTTCAGATAGGATTTAAGTTAAGCTTTCTAGAGCAGCTGAAAACTAACTCTCTCCAGCTGCATGAAAGCAAAGTATTTCTTTACATATTTCTTATTTTGGGAATAGTGTGATAATGACATTTCAAAATCTCAAACAATCCAAAAAATTTAAAAATCACCAGAAGTCTAAATCCAAGTTTAACATAACTATATTTTGTTTATTTTCAGGAGACTCTAAGAGAGACTTCAATCCCACCCACTACCGCTCTCCTGCTCATTACAACCACCTGATGACATCTGTGACAACTGAGGAATCAGGAGAAAATGGCACCAACACCTATGGCTTTGATATGATCCTGAGCAGGAATGTGCACATCTACGTTAAGGTAACAAGTCATGAACGATCTCTTTATCAATACTAGCACTCTAGAATGAATACCTTTTCAAGGACAAGCCAGCAGTGCTGAATGGATTAGTAATGTTATAAATTATTATGTTTTCTCCCTTTCTCTGTCTCACTCTCTTTTGCTCTTTGACTCTTTCCCTCTCTCAGATGAAGAAGAACCAGAACCAGGTGTGCTGGCTAATGCAGAAGGCCCGCCGGGATGTGCCCCAGCAGAACCCTGCAGGCTTCAGCACCTTGCAGCAGTTCTTGGACAACCAGCAGTACACGCGCAGGAGCATCTTACGCTATGAGAAGATTTTTGGTTCGGGCTACGTTAGCACGGGTGGAGCCAGCACCACCAAGGTCAGCCACTGGGGTCAGAGAGGTCAAAGGCTCAAGGAGGAGAGAGAACCTTTTTTTTTTAGCTTTTGTTGCACTGGCTGTATAGTTTGAAAGTATTTATAATGTAGCAATTTTTGCAATGCTCAAGTGGAAAGATATAATAGACATTCTGAATATAGCTTAGCTGCATTGATTGTTTTAAATGGCATTTTGCTTGTTATTTTTTCTGGCTAAGCGAGCTCAGATTTATTTGCTCTTAAACTTTCCAGGAGTTTGTCGACCTGCTCAATCTGCGGCCAGGGCAAAAGGTTCTTGATGTGGGTTGTGGAATAGGAGGTGGAGATTTCTACATGGCTAAGGTGAGTCATAGAGAAACTGACAAGCATTTCACAAATGTCAGTGATCAGATTTCTTCTTGCAATGGTGGGAAAAAATATTATCTTAATGTCTTTCCTTGTTATTCAGTATTGATATTCATTCAATAGAACTTTGGAGTGGAGGTCTTGGGCCTGGATCTGTCCGCAAATATGGTGGAGATTTCCATGGAGAGGTCAATACAGGAGAAAACCCCATTGGTGAGTGACACGTTTTAACAGTCATAATCCCAACGGGAGCACAAAGAGTGGTGTCATCTCTGAAATGACTCTAGATTAAATTGCCTGAAGGAGCATGTTTGTGCTTGGGATGTCTGCACTGGAACATCTTCTCCACTTCAGGTGCATTTCGAGGTGTCAGACGCCACTAAGAGAAGTTTTCCAGAGAACTCCTTTGATGTGGTATACAGCAGAGACACTATTCTACACATCAGTGACAAGCTTGAGCTCTTCAGGAAATTCCATGTGAGTTTGTATGTTAAACAAGTTTATAGTAGTTAGAGCTTTATTTAAAACAAGTGAACAACACTGCCCTCTCCTGGTTATTTAAAAAATGATTATTTAATGCAGTAACCTTAAATTCACAAAAGATTTTCCTTTCACTCAGATACTATCATTAGTGTGAAATAATTGGTGTGTGTGTGTGTGTGTGTGTGTGTGTGTGTGTGTGTGTGTGTGTGTGTGTGTGTGTGTCTGTCTGTGTGTGTGTCTGTGTCTGTGTGTCTGTGTGTGTAGACATGGCTGAAGCCAGGTGGCAAGGTATTGATCAGTGATTACTGCTGTGGTCAGAAGCCTTGGACTCCTGCTTTCCAGGACTACGTTAACCAGAGAGGTTACATCCTGTGTACACCACAGAGATATGGCAAGGTAAGCCACGCCCACACAATGATCAATGAACCCATGCGGGTCAAGAACACTCATCTACAATGAGGTCTTGCTCTTCTTACTAATTAAATAATACATCTAATATATCTGATTCACTGCATAGGAAAGGAACACATACCTACTATATATCAGCAGTCTTATTTGAAGCAGTTACTCTATATCCTGTGAAAAGGAGAAAAATGTTGATTCCTTGTGGTATTTTGTGAGGGTTTTTGCATTATAACTAATTGCCTGCTACTGGCTGAATAGAGGTGGTGAAGACGTAGACAGTGGCACACTACAGTGTATGGAGTGGTGTGATTGTGGATGCACCATTACAAACCAAAATGAGAGACCATTTTGTTCATCAGAAGTAGTGCAGCCACACAAACACACAAAACTGAATTAAAAGGATATTTGTGCCATCTGTGAGTTTCCCATGGTTACATGTAGACAGTGACATCGGGAAGGTGGTTCATGAACGTATAAATAGCAGGAAATAAGGTAATGACTGGTAACCACTGCAATGATTGGTTATGATTGTATGATTTGTGTACATATTGGTATTTTATAGAGCAGTAAACCTAACCTAGGATTGCATAGAATATTATTTGTTGTTATAGTTATATTTCCCATTGCAGAAGGCTGTGACATGCAAATATGATACAGATATAGTGTGCTATGAATTTCCTTATTCGTCTTAGATTTAATAGTGTAAGATATTTCTTAGTAGCAAGATGTATAAACATAGTTTTAAAGTAGTTTGGTCCATATTGTACACATTTAACCTAACACCACTTGATTTCAATGTCACAACAATATTCATCACACAGTATTCTTGTGTGTTTGCGTGTATGTGTTCAGATCTTGGAAGAGGCAGGGTTCTGTGACGTGAGAGCTGAAGACAGAACCGCCCAGTTTATTCAAGTACTGAAAGATGAGTTGAAGAGGGCAGAGGGGATTAAGGATGAGTTTATAGAGGTGAATGAAAACATGGACACATGCGACACACTTTTGGGATTACACCTTGCAAGGTCGAACATACAGTGGGGAAAATAAGTATTTAGTCAGTCACCAATTGTGCAAGTTCTCCCACTTAAAAATATGAGAGAGGCCTGTAAATGACATCATAGGTAGACCTCAACTATGAGAGACAAAATGTGAAAAAAAATTGAGAAAATCATTTTGTCTGACTTTTAAAGAATTTATTTGCAAATAATGGTGGAAAATAAGTATTTGGTCACCTACAAACAAGCAAGATTTCTGGCTGTCACAGACCTGTAACTTCTTTTTTAAGAGGCTACTCTTTCCCCCACTCATTACCTGTATTAATGGCACCTGTTTGAAGTCGTTAACAGTATAAAAGACACCTGCCCACAACCTCAAACAGTCACACGCCAAACTCCACTATGGTGAAGACGAAAGAGCTGTCGGAGGACACCAGAAACCGAATTGTAGACCTGCACCAGGCTGGGAAGACTGAATCTGCAATAGGCAAGCAGCTTGGTGTGAAGAAATCTACTGTGGGAGCAATAATCAGAAAATGGAAGACCTACAAGACCACTACTAATCTCCCTCGATCTGGGGCTCCACGCAAGATCTCAGCCCGTGGGGTCAAAATGATCACAAGAACGGTGAGGAAAAATCCCAGAACCACAAGGGGGGATCTAGTGAATGACCTGCAGAAAGCTGGGACCAACGTTACAAAGGCTACCATCAGCAACACACTATGACGCCAGGGACTCCGATCTTGCAGTGCAAGACGTGTCCCCCTGCTTAAGCCAGTCCATATCCAGGCACGTCTGAAGTTTGCTAGAGAGCATTTGGATGTTCCAGAAGAGTATTGGGAGAATGTCATATGGTCAGATGAAACCAAAGTAGAACTATTTGGTAAAAACACAACTTGTTGTGTTTGGAGGACAGTGAATGCTGAGTTGCATCCAAAGAACACCATACCAACTGTGAAGCATGGGGGTGGCAACATCATGCTTTGGGGCTGTTTCTCTGAATGTGGCCATGTATTGTGAGATTTTGGGTGCAAACCTCCTTCCATCAGCAAGGGCAATCAAGATGAAACGTGGCTGGGTCTTTCAGCATGATAATGATCCCAAGCACACTGCCAGGGCAACAAAGGAGTGGCTTCGTAAGAAACATTTCAAAGTCCTGGAGTGGCCTAGCCAGTCTCCCGATCTCAACCCCATCGAAAACCTTTGGAGGGAGTTAAAAGTCCGTGTTGCCCGCCGACAGCCCCAAAACATCACTGCTCTAGAGGAGATCTGCATGGAGGAATGGGCCAACATACCAGCAACAGTGTGTACCAACCTTGTGAAGACTTACAGAAAACGTTTGACCTCGGTCATTGCCAACAGAGGATATACAACAAAGTATTGAGATGAACTTTTGTTATTGACCAAATACTTATTTTCCACCATTATTTGCAAATAAATTCTTTAAAAGTCAGACAAAATGATTTTCTATATTTTTTTTACATTTTGTCTCTCATAGTTGAGGTCTAACTATGATGTCAGTTACCAGCCTCTCTCATCTTTTTAAGTGGGAGAACTTGCACAAATGGTGACTGACTAAATACTTATTTTCCCCACTGTATGTCATATTGCCTATATGTAATTGTAGTTTTTGAAAAAGAAACATTTGGCACATTGTAATTTTTTTGAAATATTGTTTCCACATTTTATCTGGTTTTCTTAGTCAGGACATTTTTGTCTTGAAATATGCACAATATTCTAATGCTATTCCAAGCATCCAAGGAATGAAAACGCATGTGATGAAATGTGTGATGTTCTACTAATGCAGCAGAAACTGAACTGAGCTGATTCTCCCTGCACACAGGACTTCTCCCAGGAGGATTACGACGCCATCGTAAACGGCTGGACAGGGAAGCTGTGTCGCTGTGAGACTGGAGATCAGCGCTGGGGGCTGTTCTATGGTACCAGAGTCTGAGGGGCAGACCATAGAAAAGAGAGAACATTGGCTGGGAGGTTCACATGGTTGGGCTGCAGAGAGAAAGAGAGGAAGGGGGAAGTGTGGCACTATGGTCCAAATGGCAGTAGTCGAATGAAGTTAATTTTGAATTTTCAATAGCATTCAATGAATTAGGAGAGAATCTGTTCATCTGTTTTGAATGCTTAGTTATTTCCATGGCAAACACATTGGTTTGCAAATGTTCTTCAGAAAGCTTGTGAAATTAAAAAAAAGAGGAATATATAATGACTGAGAAACTGATGATTTTGGATGAGGATATTCAAGTGTAAATAAGAAAGAAAATTACCAGAGTGTGTGTGTGTGTGTGAGAGAGAGAGAGAGAGAGTGTGTGTGTGTGTGTGTGTGTGTGGAACCTGGTCATGAATTTGGTCATCAGTTAAATTCATTTTGAGTCTCAATAAATTTTGAATAATGACAAATATTTAAATTATTCTTCATGTTTGTTCTCTTGTGTTCTTTGGCCAGTGTTTATACTCAGTTGTTTTCAACATTTTCTCTGTGGAATTTAGAGCCACATAAGAACACATACTTTCCTTTTCTGAACTCATCGTGTGTGTGTGTGTGTGTGTGTGTGTGTGAACTACACACAAGGATGCTGCTCTTAGTGACACATTACCCCACTCCCTGGATGTTGGTGGCAGAGTAGGCAGTTGTGGTGATGGCAGTGGCTTTCTGGTGATGGTAGACTTGACTTTTTCAATGCACAAACTGCATGGAACTACAGTTTCTGAACTTTCAAAGGGATTTATGCTTGGTAATGACGTTGTTGACTGATCTCAGGTATGTAGCTGCTTCTCTGCTTTACCTGAATTTCATGTGTAGTAAAAAGCATTGCATTTGGTCATCTCCTTATATTTATCACCAAAATAACTCTAAGCACCAATTTTATCATTTGTCTTTAACGTTCAACCCCACTGTGTCTGGGAGAATCAGGTTAAAGGTGCAGTGTGTAAGAGTGTGCTGCAGAATACGACCATCCAAACATGTGACACTCCTCACCCTACTCTTACCAAGTATCTGATAAAACCTGGGATGCATTTCTAAATATTGTGTAGAGCTCTTTGGCCACTGGCCACTACGTGTTAGGCTTTGTAATCACCTCTAGATGCAGAGGTCATCAGGGTTCAGCTTTGAAGTTTAAATCAAGACATCTAGTTAAATATGGAAGAACCAACATGTAGCTTGAAAAATGTCAAAATATTCAGATGAAGGGTCAGACAGAAAAAGCATAAATTCCCTTACACTGAAGAACTAATCATTTTATGAAAAGTGTGCGCGTTTCGGCAAATGCGCACATGTATCTGTCAAAAGCAGACTTGACAAGCATGCAGACTGTTGGTATTTAACTGGGGGGGGGGGGATTATAAAGAATAATTGCAGATAGCTATTGGTGGGCATGAGAGAAGCCATGCCTCAGCAGCCAAGGCACCACTCCAATGTCCCTGAGCATGGATTGAAACACTCAATTGATCAAACTGTTTCCACTTAATTCACTTTGGATTAAGTGTCTGCTAATTAGTATAAATAATGTTTCAAGTGCAAAGTGTCCACTGTGGTTGATGAGCCCTACATATTTTGTGGGGGGACTTAACATGTCTGGTTGATCAACCCTAGTCTTCCAGAAGGATATAGCTGGAAGAGGTGATATCCAGGATGGGGTCAGCTGTTTTGCCAGTACACCTCACCCTCCTGTTGATGTCCTGATGCCTTGGCAGACGACATCAAATTATCTTTTCTGCTGTTCTGATTATTTGCTGGAATTTGTTTTTGTGAGGTGGAGGAATCAAACCTGAATGTTACATTGCAGTGTTACAAATTCGTCTGGGCTTAAGGCCACAACAGGGTGTGAAGGGAATTGTACAATGAACAAATAGGCAGACATACAACCCAAACACAACAAACAAAACCCACTATAAAAATAAACACTACACTTACAAAGGGCAAATGAGCACACTACACCAACTCCCTTCACAGCAACAATCTCACAACCCCAAGTAAAACAGTAGCCTCTTCCTACTAACCTGTGTGCACAGACAATCAAACACTACAAATATACCAAATTAACAGAACAGCAACCAGGTTTTAGGGCCAAAGTGCAAAGAAAGTCATAGTCAGAAGTCAAATACCAAATCAAGTAACCACAGCTACAGAAATGACAAAGTACCAAGATGAGCAGAAAGCAAACAGCTTGCTTCCTTCTTACTTTTATATGGTCTGAGAAGGGCTGGGACACCTGATTGGTCCATGGCGAGTGTGAAACCCTGCAACAGATTATCGGACTGAACCTGAAACAAATCAACAGACTACACATATAACAGAGAGAGACAACCATAACAGCAAGCATGGATGTTCTGCCTTTGGTAGAGGCTGATGACATCCTTACTGATAACATGCTGAAACCTGGCTTGAGAATACCAATATATATTGGTATATATGGATATTTTCTATCCATACATTTGCTTCTAGTTCTCTCATTAGAAATCACATTCACCAACTGTGTATACAAGTGCTTAGTAATGTGCCAATATTAGGCAAATTAACTGAGGGGTGTTCCTGGTACCATCTGTCATAAACAACACATTCACGTCCATTGCACAGGGCCTCCCATTTATTATCCCCCACACCCTTTAATCATTAAACCCCTACACTGATTCTAAACAAAGCACTAGGTATATTAATACCCCAGTGTTGTGCTCTCTTTGCCTCCTTCACTAGACACTCACACATTTGCCAGGATTTAAGTATAACGTTCTAGTTGGCACTATTCCTATTTTGAGCTTGCCCACTCATTTTGTAGTCCTGTTGGTTTCTGTAAAGTTTATTATGTTGTGCTTTTCTCTTGTTTGTCACATCATTTGGTACTCTGTGATTGGCTATATGACTCCAGGCCATTCTGATGGCAGAAGAAACTAGATTTGCTCTTCATAAATGTCACGTAGGGCAACGCCCCCTCTCGTAGCTGTCACTCTGGGTTCCCTCATGTCCGTGTTCCCTGCCTGTTTGTCCCGCCCTGCTCGTTGGTTTTGATGGATTCCTTGTTTGTTACCACGCCCCTGTGTCATTGTCATCACCTGTCCCTGGTTTAGTCCTGTGTATATTAGTCCCTGTGTCTCCCAGGTCTGGTTGTCGGTCTTTTTGTTTATGCCTGTGTTGTCAGATCTCGTTCATCGTGAGTACTGCCGTGTTGCGCCTTGTGTTACCCGTCACCCGTGTATTTTGCCTGCCCTTCCGTAGTCAGTCTTCCTTGTTGTTTTCTTTGTCCGTGTTCATGCCTTTGTACATTTCATGTCAGGATTGCCAACCCGTTATGACCCATGCCCGTTACATCGACTCTGCCTATGGAATTTCCTGTAATAAATCTCGCTCTCCTCAGCGCTTGTGTCCGCCTCCCTGTTCTGCCCCGCGCAGATCGTTACAATAAATGTCATTCCTCTCAGCGATTGCATCCACCTCTATGTTGCTCTGCGTTAGAGTCCAATCCAATCACACAGTTTAAGGGACCCCATAAATGTCTCTGACTGCTGGATCTGTCATGTTCTGCTCCAGTCCCCTGACTGTCCAGCTTTGAAAGCTGTCCCTGTTGATTCATCTTCCTGGTGTTTCCCCAATGTCATGTGCTGAGTCAAACCCGTCCCAAGAGTAAATCTTTTCATCCCTTATTGGCTCATTAGGAAACACCTGTGACAAGCCAGTGAAGCGAACCAATGCCCAAGATATTCACCTAAATCACTTGAATACCTTAGGTTATCTAATTGCACCTGGCAGCAGGTCATTGAGCATAGGGGTTCCTTCTCCTCGACAATATAACTGCTATGGCCTAGCATCCGCATAGGCTCTGGAACAGAATCCTGCAGAGCTCATTCTCTATCTCGCTGTTTCATTAATAGCTCTTCACCTGCTCTTCACCCTCCTCTGTTAGTAAATATAACCCCTCTGACTCTGGAAGCACTGAGCACTTGTTCCTGCTCTCACATCCCTCCACAGAAGTCAGCCTGGTTTCACCCGTCCTTCTTCAAGACATTGCGTTTGCAAGTAAAGCAATTCTACTGCGCAAGTTGTTGTACAATACCTACGGACAGTTTTTTTTTCTCTTTGAAACCTGACATGCACCTAATTAGTTAGATTAACTTGAACACGCATTCTTCTCCAGGCTACAGATATGCTACCATCTCAACTGGACTGTAAGGGTGCATTTGTCAATGTTATATAGGAGATGTCTACTTCAGCGGATTCTTTTAGAAATTGTATACTTTGAATTTCTAGTAAAATACCTTGTCATTGCTGTTCAGGTTTTAAATATTGTGATCTATTGTCTACCAAATTTTCATTTTGTTTGATTTCATTCAGCATCTACAAATTAGGGCACACACTGCACAATGTTTGCTTGACAGGATAGTACAGGTCAGGACAGGCTTTAGTTACCCCTCCTGGGCAAATATGCATTGCTACAGCAGCAGATGGACAGTAAATTGACATAACAAAAGCAGATAAAAGGTACAGAGGATACAAAACATAAAATAACATGTAAAAAAGAAAATAAGATAAGCATCTATTATAAAAAAAGCAACCAGAACAAAACTGTACACGTTTATTACAAGTGTTATTGCAGAAATTACTGCATAATGCAAGGAATCTGAACTGTACAGGTGTTTGCAGAAAAGATCACATGTAGTATTACTGTTTTTCAGGGCAATTTGATAACCAATGCAAGCACATGGAGTGAGAACAACCAAAATAAAACACAAAACCAGCAGAAGTATAAAGGGGCAAATCCAGTAACTCACCAGTAATAAAACATGACATAAAACAGAATTAGTCTCTTCCGGTGGGTGGGAGATGGCAGCAACCACCACGAAGTTCTAGACAGACTGGAGAGGTGCAGCCTGTATTCCACAGAAACAGCCTCTTCTGCAGACGGAGTCAGTCCAGTTTGTTGTTCAGTTGAACACCCAGGTACAGGTACAGGTTTTGACAATGTCATTGTCCCTTGCGTAAATGTTCACTGGGTATGTGAAGAGAACTTTGACCCACAGAAGTCCACCTGCAGCTCTTTAGTTTTATTCATGCTGATCTGGAGGAAGACCTGCTGGCACCAGCCCACAGAGATGTAGTCCAGCTGGTGAGTTGTATTCTTGGCCTCTCCCGCAACATCGCTTCAACCTCCAGTCCTGTCCATTGTAAATACCTCTTTTGCTTCCAGGCTGTTCCTCCCATTTTCAGGGACTCCCACCTTATCTACTGCTTATCTACTGCCATTGGTAACCTTCCATTTCAAGTGAATGTTTAGAGAAGGGCTTTGTCTTAGGTCTCCTTCAGTTTAATAATTATAATATGTTTTACTATATTATTATTATTGTTATTATTACATTATTATTATTTTTATTATTATCATTATTATTATTATTATCATTTTTTTATTTATTATGTCACGTTGAGGACCCCGGCCCCTCCCTTTTGGGCATGTGTTTACGTTGTTCACGTGCATCGTTTGCGTCTGTGGAACTACGTGGTTATGGTTATGTCTTGTGATAATCTGTCTCACCTGTGACTCGTCTCGTAATCACGTGGGGCTAATGTGGTTTGTCTATTTAATGTGCGCTCGCGCAGTGTCCTGTGCTCGTCGTTGTCTAATGTTTACACGTTGCTGTGTTTGGTGTGAGTGTTACCCGTGCACTGAACAGCGCTATTTGTATAAATAAATATATAGTGACGTATAGGCAAGAAGGATTTGTGTCTCGTCCTTGCCGCCGTACCCATCGTCACATATTATTATTGCTGAATTACTCATTTTATTTCCTGAGCTTCCTCCTGACGTCTCCTGTAATAGGCCACTCCTCTTAAATGCAGGCTGGTTTCTAATTGGCTGCTCCAGAGTGTTATTTCCAGAGTGTTCTCTTGTCCCACACACCACAGCCGTGTTGCATTATCACTACTCCCTTTTGTTTGGTGCCTTTGGTTTGTTCTGAGTTGTTGTTCAGCAGATTAGTGTCCTGTAGTGTCCCCTCTCTTTATGTGGAGGCATGCTCGCTTTAGTTTTTTATTTGCAGGACTGACTCTGGTGGTCGTGAAACATGGGAGCAGGTTTTGTGGTTTGTCCCCAGCATTTCCTCTTTAGTCCTTTTCTTTTTTTAGTACTCCTGTGTTCAATCGCATCTCTTTTAGGGACAAAGTTTGATTACCATGCTACTTCAATATTTGCACAGTGGACTCCAGGATATTTCCTTTATATGTGCTTGGGCATGTGCACTGTACTTCTGGGGAACACTAATGTATTTTGCTCGTGGGGGGAATGAGACACGAGCAGTTGAGCAACAGCAGAAATTATTAACTAAATGAAATGAACAAAATTTGCTCAATGAAAGGTGATTAAAAGGATGCAGATCACAGGAACAGAGTAGAGTGAATGAACTGAAATGGTATGTAGAAAGCAGGTGTAGCATTAGTTTGAATAGTTAATGTGGAGTACTGGTTGTAGAAACCTGTTGGTTCATATAGCCCTGCACAGAAAAAAAAACAATGACGGATTAACATCTACAGTGTTTTGGCAAGTCCAGCCGCACACAAAGGAACAGTGTAAGATCTAATTAAACATTGGGGTTCTTGCTGTGTAGTGTGATTGGCTGCATGTGTATGGACTCAGTATTCAGGTGAAGGGGAGCAGAGAAATGTGTGATGTGGCACAGATGTGTTTGGTCCTCATGGGGGTGGACGAACACACACAGCCTCATGCTTGGTTGAATGCCAGACAGGACGTGACAGCACCTTCCCCCAAGGGGCCAGCAGACATCAAAGTTTGGGCCTGGAGGAATAACCTGAAAGGAATAGCAAGACGAAATCCGGGTCCAGGATCTGACAGGCACCCTCTCCTCTCCTCAAGTCCCCCCTCCCCCAGTTAGGCAGGTATGCGCTGCCATATACATTTCTCACAAGATTCTGGATGCCGGTCACAGGCTTCTGTAGTTGTGATAGGTTTAAGGCCCCAGCTTCACCAATGACACAAGGCAACACAAGGTGAAGTGGTCCATGGCAGGCTCAGTGCCTCACCTAAAATAGGCTTGTTCCTCTCGGTTGACCTTTTGATCTGTGACATGTTGTGAGGCATGGGGGCATAAACAGTGTCATTAGGTGCCTCTCGGTGCTTCAGTCAACAGATAGATCACAAGAATGTTGACAAACAGATAGTAGAGAATCAACTGAGCTGATGGTGTTGATTGATGAACTAAAAGGCCGACATGGCTCTCAGTCATGAACCTCAGATCCATGGTTCATGCATGAGAGAGGTGCAGCCAATCCAAGCCCATCTGCACACCCTCTATACACAACTCTAAACTTTCCCAGTAGCTCTGGTCAGCATTCTTAAAACACACAAATTACCATTCAAGGAAATGAAATATGTGGAACCAACATAGATCACACTTACTACAACAACTTGTCACAAAAAAAACCTAAGCAAGGTGTGTGTCATATCCTAAAATATTTTGGCCACACATTTTGGTCAGTATTTCACAGTAGGTCTAAAGACGATGTAGTATAGTGCACTGAAGCATTTTATATCCCTGCTGTGACTGACAACAGGTGTATGTATCTAAACTTCAGGTAAAGAGGTGTGACAACACAGAGAAGTATGTTGTGAACTGCAGTGGTGACCGGTGCTCTTGGGGTCACGATGTGGTATTTGCCCTCTTCAATCAAATACTACCAGTATTAACTCTTGGTTTAATACCACTTAAAACATAAGCTTTTATTCTTTTTATGGTTGACTGTCAGTAATGTTGAATGATTAATTCATTCAATCTATTCATTCAGCTTTATTATTCAAGATGCTACCATGCATTACTTTGGTACTTCACCACACTTCACCACCCAAGTTGATTTGACCATGTAAGCTGCATAAGCAGGGGATTTGGCAATTAAACCAAAAAAGTTGAATTTCCCCAGCATGTTGCTAGAAACTCTACACAGGCATTGAGAGGGAACCATTATTTTATTCTCATTCTTATATATCTAATATAAAAGTGTGCTTTTGAAGGCCACTGCTGGCGTACCCTACTTGTGACTGAAGATTTGGTAATGACCCAGTAGTTCTCATCTCTCAGTTCTATCTGAGATTTGGAGAAGCTGTTGTGTGCTAATGTGTGAACCAACATTCTAGAGTTACAACTGTGGTAGGCAGCATGCACGTCTCTAATATACCAAAACTAAAATAGACTTGTATGATTTTCAATGCACAGAATTATATACAGAATTGTACTTGTTTAACATTTCTGAGCTGTGAAGCGTTTGCAGGCAGTGAGAATGATTTGAGAAAACCAGTTTTGTTTTGTTTTTTTTTCTGAAACATGCTATACGAACAACCAATGCTTCACTGTCTATATCAAGCAATACGTCAGAGTGATTTTTGTTGTATTTTTATTTTGCTAACGTACACCGACAGAAAACTGCGGTGAGGCTACCGCAGAAGTGAAAGAGGAAGGAAGACCAACGATTTCCTTGCTAGAATGTGCGAACTCGCGTCAGGAGGAAGATTCAAGGCGTTTGCCAAATAACTTTTAATTTACGGTGACGTGTTTCATGCGTTCCGTTGGTTTGGTTTGCTTTCATTTTGATGTGACGTGTTTTCGTGTCTATTGTTTGCAGGAAAAATGGCGAAGCTTAGCGAACACGGGATCCGTCTGAGCTCTGTGCGTATTCTTGACACAAAAGTATACTGTGAAAGTTTCTGCAGTGCTTTGTCATGTACAATGTTATGCAAAAGTGTTTATTTCGTCCTAGATGAGTCCATCATACCTGAACAGCAATTCAACCAGTCACACCTGGCCGTTCGGTGCTGTTGCAGAGCTAATAGGTAAGATTTTCAGATTGCAACTTGCATAAAGTTGAAAATGATTTCCACCAAAGGCTTCGGTGTTTCGGTTAGTAGATCGACTTCCGCAAAAAGTCATTAAAAATGTCGAAAGAAGCATTTACTTATCAGAAGCAGCGCACCTGTTGCACGTTTTATTGACCATTGAACCGTCCAAAGCGAGTTTTAATGGTTCAGATTTATTGTTGTGTTTATTTCATTATTATTGATTGGTTGTATATGCAGTAATATATAATATTCTATAATTAAGGAATTATTGTAGACAATAAAGTACCTATGCTCGACATACACACGTGCGTAGGTTCTTCCTTGTTGACGATTTCTTTACCTGTTTTTGTTTTCTCCCATGTCTGTGATAATAGTCTGGATTCAGTTTCACCAAATCATCTGGCTGTACTATCTAAAGATTATCCAGGGCTACGTTTCCCAGATGCATGTTTTAAGCTACTACTACACTATAAAGCAACTACAACTAGCTTTCCCAATTTCTAATTTCTACTTTCCCTGTGCTCGATGTGTGCTACAGTTAGCAGTTTTAAAAGTACTTATAAAAGTGTTCAGTGTTAGTGTAGATGAACTGCATGAGGTTATTTCCACATGAAACATACTACGCGAATTAACAGACCATCTCTCTGTCTCTCTGTATTACACATTAGAAACTGACTGTGGACATTAACCGATCACTAAGTTTAGGCCGGATTATTTATTAAACCACAAATATTTCTCTGCAGGTCTCTGTAGATATTTAACTGATATAAAACTGTCAGTACTGTAACTTCCCAGATCGTTTTTCCATATTCCCTGCGTGTGTTGTAATTGCAGTCCATTGATTTGTTACCTTTCTACATAATAGACAATGCATCTGACCCTGGGGTCACAGCTAAGCAGATCTGGATCGATGTAGTAACTGTGAAGGGGCAGATGTGTCTCAGCTTCACAGATAATGGAAGTGGGATGACGCCCAACAAACTGCATAAAATGCTCAGGTGAGTGGGGAACAGGTGAGTGGGGAAAAGGCCTGGAACAAGCAAGGGGGACCAAACTGGCCCTCTGTGTCCTGCTTTGGGCATCGCTTCTGTGAACACTGAACATTCAGATTAAATGTCATGTATAGTGTGTAGTGCAGAAGACGAGCGTGTCTGCACAGGCCAGCAGGACTGATTCTATGCTTAGTCCCTGTCGGTTCTGGTATGTTGTTCTGCAAGTTCTGAAAGATTTTTGTGTTTGTTTACATTTCTACCAACTTTTGTTAAGTTGTTATAAATAAACTGCATTTCTGCTAATTTTAAACTATGAAGTAATGCAGTGCACGGTTGCACAATTCCACCTGGACATGTATTGTAATTACACAGATTATTTAAACAGGATGATGCATTTGATTTTCACTTGAAGGAGTTTAAGCAGTTTGATTTATGACCATAAAGATTTATTGTTTCTATGTTCCATGAAGTTTTTTTCCTTCATGGAACATAGAAACATTTAATTAGGTATGAAATATACTAGAAACTTACCCTAACAAATTAAATATAACTGACATTTAACGTAAAGTGTTTTCCCACCTATCCTATGAATTTCTTTCTAAGACGGTAAACTTTGGTAACTTATTCCAATGAAGATGAGGATTTTGACTGTGGTAGGTCATCAGGTAAGGGTAGTGAACATTTGATCTCTTCCAGGTACTTTGGCCATTGTGGCCACAGCACTGCAAGGGCACCATGCGTATTTGTTTCCTGTGAATCTTTGAGCTGAGCAGGATGCACTTAGTCATCTAATAATTACTCAGATATATTTAGCTGTTATATTCCAGCGTCTGCTTCTCATGCATGCTGATGCAGAGCTCTGTGTCTGAACAACTATTATATACATTGCCTTAACTGTGGTGTTCAGTTATATGTTAATGAGCTGTCTACTCCCCCACCCTGTTTCTTTAGTTTTGGCTTTACAGATAAAGGATCGGGGAAGTCTAGTCATCAGGCCATAGGAGTCTACGGGAATGGCTTCAAGTCAGGTTCCATGCGTTTGGGTCGTGATGCTCTAATCTTCACTAAGAATGGAGGATGTCAAAGCATAGGCATGCTGTCACAGAGCTTCTTGCAGGCCATTAAAGCGCAGGCCGTCATAGTTCCCATTGCCCCATTCAACCAACAGACCAATATCCTTTATTTAGTTCACTGTGTTGTGTGGCTCTCATGCACATGTGAGATCACTGCTGTCTACTGAGTTCAGAGTGAGTGCTTCGCTTACAATAGGAAACCTGAAGCTCATATTATGAGTACCTAACATAGGAGGAAAATAGTTTTTGAACCCTGTTCAGGAAAAACAGTAAGCAACCCTATCTTATTGTAACTATTTCTGTCATCGCATGTGCTATGTGAAGAGTATTTAGGTATCAAAAAGTGGAACCACATTATTAATTACAGACATTTGCACTGTATATACTGTAGTCTTTTACTTTGGTCTCCCCAACATTTACCCATATGGAACCACATTTTAGTTACAACACTTAGCAGACACTCCTATTCAGACTGATTTACAGAGGTGATAATCCATATGCTAGGACACTATACAGAAGTATAGGAATTTCCAAAAACAGCTAAAACCCTGTTTTTACACACAGAGGGTCGAGCTCAGAAGGGGCTAATAACAGGACCGACTGACCAATCACTGCCAAGATTAACTATAATTTAAATAATAGTGTACTCATTGTACTCAGTATGTACTTAGCAATACTCAGTATGACCATAAGAGCCTTCATTAAAAACTCAGTGGAATAAAATCAAGTCAGACAACTGACCAGATGACCAAGTGTGGTATATACCAAGAGACACTGTCCTCATTACTGTGAGAGCATCAATAAGAGAAGGTACAGGTACAGATTCAGAGCAGAACTACCATCAGTGCAGAACTACCATCAGAGCAGAACTACCATTAGATCAGAACAACCATCAGAGCAGAACTACCATTAGATCAGAACAACCATCAGAGCAGAACTACCATAAGAGGGGAGCTACCATCAGCAGAACCACCATCAGAGTAGAACTACCATCAGAACAGAACCACCATCAGAGTAGAACTACCATCAGAACAGAACCACCATCAGAGCAGAACTACCATCAGAGCAAAACTAACATCAGAGCAGAACTACCATCAGAACAGAACCACCATCAGAGCAGAACTACCATTAGATCAGAACCACCATCAGAGCAGAACCACCATCAGAGTAGAACTACCATTAGATCAGAACCACCATCAGAGCAGAACCACCATCAGAGTAGAACTACCATCAGAACAGAACCACCATCAGAGCAGAACTACCATCATAGCAAAACTAACATCAGAGCAGAACTACCATCGGAGCAAAACCACCATTAGATCAGAACTACCATAAGAGCAAACAAACTAACAGAACTACCATCAGAGAAGAACTACCAAAATAATATCAAATGGGGACCTCCAGATCTAGAGAGACAAGCAAGTAATGACAAACCAACCACAAACAAAGATAGTAGATAACATGAAATGGTATAATGTGGAAGGATGCGATAATATATAGAGACACATATGTCAGTCAAGTGCCTTTTGAAAAGGCAAGTCTTTAGCTGAGTGAAGGGCCCCAGTGTTATGGATAGATAGTAGATGTTTGTTCCACCTCTTGCTTATGCAGAAGAGTCTTCAAGTGTTTCTTTCCTGTCACAAGAGGAACCGAGTAGACATTTAACATTAATGAGTGTGGACATGTGAGGTTTTCTTTATCCAAGACTCCTTAACTTTGGTTCTCACAGAGTTTGGTCATAACCGAGGATTCTGAGGCCAGTCTTAGGGCTATACTCACTCACTCCCTGTTCAAATCAGAATCAGAACTGCAGGAACAGCTGGACTCAATTCCTGGCAAAAAAGGCACCAAAATCCTCATCTGGAACATACGCAGGTATGTGACATTTCAACAGGAGGCACTATGCACTCTATTATGACTTGCTGGGTTTGCCAAATTAAGTTAATTTTTTAATTCACTTTAAAATGTTTTTTCTCCCTTTTCATTAATCTAATTTAATGTTCTAAGGGAGAATATTCTTAGGTTTTTGTTTACCAGTAATAGGTCTGGCAGAGAAACGTATGCAAGTAGTGGTTTGTTGGTAAACACCTAGCTACAGAGCAACATTTACATTTTGGGCATTTAGCAGATGCTCTTATCCAGAGCGACTTACAAAGTGCTTTGCCATCTGTTCACAAAATGTATTGAGTAACTAAAGATATTTATATTGCTCTGATTGATTGATGAATGTCTACTCTATCAAGCCTGTACATGGCTGCCAAAAAAAGTACAATAGAAAATTGTGTGTGGAGTTAATAGGTAAGTTATTAACAGATCATTTCCTGGTTACAGTAATGTAATTATTACTTTTGTTACTTTTTACTTTTTGGTTATTTTTCATGTTTTTATACTTTTGTGACCTGAAACAGAGGTCAAGTTCTAGGGCACAGCCTGCAGCTGTCAGGTTTCCCACAGATCTCTTGCTGGTTTGGTGTGTAGCGGTGGTGTTGACCTGCACCCTTCCTTCCCGCATGCACCCGGGAAAGACCCTGGCTAAGTGGCAGTCTTTCAGAGCAGCAGGCATTAGACATCTTTGGAAGAATTAAATGAAAAAGGTCTCTAAGCAAGCAGGTGGTTGAGTCCTGTCCCTGTCCTACTGACAGGAACAAGGACGGGAAGCCGGAGTTCGACTTTGAGACAGACAAGGAGGACATTCGCCTGCCAGAGATCCACTCAGAGGAGACGGAGAGGACAGGGAAGAGGAGCTACTTCGGTCCTCGCAGGACTGACCACATTGTTCCTGAAATGGACTATTCCCTCAGTGTGAGTGAACGAGGAGAGACGAGACAGAGGTGTAAGAGGAGGAACCGATGACAGCATTGAGATGGAGATGGGTCAGATAACAGGACTGAATGCTGTGTAAAAAGTTAAATTTTATGCAGGTTTTGTGTTTCCCTTTCTCTCTCTTTTTCCCCTCTCAGGCATATCTCAGTATTCTGTACCTGAAGCCGAGGATTCAGATCATCCTTAGGCAAAAGAAAGTCCAGACCAAACTTGTGACCAAGAGTCTGTCCATGATTGAGAATGATGTTTACAAGCCACAGTTCATTGTATCCTTTTACTGATCTCTCACTCATAGCATATGCAAATGAAGTCCTGACACCGGTAAAATATATATTTAGAAATCATTGCTTCAGTTCTTGTCACTACTTTGCACTGTCAGTTATGGCAGTATGTAATGTCATTTTATTTCCAAGTCAAAATGTATCAGATTTTTCCTTTTTGTGCTTCTCTTAACTGTCCTAAAATCAGAACGAGCGAGTGAAGATTACCTTTGGGTTCAACCGTAAGAACAAAGATCATTATGGAATTATGATGTACCACAATAACAGACTCATCAAGTCCTATGAGAAAGTGGGCTGTCAGATCAAGGTGCCTGATGCAGAACCAACCACTCTGAAAATATCAGAATATAATTATGGACTTTTCATTACTTATTATTTTTTTATTAAGGTTTTTTTCCCTTTCCCTGTCAGTCTTCAGGGCAAAGGTCAGGAGTGGGGGTCATTGGAGTTGTTGAGTGTAACTTCCTGAAACCAGCTCACAACAAGCAGGACTTTGAATACACCAAAGAATACAGGTATAATGAATGATCCCCATACTCAGTTCTCATCCTCCAGCCCAGTTCACTCCAGACACTAACTGTGCTGTTCCACCTCATCAATGGAATCTGGGCAGCAGGTGCAAGAATAGTGGCGAACGAAAGTTGTTGAGCGGGGGGGCGAACGTAACACTCAAATGGGTGGTGAACGTAACACTCGTCTAAAAATAAATTCTCCGGTTTAAAATATAGTCTCCCGTTAAAAAATTTTTGGCATTTGGGTCCGTATCCAGTTAATCAGGAATGTGATTGGGTCCGGACAGGACGGCGTTCGGGTCCGGATCCGGACCGCGGTCCGCCATTTGGTGATACCTGCTGTAGAGGAATGATATTGTTAAGCCTGCAGCTGCTGCACCTGATGGGACTACAGTACATTTGACATAGCCAGTGTCTTTCTGTCAGACTCACGTTAGCTGCACTCGGACTGAAACTGAACGACTACTGGCGGGAGAAAAAGGAAAAGAAGGCGAAGGAGCGTGCGTTCCGAGCCCTGGAGAGGAAGAACGCAGACGGGCAAACTGAGGAAGACAATGTGGAGGACGAGGAGGAGAAAGTGTAAGCTGCACTGTCTGTGTTGTTGGTCTCAGACAACCTTCCATCCACCACATGTCTAATGAGTCAAAATAAATCACCACTGTGTGACTCCGGCTGGGACGCCTGCTAGCTCCAACAGTCTTTGTCCCTTCGCTGGCCACTGCTGCAGAGCCCTTGAATCCCCCAACACCCATTCCTTAACACCTTCCAAAGACCCACTACCCAACACTCGCTCCCCAAGACCCCCCAAAGACCCACTACCCAACACCCGCTCCCCAACACCTTCCAAAGACCCACTACCCAACACCCGCTCCCCAAGACCCACTACCCAACACCCGCTCCCCAAGACCTCCCAAAAGACCCGCTCCCCAACACCCGCTCCCCAAGACCTCCCAAAGACCCACTACCCAACACCCGCTCCCCAAGACCCACTCCCAAAGACCCGCTCCCCAAGACCTCCCCAAGACCCGCACCCAAAATCCACTCCCCAACACCCGCTCCCCAAGACCTCCCTGTGAGCGTGGTCCCAAGACCACCCCAACATCCACTCCCCAAGACCTCCCAAAGACCCGCTCCCCAACTCCTACTCCCCAAGACCCACTCCCAAAATGCCTACTGTTTTTGCAATTAAGAGTGCTGAAATGTGCCTTAGTGAGAAGGAACTTAGTCCATTTCAGTTTTGTTTTTCTCTTGGTTGGTGAGAACACACAGAGAAGGCGGAACTTGTCTACTTGTCTACTAATATAGCAGTCAAGTTTACTGTTAGACCACAGAGTTCACACATTAAAATTCTTTGCACTTTCTGTCTTCTACACTTGCATGCACACACACACAAACAAACCTCAGAGTTCTTTAGTCTGTAAAGCCAGAGTGACTGAAACAGTCACATCTGCCAAAGGAAAAGAAGTGAGTGTTTTATCACTAAATCTACTGAAAAGGAAACAGCAGCTGTCAGCATGGCTAACTGAAGCACTTGTGATAAGACACCCTAAAATATCAGCTTTAATGATGTTAACGGTTCCTCTCTGTGTAAGGGATGTGACATGGGTTCAGTGTGAGGACTGTATGAAGTGGAGGGGTATTTCCACCCACCTGTTTTCAGGGAACGTCCCTGACCCGTTCACCTGTAATCAGCACCCTGTCTCACGCCTAAGGTCAGAGTTCACATGGCCTTCTGCATGCCACCTCTCCTGGCCAAACCTCCGTCTTTCACACAAAACATAACTCCTGACATAACTTCCTCGTGATGATATCCTCAAACACCCAGGAAATATATAGGCTGTGGCAAAAATTACATACACTATATTGCCAAAAGTACTCGCTCACCCATCCAACTTATCGGAATGAAGTGTTCCAATCATTTTCATGGCCACAGGTGTATAAAATTAAGCACCTAGGTATGCAGACTGTTGTTACAAACATTTGTGAAACATTGGGTCGCTTTCAGGAGCTCAGTGAATTCCAGCATGGAACTGTGACAGGATGCCACCCATGTCAACAAATTCAGGAGTGAAATTTCCTCGCTCCTAAAGGTTCCACAGACAACTGTCAGCACAGAGTGGTAGGCCACATAAACTGATGGAGTGGGGTCAGCGGATGCTGAAGTGCATAATACAAAGAGGTCACCAACTTTGTGCAGAGTCAATCACTACAGACATCCAAACTTCATGTGGCCTTCAGATTAGCTCCAGAACAGTGCACAGAGAGCTTCATGGAATGGGTTTCCAAGCAACTGCATCCAAGCAATACACACCAAGTGCAATGCAAAGCGTCACAAATGCACTTCTGGAACAATGGTCAAAGATCCCTATAAACACACTCCTAAACCTTGTGGACAGCCTTCTCAGAAGAGCTGAAGCTGTTCTAGCTGGTGGACCAACGTCATATTGAACCCTATGGATTAGGAATGGGTTGTCACTTAAGCTCATATGTGAGTCAAGGAAGGTGAACGAATACTTTTGGCAATATAGTGTAGTTGTAAAGCTGTGAAAGTCACAGAACTCATAAACTGATCTATGATCAGATGTATGTGGTTTACTCTCAGCTACACACTGTGAAGTGGAAGCAGTTGACTTTGTGCTAATCTCTTAAAGGAGCTGCTTAGTGCCAGAGGAACCGGAGGAGGTGATGGACGAGCTGACACGCAGCTATGAGAAAACACACAAAAAACAGTAACGCTTTCAACAGCACCCGACGTCTGTGTGTGTGAGTGTGTGTGTGTGTGTGTGTGTGTGTGTGTGTGTGTGTGTGAGAGAGAGAGGGAGAGAGAGAGAGAGAGAGAGAGAGAGAGAGAGAGAGAAAATCTGGTTAGAGTCTAGCATTTGTGTTACTGTTAAGCCACATACTGAGTGAGGAACTGAGAACTGTATTCTGTGTGTTTGTGTTTCGATAAAAGAACCATTAAAAATAACCCTTTTTATCATACAATAGTCACAATAGTCATTAATAGACATAAGCGCATATCAGTATGACATTTCATCTCATCTGCTCCTGAGTTCCTTGTCAGAACTGGTAGTACATCTGATGACATGGGCTAATGAAAGCCAGAGCCCCACGCTTATGTGATCTTGCCTGTAGCTTCATTGGTTTGTGTATTAAAGTGTGTTCTGTTGCCTTGTGTACATAGGGACAAATACCAGATGAAAAGAAGAAGAGGAAAATCTGGGGAGGTGAGGAGATTCAGCCTCCTAAAGCACACACACACATGCATGTACTGAAACACTGGTATTTTGATTATGTTCTTAAGCGAGACTTGCTTACACACTTAAGATTCACTCACCTGTGACCTGCCACCTCCTCACACACACACCTGTGACCTGCCACCTCCTCACACACACACACCTGTGACCTGCCACCTCCTCACACACACACACCTGTGACCTGCCACCTCCTCACACACACACACCTGTGACCTGCCACCTCCTCACACACACACACCTGTGACCTGCCACCTCCTCACACACACACACCTGTGACCTGCCACCTCCTCACACACACACACCTGTGACCTGCAACCTCCTCATACACGCACACACCTGTGACCTGCCACCTCCTCACACACACACCTGTGACCTGCCACCTCGTCACACACACACCTGTGACCTGCCACCTCCTCACACACACACACATCTGTGACCTGCCACCTCATCACACACACACCTGTGACCTGCCACCTCCTCACACACACACACACCTGTGACCTGCCACCTCCTCACACACACACCTGTGACCTGCCACCTCGTCACACACACACCTGTGACCTGCCACCTCCTCACACACACACACATCTGTGACCTGCCACCTCATCACACACACACCTGTGACCTGCCACCTCCTCACACACACACACATCTGTGACCTGCCACCTCCTCACACACCCACACCTGTGACCTGCCACCTCCTCACACACACACCTGTGACCTGCCACCTCATCACACACACACACCTGTGACCTGCCACCTCCTCACACACACACACACACACACCTGTGACCTGCCACCTCCTCACACACACACCTGTGACCTGCCACCTCATCACACACACACCTGTGACCTGCCACCTCCTCACACACACACACACACACACACACACACACACACACACACACACACACACACACACACACACACCTGTGACCTGCCACCTCCTCACACACACACACACACCTGTGACCTGCCACCTCCTCACACACACCTGTGACCTGCCACCTCATCACACACACACCTGTGACCTGCCACCTCCTCACACACACACACACGCACACACACACACACACACACACACACCTGTGACCTGCCACCTCCTCACACACACACACATCTGTGACCTGCCACCTCGTCACACACACACACACCTGTGACCTGCCACCTCCTCACACACACACACCTGTGACCTGCAACCTCCTCATACACGCACACACCTGTGACCTGCCACCTCCTCACACACACACACCTGTGACCTGCCACCTCCTCACACACACACACCTGTGACCTGCCACCTCCTCACACACACACACCTGTGACCTGCAACCTCCTCATACACGCACACACCTGTGACCTGCCACCTCCTCACACACACACCTGTGACCTGCCACCTCGTCACACACACACCTGTGACCTGCCACCTCCTCACACACACACACATCTGTGACCTGCCACCTCATCACACACACACCTGTGACCTGCCACCTCCTCACACACACACACACCTGTGACCTGCCACCTCCTCACACACACACCTGTGACCTGCCACCTCGTCACACACACACCTGTGACCTGCCACCTCCTCACACACACACACATCTGTGACCTGCCACCTCATCACACACACACCTGTGACCTGCCACCTCCTCACACACACACCTGTGACCTGCCACCTCGTCACACACACACCTGTGACCTGCCACCTCCTCACACACACACACATCTGTGACCTGCCACCTCATCACACACACACCTGTGACCTGCCACCTCCTCACACACACACACATCTGTGACCTGCCACCTCCTCACACACCCACACCTGTGACCTGCCACCTCCTCACACACACACACCTGTGACCTGCCACCTCCTCACACACACCTGTGACCTGCAACATCCTCACACACACACACACACACACATCTGTGACCTGACACCTTATCACACACACACACATCTGTGACCTGCCACCTCGTCACACACACACACACACACACACACACCGGTGACCTGCCACCTCCTCACACACACACCTGTGACCTGCAACCTCGTCACACACACACACCTGTGACCTGCCACCTCCTCACACACACACACCTGTGACCTGCCACCTCGTCTCACACACACACACCTGTGACCTGCCACCTCCTCACACACACACACCTGTGACCTGCCACCTCATCACACACACACCTGTGACCTGCCACCTCCTCACACACACACACACACCTGTGACCTGCCACCTCCTCACACACACACACCTGTGACCTGCCACCTCGTCTCACACACACACACCTGTGACCTGCCACCTCCTCACACACACACACCTGTGACCTGCCACCTCCTCACACACACACACCTGTGACCTGCCACCTCATCACACACACACCTGTGACCTGCCACCTCCTCACACACACACACACCTGTGACCTGCCACCTCCTCACACACACACACCTGTGACCTGCCACCTCGTCTCACACACACACACCTGTGACCTGCCACCTCCTCACACACACACATCTGTGACCTGCCACCTCCTCACACACCCACACCTGTGACCTGCCACCTCCTCACACACACACACCTGTGACCTGCCACCTCCTCACACACACACACCTGTGACCTGCAACATCCTCACACACACACACACATCTGTGACCTGACACCTTATCACACACACACACATTTGTGACCTGCCACCTCGTCACACACACACCTGTGACCTGCAACATCCTCACACACACACACACATCTGTGACCTGACACCTTATCACACACACACACATCTGTGACCTGCCACCTCGTCACACACACACACACACCGGTGACCTGCCACCTCGTCTCACACACACACACCTGTGACCTGACACCTTATCACACACACACACATCTGTGACCTGCCACCTCGTCACACACACACACACCGGTGACCTGCCACCTCGTCTCTCACACACACACACACACACACACACACACACACACACACACACACACACACACACATGTGGCCTGCCACCTCGTCACACATGCACACGATTTCCTGGGGTCTCTTTCTCTGCAGAAAGAGGAAGTCTACAGTGTCTGTAGATTTCTAGAAAAGGAAATCCAAAAAACAATGAGTTAAGTGATGATAACCACAGGCTGTGTCTAGGTCTGTGCATGGTTTGTGGGTAAAACACAGAGAAATTGTGGCACTCTGTGGGATATTAGTCCTTCATCTATACTGTTTACATAATCAATCATTTGTGGCAACTGGTTTGTATGTTGTGCATCTTAATACTCTACAAATGTTTTACCAGTGTGACTGTTGTTGCTTGAACACATACTGTACCTTATACATGTTCATAGATATATTCTCAATGTCCTTGCACATATATCTGCATATTAATGAATGCACAGGATTTCTGTGTCTCACGCACTGACAGACAATCACACCAGAAGTTGGTTTTGGGTTTTTGTTTGTTTGTTTTTCCTGTTTCTTTTTATGCTGGTAGCCTCAGCTTCTGTTTCTGCTGGCCTCACTGCTTCTCTTAACGTAAATCTACAGACTCACATTAGCTCAAAGTACATCCAGATTGTGTAAAACTCACCTCAGACCTCAGACTAGAGAAAACGGATTATGAGAAAGAAAGGTTGTGTGTGTGTGTCAGTCCATAGAAGATTCCAGGTAAGTAACTACAGCATACTGTAGTAGAAATATACAGATATTCAAAATAGTAAGAAAGTATACAAGGTTTCCGGAGAAACTGAGCATTTTTTGGACTGAGGTCCTTTAAAGTGTTTCTGAATTAGTAGACGTCTAAATCTTAACATCCATTTCATGGGTTCTAGAGTTCCAAGAATGTAGATCAGTTCTGTTTCTTTCCTCGTTTCATTGCTGCCATGGAAACAACTGACAATGCAAACAGATGTGTCATTAATGCTCTGTCCAGTAGCACTAAAATGCCTAATAGACAAGGATAAAAAGAAATCTAGTTTCATGACCCCACTGAAGTCAGTTTCAAAGTGGTACATATTTAGTGTATGCAATGTGTGTGTATTTAAGGGAGGTAAAACTCATTCAGGAGGCAGTGAGACACCTGAGTCCCCTACAGAAATCGGACTGAACGACCCTGCTGTTATGATGGACAAAGACGCTGAGGACAAGAATATCGACTCCACGCCACCTACGCCGGAGCTGCCACGATCACACGGGTCAGAAAACTACACATCTATAAACCCGTTTACAGCTGCAATTACAAAACAGCCTGTTCCATCCCATTTTTACAGCTACAGTTACAGTTCAGTCTGTTCCATCCCAGTTTATAGCTACAATTACAGAACAGTCTGTTCAATCCCAGTTTTCAGCTACAATTACAGTGCAGTCTGTGCCATCGCATTTTACATGTACAATTACAGTACCGTGTGTTCCATCCCATTTTTACAGCTACAATTGCAGTTCAGTCTGTTCCATCCCAGTTTGTAGCTACAATTACAGTACAGTCTGTTCCATCAAAGTTTCCAGATACAATTACGGTACAATCTGTTCCATCACAGTTTATACTCAATCAATAGGCCTAACAGATTCATCACAATAATAATTTACAAATTTAATTTGATGTAACGGGCAAGGTGAGGCAGGAGGCAGAGATGGGTATACAGAAAAACACGTCGTTTATTATAGTTTATACCACAGCGTAACGCTGACATTGAACATAGAACAAGTATTGGACTCACAAAGACGAGCACGGGACAAGACTAACGCACATAAAATATACTTAACACACATTGAGCACCGTGTGTAGCACATTGGACTAACGAAACGGGTGAACACATACACAAACATCCACACCCACATGAAGTACATATATAGACACAGACTACATCTACACACGTCTGAAGGGAAGGATTTAAGGCTGTACTGTGACACTCGATGATTCTAATATTTACTTTCTCAATCAGCAACAAAAGAAAAGCACCATGGAAAAGAAATGAAGCAGGCAACAAATCTCCAAAATGCTCCGAGGCCACAGACCTCCCCACTGAAAAGGAAAGAACAGCAGCAACAACAGAGAAAACTCCGGAAACCCTGGAGACGAGCAGTAGCAAAGACCAGGCCTCAAGTGTGGTGAATCAGGAAGACAGAATTCAAAACACAACAGAATCTCCTGAGAGTTCAGGTCTTCCTGTGAGCCAGGGTCCTGCAGACCCACACTGGACTGCACTAGAGCCTCAGATTAAAGAACATCCGCGAGCCGCCACCGGTGCGCCGGGCTGGCCTCACCCGCTCGTCCCACAGCCCTCCACGGCTCGGCCCCACCCCCTCTCCCCAGCTCAAACAGTGGTGGTGCCTCCCCTCAGCCGAACCAGCAGACAGCCGGTGTCCCCGCTCCCGGTGGAGGGCGTGGATCGGCCAGCGCTCGCCGGGAAGCTGGCTCAGCTGGAAAGGGAGGCAAAACGTCTGCGGAGACTCCTCAGCCTCCAAGACCCGACTATGGACACGGCCCCGCTGGTGGAAGGGGAGGTGCAGGGCTGGGAGGGGGTGACCACAGAGGGCGTGGGTCTGGAGCCCTCCGCTCACAATACTCACACCCTGACAGCACACCCTAATGCCTGTAAAGATTCAGGCACTGAAACCTTGGCAAATGCTTCTATGGCAACCAAGGTGAGAACTGAATGCCTTTGTATGTCAAATACTGAATTTACTCTGCACTCACTCAAATGCTGTGTTCACATTTCCAGACATTCTGAAACGTTATGCAAAAAGATTAGATCAGCGCGTCAACACTGACTTGAAATGCAAATTCTTATGGTATATCAACATTATTTATTTCTGTCTTTGTTAGAAGTCGGAACTTCAGTCAGACCACCAAAGTCCTTCAAAGATAAACACCTATCCTCCAGTCCAGCAGGGGGTACCAGTAAGCTCTACAGATGACCTACACTGTAGTAAGACACTGGCCAAACTACAGAGCCAAAACCAGGCTCTCTCTGCAGAGCTGAATAAATTGAAAAGAGAGAGAGAACAGCTCCTAAATGAAGTGAAACAAGCAGAGAGGAGAGATCAAAGCACCAGCACCCCCTCTAATACTCATGAAAGGTATGTATACATACTCTAAAAATACCATAACTGCATAATTCTCTCTTAATATAAGTCATCTCACTTTAATTTCTTTCCATCCTTGAGAACTTTAATCGTTATTTATCCATAAACACATCTCTACAACTCTTCACTCTATGATACTCCACCCTCAGCTTTCTGCTCCGCCCTTTTCTCTACACAGTATCACACTGGAGCGATTGCGCTCCATCCGACAAAACGTCGTGGCTCTTCTCTCCTCCATCCTTCCCAACTTGGACATGCAGGGCATCAGCTATGACACGGGAGATGTGGACAGCATTCTGCAGCAGATCATCCACGCTAATAACCTCTGATCTCACAACAGCATTTATAACCGAGCTTCATCAAGAAGGAAGCATATGGACCAGTGACTACTGATTACAGTTCAGTGCTAATTGGATCTGAAAGTAACGTGCATACAGGCCATGAAACACACTTATTACACTGATCCCAGTGCAGTTCCTAAAGCTGAGCCGAGCACACTAAAGGAAACACAGAAAGCATCTGAACCATTTATTAGTCAGCTCCAGGCATGCGGTATGTGGGATAAAGTTAGAATGAAAAAACCTTTTCATTCTACATTTAGGTTACTATCCCGATGTGATGTCTTTTGATAGTGGGCTCAGCACCACAGTACACATGTAAACTAAGCCAATATGTATAGGGTAAGAGCCAATTGCATTGGTGTAGCAGTGCCTTTATTCTGCAGCACCTTTATTCTGTTTTTCAAGGTAGCTGTTCAGCTTAGACACATTTATGTTTGCAGTATTCTGGTGGAAAGGCAACACAATGATCAAAGGTCAAAGATCAAGTGTAAGAAAGTTGGTGAAATACAAATGTAAAGTTTGTGAGCTTTCATTTCAGTAGTATTGTTATGATATACCGGTAGTTTGTTTTTCTGAATGTTTAAACATAGTTTATGCTGTCTATGATATCAGTTTGTATCATTTACTATACCCCGTTTATTGAAAAGATGTTTGTGTACTATAAATTTTATTAGAAACTGTATTTAATGTTTACTGCAGCAATAAAGTAAACCAGTTTTCAGTATATAAAAGCATTAAAACATTTTTTAATAATTAAAATTATGAGGTAACATTATGAATTACTGATAACAAAAAGCAATTCCAATAACACAAAGTAAAGTGCAAGTTAGGCTGCAGACTGCAAGAAGAATGTTCCCAATTTGACAGCAACATGATTGCACACTTGCTCAATGGTCTGGCACAAACGTAGGTGGGCCACATTTCTTTGCTTATATATTGTTTATTACACAGTATAATACATTACAGTTCAATGACAATGTTTAAAAACAGACTTTATGATGAGTAAATAACCAGTATATGCATTAAATACCATAAGTATATTGTGAGGACTGTATAGTTTTTCACTAAGACAAACTTAACCACTTAAGTGTGAAATTCAGGATGAGGAAGTAAACAGACAGTGTTAAGTTTGTACATTAGTAAGCAGTTTTAGCAGATAATGCTGATTACTTTTCACATAGCAGCATGGTAAGAAAATAGCATTCACTCACCAAGGTTTGGTGAGATTCATTTACAATGCAGGTCACAGGCACGGGGTGGACGCGGTGGTGCATGATGGGAAGGATTACACTGCACATTTGCACATGCTTAACAAATTTAGGGATAAATTGATTATATACAGCAAATTACTATGTAGTATATATAGTAGTTCATGGCAGGCTTTTTTTTAACTCAGTTTGCCAAAAATCCACTCCAATGGACCATTTAAGCCATTGCTTTTTCTTAATCATCCCTAATCCCATCATAGTCCAGCCTGTCTTAATTAAGCAATTTTAATGTAGAACCATTTCTGCATGTAGCTCGTCGGCAGGCAAAACCTGAGGGATACGCAGTACGGCTAAACAGTGCTGCAAACTTGGATAAACTAAACAGTGCTGCAAACTTGGATAAACACTGAAAATCTCTGCTCAGTTTCAACAACTTGAAATAGGTCCAAATGCCTTTGCAAAACACATGATGGTTGGAATCGAGGCATCGTTTTCATTGGCATACGCAGTTCCACTTAGCATAGAGAGAGGGAGAGAGAGAGAGAGAAATATGCTACATTTTATTGAAGGAGAAGTGACATGACTTGTAGGAGATAGACAGTGTGAGCAGACTGCTTAGATCTTCACATTGTTACTGTTCCATTCAGATTTGCATTGTAGTAAAAACCTACATGAGGAATGTTAATATAAGCAAATAACTGAAGTGTCTCATAGTAATTGCTGTTGGCCTCAATCACGCATCGTTAGGTTATGGTCTGCAAATACCATGACAACAGTAACATCCTACACAATTACAAGTAGGGCCTATGTTTGGGGCCATTTAAAACACCTGCCTGACTTGCAGCGAGGTCTGTATTAAAGCTATTTAGTACAACGTTAAACAATGGACAATCTACTAATTGAAAAAAAATGGAAAGAAAAAAATAGCAATGTGACAGTGAAAAACATCTTTACATATGCAAATAAAATCATTTCATAAGAAAGTAGCCATTTATTAACAGCATACGAAAACTATATGCAAGTGCTTTAACACAGATGTTGCATATACGTTAAATTAGATAATAATTAATAGCAATGATAAAGTGTCTATGATACAAGATCCTGTCTCAGTGAAGCTAGTAGGAACATCTCCCAGAATGCATCAGGAAAACTGGATAAGAGACAGGGAACTGCACCCGATTCTAGATTTGTTTAGCCTGGCCAATGGACATGTCCTAACTTACTCAAATGTAGGCAAGACAACAGTGAATTTTTGCAAATGTAATCATCATGCTTTAATAATACATTTAATAATGACTTTGTAATTGTACCTGCCTAGTGTGCTAGTGTTGAGAAAATATAACAGATAAAACCTATATGCAACACATTTCTAAAATTATATAAAAGCTAGAGTGTGAAATCTAATGTAGTATCCTAAAGAGTCTCTTAATGCTGCCGAGTACTGAACTTTTAACAAAATTAGAATTGATTACACTAAACAAGGTGAACAACAATTAAAAGAGAACACAAAACATTCCTGGATATCCACATGGACACCAGATCATCTCAAGGCAACAATGTACTTTGGAGGAGAAAGCTGACGGCTCACACACACACACACACACCGACACAGACACAGACACACACACACACCTTAGACAAAGCTGAAAGTGTATCATCAGTCAAAAAAAAAAAGAAAGGGTCTGAATGCTTCCTACTTTAAAACTTGCTGCCTGAAAAGGACACATTTAGTATAGTTACTTTTCAGAAATTTGCACATAATATGGAATATAATTATTCTTAACATTCAAATCAAAAACTATGATTTGAACAATGCATTGGCAAAGTGTTTTATCATGCTTATTTTAGTCATAATTATTTCAAGTTTGGCTTTGACACAAAACTGGAAAAAACACCTAGCGAGTTTTACAATTACATGCTGTAATCCCTGTTCCAACGATCAACTCCGTTCACCAATACTGACCTAACTGTTAAACCCAATCCAAAATAAGCTTCATTTTATACATGCCTGTAAGAACCCCAGGTGCAGGATCTTAGACAACTCAAACGAACAATAGGCCAGCTGTACTCACTACTCAGCCCACGAGGACACAAACCATAAGAGCAAATGTGCCAGTGTAGAGACTCAGTACATGGTGTGAAGGCAATGAGAACAGACTGAGCATTCATGGACTAGAGGTCATGGGAGTCAAATCTCTGTACAATCAATAATGGAGCCTTGAGAAAACATTCAGAAGACATGTATGCATGGTCTGCATCTCTACAAACCCGTGCATGTGTTCTCAGGTAGAGAGCTGAGCTAGCTCATGGTCACTTGATGAACTCATCTGTCTCTCTACGGCTCGCTGGGTCTTACAGACGGCCATCTTGCTTCCGATGTCATGTTTCTTCTCAAAGTAGTTGACCAAAGCCGGTTCTGTTAGCAATGATGCCAGCACCTGCTCGAACGAGATCGACCAATCAGCATCCACCGCACTGCCTCGCCTACAATCACTCCCACCTACGGCACCGCCGGCTCCGCCTCCACAACCAATGAGAACCGTGTCATCTGCAATATCTTCACACTGCAGAGAGCCGGTGCTGACAACCGAGTAAGACGAGATCGACGTGTCATCCTTGGCCTCTTCGTCCGAGCCGTTCGTTGGTGGAGGAGGAGTTTCAAACTGGGCCTCTGCCAGGGCTTTCGAAACCAGGGACTGGGCAGATCCAGCCTCCCCAGAGGAGTCTTCTTTGTCTGGCTGCGGGATCGTGTCCCCTGCAGGAGCTTGGAGGTCAGACTTCTTGCTACCGTTGTTGGTGAATTTCTTGCCCACCTCACCGATACGCAGCAGCAGGCTGGCCACCGTAGCAATGGCATGGTAGAGCTCCTGTTCCAGAGGGTCTTCACTGAACATATTATAGAGCGTCTTGCACAGCTCAATGAACTGCTCCTAAACACAAAACAAAGCATCATTCAACATGGTTAGCATCTCACGTGAGCCTTCATGGGGTGTCAACCCTGAATTTTACACTGTGCACAATATCTGCCAGGTAAATTGTGTATTAAATGTACCAACAGTGACCACCTCTTCCATCTGCTGTTAACCACAACTCCTGCTCCAGGTGAACTTAGCAGAACTCAACATAACTGAGCATAATAAGGAATCTTAGGCTGAGCTGACTCATTGATTCAGTTGGTGACTGGAGAACTGAACATTCTTCACTTCAGGAAACGATTACATATCCTTCAGTGAGCAGCAGAAGCTTAAAACATGCTCATTGTTCACTCCAGCAGTGCGAGAGTTAAAATGAGGATTCTAATCCAGAAAAGCTACAAGGGATCTTTGTGTTAATTTGAGACTAGATTAAACAGAATAGATAAATCGAACAATTATTACCCAAACACTTTAAACCACCTAGCAACTATCAAAATGTGAGCAGAGGTGTTATACTTTTTGTAAGAGCCATTAGTCAAGATTCTAGATTAGATTACTGAATGCTCAAGATACAAAATCCATTATTAAATACTGCAGTAACCAAGTTTACCTGATTCATTCTAGGCAGGTCTTTGATAGTCTCCTTTTTGGGTTCCTTCTCTTTAGCCCACATTCTCAGGTAATATTTATAGTCCTTCACTTTTTCTTCTGAAAACAGTTAAACATTCATTAGTTAGGAAAAAATGTATCCTAAATGGTCACATAATTAAGAAGTTGCAAACAACGGCTGTTTTTGGACTAGAAATTGAGCTTGTTAAAGGCATTGGACAGTGCCAGTGGACCAAGTACAGTGGTTGCTGTACCTTTCTTCTCATCAGAGTCTCCTCCGACATCAGCCGTCTCCCTGGCCTCTTTCACTTCTTCACCTATAGAAGGAAAACATGTATAATGCTGTAACAGCAAACACTTACAACACTGTCCATAACGACAGCAGGGGGTGTGTCTGTTCGATATACTATTAGGATCAGTGTTAGTACATTAATGTAAATGTCCATCAGAAAGGCTGAACTGGGAACAAAAAATGAAGTGATCTGAATGTATATTCATTATGGTGAGACAAGAGAAAAACAACACACCCCCCAAGTGGGAATATGCATTGTGAATTCTGTGTACAAGAGGCCTTATTTGCATAATCACACTAGAAAGAGATGTGAATGAAACAGAGGACCAACACAAATGATTCTAAAATGTAAGGAAGCGCTATTAGCCATAATATCATAGTATATATTTCACTCGCACCCTATTTTTAATGACATCACAGACACAAACCTGAGATCACTTCCTGAACCAGGAAGTCCAGATGAGACAAGGAGGGAAGATCTGGAGAGGACAAGCAACAAGACAGAAGAGAGCAAAGGAGAGAATGATGCAAGCAAAAGGAGAGAGGGGCACACAGAGCAATGAGAACAAATAAAATGAGACTGGTCATAGAATAATGCTCATTCTGTTATTGATTAGTAGGACTGGACCGTTTCATGCAGACACACATGCAGGGTGGGTTTATATTCAAACATTTCCTTTACAAGAAAATTAACCATAAATCTGAATTATTATGCTTTAGCCCCTTTTGGATTCGTTTTACATGGGGAATGTAATATTTGTGTCAGTTTTGCACAGGATAAAAAAATCTTTGTATAAATGACTGAGATGGAAGTGCAACTCGATTTACGCATTGGTCTCACAAAAAATGTGCAAGTAGGCCTAATACACAACCTTGAATGGTCTCAACCACAAACATTATTTCTCCACAAAGGTTTAAATATCTATGGCTATTATGAACTAAGAGGTTTAAATTCTTCACTGACCTGTCTACACACATATGAAAAATGATCAGAATAACAACAAACTAAGGTTTTAACGTGAACAGGCTACCTACTTAACAATTTACCTCCATGAGCGTTTCTCCTCTGAGAAGGCTTTAGGCTAGTAAATGTCAAAGTACATAACGCAAGCAATCGTTTCCTCGCGCACTCCCACGCTTGAGAAGAAGCGCGAAAATGTACTTTCCACAGGATATTACGGAGTATTTACTGACTTGGCAATTTGCACAGGATCAATAAAACCAAGGGCTATATTATGCCTCATTTTACAGAGGGTAAGAGGTGTCGGAATCTTTCCTGACACATGAGGGCGCAGTCTGTAAAACTGACTGACGGTGTATTCAGACAGGGCGAACATCACGGAAATACCCTGGTAATAATTACATTACCCCACCTTTCCATGTAAAATTTATCCCATCCAGATAGTTTTTCAAGATTAAAGTATGAATCATCTATCAGGAAAGAACAGAGCAGGACATTAAAAGAGCTCCCCCCTCATTCTGATGAGCATGTGTGTGGATGTGTATGTATGGCGTGTGCGTGTGTTTACCCTGTGTTATGTCATCATCAGTGAAGAACTGAGTGGCTTCCAGTGCAGACTCCGCTTCCTCAGGGCATAAAGCTGCAGGGGAGGAAAGACGATCGGCAGCAGATTTAGACCAACATGTGCACATGCACAGTCGCCCACGCACAGTCGCCCACACACAGTCGCCCACTGGTGATACAGTCATATGTTACAGATTGATCTGATCTACAGATTTAACACATCTGCTTTTGGGATTAGAAAAATGTGGACTGATACATTACATTGAGTGAAGACTAACAACTTTAAAGCCAGTGTGTCTGACTGGGATGTTCTCTTCCTTTAGTGAAACTGGGCTGGGAGAGTGCCCACACATCACAGACACACAGAGAAATCAGACCAACAAAAAGCCCGTCTCTGAAAGCCCGTCTTTAAAGGCTGGCGAAGGGTGAACACCCGAGGTCACAATTCCACCATCAGCAGATCTTCTTGAAGTTCTTACACCACATTAAAGAGAGAGAATTCTCTCCCAGTGGGCCAAGACCCAGGAGACGTTCAATAAGCAACCAAAAAAACATGTTCAGCAGGGTAACATTTCATTTCATTAACATTTGGGTAACATTTCTACTGTCAAATGACAAGCAAACACCTTTACTAGAGTGTCCAGAGGGAGCCAGAAACTCACTGGCCAAAATATACAATTACTATCAGAAAGCATAAGTGTGTTAAGAATGATGTGTACCTGGAGGCAGGTGTAATTTGTAGAGCAACTTCAATTTCTCAGTCATATCACCATGATACATTCCACCTGAGAGAGAGAGAGAGAGAGAGAGAGAAAAAGAGAGAGAGAGAGAGAGAGAGAGAGAGAGAGAGAGAGAGAGAGAGAGAGAGAGAGAGAGAGAGAGAGAGAGAGAGAGAGAGGCAAGATAAATATAGTCATCCTTAGCCAACTTTAACTCTGACTTGGCATTAATGGCACATCCCAAACAGCGTAGTTGTACAATAGTCATAAAACATGTTATGCCCCTCCAACATCATTTAAATGAATCAGCACTCACTGAGGCCCATGACGAACTCTTTGAAGTTGATGAGGGAGTCTTTGTTCTGGTCGAGCAGGCGGAAGAGGCGGGCGGCGAGCGTGGTGGTGTGGGGACCGCAGCTCCAGGGGGCCAGCGTGCTGAAGAGCTGGCTGAACTGGCCACAGTCGATGCGGTACTGCTCCAGGTAGGGCAGGCTGGGGTCATGGCGCTCCGCAGCACTGCTGCTTGCCCCCCAGTAGCAGCTCATTATGTGCTTGGCCTAGAGGAGGAGGAGAAGGAAGAGGAGGAGGAAGAGGCGGGATACGTGGGAGTGTCTCACGCACCCACACGAACCATAGCAGACCATGAGCTCTTACCTTGAACAGAAAATACAGCTCCTCCAGCTCCTCGATGGTGAAGGCGGACTCGGTCATGACGGCCCTCACCTGAAAGTACACACAGCAGCTACCTTTCAACACAATTCATGTCAGAAGCCACCTTAGACCAGTCCAGACCAACTATGGGGCCCGTGAAAGAACAGAACCAGAGCATGATGGGGGTCCCACCCAAAGCAAAGCCAGACAAATGTGACTGCTTGAATGTAAATCTATTCCAATAAAATGTTTTAATGTATTTAGTGGGAAGACTGCTTTGTTCACATTTCTTTTTCCATAGATCAGTGATACACAGTGGTGCCGAACAAAGAAAATGAACATGGGCCATTAGTCCGAATGCTTTCATAGCGACAGAAACCATAGTTACCATAACCCACAATTGTTCCTGAACATTAGCTTGACACACTTTAATAACAAGGTATAAGAATGCAAATCTTAAGAACGTAACTGACTTCATGTGAGGAACTAATGAAACCTGCTCGCTACTGTCATCACTTGTTCCGTGAAAATCATTCACATGACGCTCAGAGCTGGACATTTACCACGGCACACATGCACGAAATGGTGAAAGTCATGCTTAATTTTGATGACTAATATATGGTGGCATTCTTGGAGATGTTTAATGTGATGTTTAATGTGCTGTAGTTGTAACTGACAAAACAGACTCTTCAGAAACATCCTCTTGATGGATTTCTGCATCGTTTTGTCCATGTATCAGATATTCTATGCACTCAGCTGGTCTCAAGAAGGAATACAGACTTCAAAGGTTGAGACAGTAAATATTCTGTCCAAAGACCACCCTGACTCTTGAGTAACGCAACTCTATGTATCGCTTACAACTCACCACGCTTCTCTTGGCCGTGTCCTCCAGAGACTGGATGACCTTTAACCTTTGCTTGAATCTCATCTGCTCAATGACATCAGCACGCAGACTGCCAAACTTCTACATAACGAGATGAACAATGTAAAGGAAGAGTGGTGGGGATGAGTCCATGTGGAAAGAGCATGTTACAGAGGAAGAAAGTCATTCTCCATTTAACGGGCAAGAGCATGACGCCCAGCGCCCCACTCACCTCATAGGACGTCTTAATGAGCTCAAAGATGTCGATCTCAGGAGGCGGCTCGTCGCCACTGGTCAACAGGGCGTGTAGGTGTGGGATAGGTGGAGAGACTGTCTGCTTGTTGACAACATTATCCAGATATCTGAGGAAGAGGCAGAGTGGAACTTAACACCATTTTCCTAACTTAGAAGTTACATCACTGCTTTTAAATCCAGTGTGTGCATATCACGTTTATCAGTAAACTACACTATTGCAGCACTTCCATTCTTCAAATGATCCTTTGATTGCAGTCCAAAGCCCTACTGTGCCAATAAGTTAGTCGTGTCTGAGGTGTAGCTTAACCCCCACTGACCTGCCCAGGATGGTCATGGCCTCTCCCTCATCTGTACAGGCTAGCAGCTGATCCATGTTAGCATGCAGCACAGCCAGAGACACCTGAAACAGCAGAGAGAGAAGACGCCATCACCATTGCAGACCGCCATCACAAACATCCATCAGCAGCACTGACTGCCATCATCCAACGCTGACCTCCATAACCAACATCCTTCAGCTACACCCATCACCAACACTAACTGCCAGCACTAACACCCATCACCAACGTTGACCACCATCACCAACATCCATCACCAATGCTGACCACCGTCACAAACATCCATCACCAACGTTTACCTCCATAACCAACATCCATCACCAACGTTTACCTCCATAACCAACATCCATCACCAACGCTAACTGCCAGCACCAACATCCATCACCAATGCTGACCGCCATCACCAAAATCTGTCACCAACACTGCATGCCATCACCGAGATCCATCACAAATGCTGACTGGCATCTGATTCTTGACTGACTGCTGCCAGCAATCACCTAAACACATCTTGATTAATGGTGGTCAGTACCTATCAGCGATGTGCATCTTGAGAGCAAATCCACAGAAGAGGTTCAGCAGGGCTACAGCCTAGCCCAGGTGATTGGTGTGGTGATGAAGTTTTTTATTCATTTGTTTATCTGCTCTAACACTTCTGACTGAAAGCTGTATTAACGAAAAGAGGAATTGAAGCTCTGCTGTTGGCGTGTGACCGGATCTGTGGCCCCTACTGAGAGGGTCATTCCAGTACGATCCACCTTCACCCCATCGTTTACACCAGCTCAGCAGTCTCACACTGGATGGCCCAGTCCGCAACCGACATGGATCACAATGCAAGACAGACGCCCTCACCTGGAAGATGACCTTGATGCCCTCATAGAAGAAACAGTCGACGAGCAGCACAGCGCTATCGAAGGGCATGACTGACAGGAAGAGTGTGAGGAACCAGGACAGGGAGATGGTGGAGATCACGCCCAGGTCCTGCATGTGCTCATACAGCAGAGGCAAGCACTCACGCGTCAGCTCTTCAAACACACCCTGATCCACCAGTGCTCCTACAACACACACACACAGTTGTGGAAATGAAGAACAGGGTTCCCACACCATGATTAACATCAAATTCAAGGACCATTAAATTACTTTCCAGGATTAACCTCCTCTAATTCAAAGCCTGCACCTGGCGGCATTTACCTACTGCTACCCCTGAATAGGTTATCATGAAATGATGTTGATAAAATGCAAATACAAAAGATTGAATGCCATAGTTCAAGCCATGCATCCTGAAATTTGCAGGATGCAATGCAATGAATGCAATGCCAAACGAACAAACGAATTTCGCCTATAAAATCTACAGGAGAATGACCAAACTTTTGAAAAGTAAAAATCAGCATAGGCCCTGCAGATTCAATGTAATTTTAAATCAACTTGTACTGGCAAAACAATGACACGTTGACAGCGGACAAAAAAAACCTAACAAAACAAAATAATAATAACAGGTATGCATATACACACACATGCATACATACACAGAACAGAGGAGCAAAGCCATATGAGATAAGAACAATATGTTTCTAGAAATCTGGTGTGAGATGATTTTAGCATTTTGAGTTTTTTAATCTATTTAATGAAAAATATGATTTAAATTAATTCCTAAAGTAGAGGAAGGAGGGCCTATTACCTTTCCTACTGTACTGAATGACGACTACATTTTTGGCATCAGAGTGTGAGGCATCAACATCAAAAGAAGGGATGTTAAGTTTGAGATTAATCCAGTTTCTAATGTCATGAATCTACATCAAATTTAAATCTTCTTTCAAGAAACATGGCTACAGGATACATCTTATTTATTATTTAGAAATTATTATTATTATTTACTATTATATTAATAGTAAATATTCAGTCTTATACCATCATTGATAATCTTGTTATACAAATTGATGTCAACTAAGTTAAAGTCAATCAGTTTTAACGTGGGCATCGAAAGTCACCTCTAAATATAAAATGACATTTTTGATTAATTGAATCAATGATAAAGGAATTGCTTTGCAAGACCTTCTTAAAATCAACAACTATTATATCAGATCATATTTTTCAAGAAAGGATGAGAAATTTAGAAGATGTTCATGACAATCTAAAAGATTCTTTACAAAAATACTTTTTTCATACCAAATTTTCTAAATATTGACTTCCTACCAAACTGTTTTGTTATTTGTTGACAGCGACCTTCATCCATGTGAAATTTCAACCCACCCAAAATATTCAAGCATGGACGTAATTTTGATTTCATAGGTGGGGGGGACACAAATTTTGTTGACGGGGGGGTGGGGTTTTTGTTTTAAGGGGGTGGGGTTGAACGTAAAGTGTTAACGGCGTGGTCGTTTTCTGCATGGTCCTAGGGATAGATTCGTCGCTATTTAAATATTAGTTTTTTTACCGTTAAAAAGTGGGGGGGGGACATGGCTTCGTCGCTATTTAAATATTTGGTTGTAACTGTAAAAACTGGGGGGGACCAAAACTGGCTTTTGAAAAAGTGGGGGGGACATGTCGTCCCCCCCCCCCCCACCCCCCCCCCCCCCCCCCCCCCCTCGTCCCCCCACCAAATTACGTCCGTGTATTCAAGGCCTGTTTTCAAAAACTTTCCAAGGCCTTGAACTTATTTTTTCAGATTCACAAATAGGGCTGCAACTATGGAATATTTTTGAAATCGAGTATTCTGTCGATTTTTCCATCGATTACTCGAGTAATCGGATAAAATCACCACTTTTGTGTTTTTAACGAAAATTGTTGGGGGGGGGGGGGGGGGGGGGGGGGGGGGGGGGGGGGGGGGCGACGACGACGACATACCGGAGCGGAGCTCGGAGAGGTCGTTTTCTGCATGGTCCTAGCGCTAGATTCGTCGCTATTTATTAAATATTTGTTTTTTAACCGTTAAAAAGTGAGGGGGGACATGGCTTCGTCGCTATTTAAATATTTGGTTTTAACTGTAAAAACTGGGATGGACCAAAACCGGCTTTTGAAAAAGTGGGGGGGACATGTTAAACGAAGCCTCGAGGCAAAGAATTTGCCTCGAGTAATTTTTGTAATCGAATTACTCGAGTTACTCGAAGAATCGTTTCAGCTCTATTCACAAACTTTCAAGGATTTCAAGGACCCATGGAAGCCCTGGAAGAACCTTATGTCTACTGGTAAAGTTGCAGCTCTGCGACACACAATGACTCACACAAACATTGAGAACATTTGTGTGTACACATGTTTGTCAAGCCGCATCCTATAATAAATCCTGTTCTTTATACATTTGGTGTGTGTATGTGTATTCCCCAATGATCTACAATCATAGTAAGTAAGTATGCTAAAAAATCATATACACATACATATTCAACTGTTACTGTGCCATGGGTGTATGTGTGTGTGTGTGTGTGTGTGCGCACGTGTGGTCACTGACCTACAACTCTAGTGTTATAGTAGTCAGGCAACATGCGTTCACATAAGGCCACCAGCAGCCAGAACGCCTCCTCCTCAGTACAGTAGAGCAACAGCACAGAGGTTACTATATTCATGGCCTACAGAGATGGGGACACACACACACACACACACACACACACACACACACACACACACACACAGTATGAAACACCATATGCTCAGTATTTAGGCCAACATACTCCCCATTGTCCTGTATGACAGAACATCTCTTCTTTATTTTCTTTTGTAGGGCAATCGAGACCATACTGTACACGTATGGGCCTGTAATGGCCTGATATGGGAGAAGTTTCACTGTCCCACAAAACGATGGCCTCAAAGGCCCTGCTCAATGTAGATCTCAACAAAACAATAAGATCAAGTATCATCGTAGACTCCAAAGCCAAGATAACTCTTTCGATATAAAACCTTAGATATAGTGAAGCTATGTACAGACAAAAAGATTCATTAGACGTGCAAACAGATCATTGTTGTTCCAGTGTACAATAATAATGTCTCATAGCAGCTACCGAGCTTAATGTGCATACATTTGCACTGTGGAAGTCTTCATACCTGGCAGTAGCCAATCCCTGGGTTGCGGGCAGCGTACGCAGTAAGAACCCGTCGAAGAGCAGCGATGCCCATCTCATTCTGGAAGGCGTGGTGCTCAGGCATAGAGCGATGAAGGTCTCGCTCGATCTCCTCTGTGGCCAGCGTGCACCTACCCATCGCCTGCTCCACCAACTCCGCATAGTAACCTGGGTAAGCCGCCATTTCATTCAGAGCGCCTAGAGAGACCGAGTGAGAGAGAAAGATGTCTCCGTCAATACAACAACCTTTAACTCCTCTGTGTACCATGTAGTCAGATCTGTGTTTAAGTTAGTAATAAAGCTACAAGAGGAACATTGGGCTCTCCAAGCCAATTAAAACACTAATGGGGGCATAATAACAAGATACTATGTGAGAACAAGAAAATGTAAAAACACACAGAGAACATGAGGTACACCAGGGTGACTTAAGACTCAAAACAAGTCGAAACAAGACGATCCATTTGCTTCATCCCAGCATTCTACAGATTTGTGAAGACAAAAGATGTGTGATCATACGAGCAAACTTCTATAATCAGTGTGTGTTGCAGGGGCCCTGTTTTTGTTTTTGTATCAGGACAGCCAGTGATCAGGGAGTAAGCTTGAGGGCAGAAGTGCAGATCAATGTGGTGTTTGCTGTTGTCTCAGTGATTAAGATCCAGTCATGGCAAAGAGCTGCAGTCAAAGACGGCATTTACACAGGCCTTAAACCCGAGGGGCACTTACACAGGCCTTAAACCCGAGGGGCACTTACACAGGCCTTAAACCCGAGGGGCACTTACACAGGCCTTAAACCCGAGGGGCACTTGCATCTTAATAGCCACTAAAACAGGTACACTTGAGAAAAAGAAAAGTCTATGACTTGAAGTCTGTAAACAGCAACAAAAGTCGTGTTTAATTCAACACTCCTCAGACTTCTGAAGAGGGAAGTGCAGTGGACCCGCTCTTCCCCAGGGCTACGTGCAGTGGACCCGCTCTTACCCAGGGCTACGTGCAGTGGACCCGCTCTTACCCAGGGCTACGTGCAGTGGACCCGCTCTTACCCAGGGCTACGTGCAGTGGACCCGCTCCACACAACCCCCTCTCCACTGCTCAGACAAGAGCACACTCAGGTATAGGCACCCTCACGTCACAACATCCACTACATCCCTCCATCACTCATCATAGCTTCCACAATCCTAAAAAGCCCACAGTGTCCACAGCTGTTCTCCTCTAGCAGGGGAAAATGCTACTGTGGCTTTCTTCTCTTCTCTTTCTTCATCAAAGTGACTCTTCTCTAAGCAGCTGAGGAAGGTAGCGAAGAAACTAGAACAAAGTCTTGGAAATCTCCACTCATTCCAGAACATCCTCTCCAACCCCAAACAGGACAAAGCTGCAAAGTCATCCAACAAATAAACGGGAAACAGCTACATCAGGCCCCCTCAAGCCCCGTGCCATTTTCTCTTCTCTTCAACCACCTCTCCCTCATCTCCAAACCCAGACGAAAACCCACAAGCACTGCCAAGCCCCCCCCCCCCCCCCCCCCCCCCCCACCACCACCTCCGTACACTGTTAGACCTCTTATCCACATCCTCATCCTAAAGCTCAGACAACTTCCTCCTCACGTCGCCTCACAGGACAATCTGTGGCTGCTATTGCCCTGAAGCTCTAGTGTCGGCAGCTAATGACTGATATCTCTCCTCTCTAAAACCCTGGAACATGTGTACAATCAGTATCCAGCATCAACCAGAGTGAGCTCTAGGTTCCCATCCAGCCTTTCTTCAAACCCAGTCACTGCCCTCATCACAGTAACTCAGAAGCTACCAAATTAGCCAAACGGTCATCATCACAATGCTGATAACAATCAACTCATTCTCTCCTGCACGGTCACATGGTGCTTGCCAAGTGATCTTACTAGACTCAGGGCCAACGTACCAGCACTAGAGTTACTTCCTGGAGACAGAACTCCTCCTCAAGTCACCTGCACAGGAGCGTGTGCTACATACTGTAAATGTAACACAGACTGTCTTAACCAACGAGGAATGCTTTCTACAACCATTGAATGTAACTGGTACTGCAAATATTGTTTATAGCATCTTAAAGGGTCAGAGCATATTTGTTTTTGCTCTGCTTTTCAAATTCAGTGACGCATGACAAAGGGGATAATAATGACACTGCACATGCAATAACCTGCATGCATACGCAGGAACTCCACAGTTTATTCCACATCTCCAAGACATTATTTCCCATAGTGTATTGTGCTAAACAGTCTCATCAAGTATTAAAATACTATGTAAAATATCTATATGTAGCTAGAGAGATTACAATTTCAGTATATTTCAAGCAATTTACGGCAAATGCAATTTAATCCAAAACAAAAAAAAAAAAAAAAAAAAAAAAAAATGGAAGAAAGAGTAAAATTACTGCACCCCCTGCTGACAGAGAAGCGCAATTACCTGAAAAAAGCAGCCACAGCTCTCCTCTCAAGATCTCAGGGATTCCATTCAGGACCAGGTCTCTTGTCTTTGATGTGCGATACATACACACGCCTCGCCCAAACTCAAAGAAATGAATGTTCCAAGACTCTTCCTTCATCTTCTCTTTGGTCTGATTGATGGTCAAAGGGGAAGATGAGTGAATGGATGGTTGTTCAATTATTTAGCTGAAATGCAATAAATATGTAGTCGAAAGCATGGAGGTGTCTCTTCATGCAGAATATCCAAAAGAACCTAAAACAACCCTCTTTCAGAATATCTTGGAATATCTTGGAGTTCAAACTGTTATGTTTAAGGCAAGGAATCCCCTAAAGTGTGGGAAAGGTATCAATGGGAGGATGAGAGGGAACTGATCCTGATAAATACCAGCGACTATACAATCCTCTTGCTGCATTTCAACTGTTGACAATGTTTGAATAATAATGTGTTTTTCACACAAAGAAAATATTGCTTGTAAACTTCAATGTGATAAATACAGACAAGGCCGAGTCATTATTAAAGGGAAATGGCCCTTTGGGTTGAAATGGGCCAACTTTCATAGTATTTGTGAGTTAACAGGTGACGGTGGGGTTCAGGGGTGCTGGATCTGTGTGTACCGCTTTGGGTCCCAGGTCTTCAGGGCGGTCCTTTTGGTAGATGTGGAGCAGGCTGTGTTTGGCAGTAGGGAGACTGGGGCTGTAGTGTGGCCCCTGGGGGAGTTCTCCCATCCCCAGCACCGGTGGGGTCAGAGGCAAAGCAGGCGGGGTGCTGGGACTTGGAGTTTCCTGACAGAGTGAAGTCAGAAGAAGCATTGTGACTTGGACATAGAGTTGTTTAGCCATAGAGAGACTCAAGCTGATATTAGCCCCAAAACTCCCAATGGTCGAATGCCAAAACATTTAATGTGTGGGTGCAGAGACATAGATAAGAGATTTAAGAGACTAATGCCCTCCCCTAGTGTTTGACTGACTCACAGACTGTCCAGTCAGGCCACAGAGCCTGTCCGGAGTACGCTGCAGGAAGTCCGATATTCGCTGAACCAGGAAGTCCCGATCTTTGAGGTTGGCAAACAAAAAGGTCATCTTATTTTTCGTGCTGATGGACAGCGGACTGGGCAAAACACTGCTACTGTCAGCTTTTTCGACTATAGACACCTAGACAGAGAACACGCAGGAAAGAGCGAGAGTGAGTGAGTGAGTGAGAACAAGAGGGAGATACCTTATGTAATACGATACCGTTGGCTTTGTTTCCCAAAGACATACGAGCAGGTGAGTCTTCTCTAAATAAACTCCTTCTTGGAGGGGTAGAGGTGTGTGAGAGTGCATGAGATTGTGTGAGAGATTATTCTAAGCAATGAGAATAAATAACAAATGCATAATAAATAAATGAGTGAGTATGCATGTTCAAGACCCTTTATATGGCCATACCACCACTGTTCAAAGTTGTGCAAGCTGGCAAATACTAACTGTAGTTTGAGTGAGATTGGGTGTGTGTGTGTGTGTGTGTGTGTGTGTGTGCGCGCGTGTGTATGTGAGCAAGAAAGCTCACCTCTCTGAGTGGTATAATGAGTTGACAAAGGTCCTCCTCCCTGCTGGCGAAGCAGATATAGTTATTGGAGACAAACATCTGTCCAACGACGTGCATCTTGGCGAAGGGTGTCCACAGCGTGCAGTCTGTGTGGCCATCCAGACGCTCGTCCTGCGTCAGGCGGAACAGAGCTCGGTACCGTTCGTTTTTTGCCCGTGCGTCCAAGTCCCTGACAACAAGCAACAAAGAGTCATCACCTCCCTCAACTAACACTAGAAAAGCTCTGAGAAACTCTCCATTGTGCCTCTCAAGAGCTCCTCGTGTAGTGGCTAACCTCTTGAGTGCAGACACGTTCCTGAGGGTCTTGCACGGCTTGGGGAGCGAGTGGTCAGCAGAGAAGCCCTCATTGTCCAGCAGCTGCCGCATAGCGATGTTAGCCAGCTGCTCCATCAGCTTAAAGGTATCGTTGATGTTGAGGAACATGGAGAAGTAGTGCTCAACGTCCCTGGTGCTGACACGGATGCTCTCCGGGAACAGTAGTGTGGCATTCTTATCCAACTGAGTCACATCAGTCCACTGCACTACCAGTGTCACTACAGACACAGACAGAGAGCGAGAGAGACAGAGAAAGACAGAGACAGAGAGAGAGAGACAGAGAGAGAAATTTTTTCCCCTCAATCAGAGTTGACACTCCTGGGGAATTGAAATCGTTAACACAAGTGAGAGTAAGATGACATTAACTGAAACATTGGCTTGCAAGTACAGAATTAGCAGAGCTTTCCTCCATTCATTCTATGCTAACTCAATAGAATCACTTTCCTTCCCTCCAGCCCTTATTTCCACCTTTCGTCTTCCCCTACCCTTTCAACGGCTCACCCTCTTTCCCCAGCAGGAAGGAGTAGAAGCACAGATGGTTGACGGAGAGGTAGAGCCAACCCTGCCGGGGCACTCTGCCCTTCCAGAAGCTGCATGAGTAATAGTTCACTAGCTTCTCCTCCTCTGGCATTCCAAACAGCTTCCGCATCTTCAGCTCCGCCTCCCGAAACTTCCCACAATCCTCATCTTCCTGTGCTTGGCGGCCCTTGTTCTCCTCTGCAATGATGCCCTGCAGATCCACAAACACACTGGGGGCTTATACTGGTCTTCCGCTCCAGGTGTTAAACTGGCAGCAACTTTAAGTACGACATGAACGTGATTATCAGACTTCTAGTGGAAGCTCACCTGAATCTTGCCTTTGACAAAGGTGGTGATATCATCATCGTTATCAAAGATAGAGAGAGTCTGCAGTAAATTAGCCTCCAACCACTCCCAATGCTCAGTTATCTCTTTGCGAGATGAGCCTGTTGACACATATATACACAATAAATTTAGCCATAAAAATACAATTCAGCAACAGACAATGACATAATGGATGAATCAGTTTAGGTAAGGTCACATGGTTTTAAGTGCAAATTGAAATTTCCCATGCAAACCTTAAAGTCCTTTATGAAAGTGTTGCGTAGCTTTGGTGCTAGCCTGTCCCTTAAAAGTGTTCCGAAATGTGTAATGTTCAGTTTGATGCATTATGAAACTCTGATGATGTTTCTGGATTTTGGAGGGTTTCAGGACAGTAACAATATGCACACAAATGAACACAAGACGCTCGGCACTGACCACAGGCGATGCTCCAGAAAATCTGTGAGTCTCCGGCCTGGTGTAGGATTCTATATGGAGCCACACGGGCACTCGAGTCTAACACAACATCCAGCGTCCCAACCAGAAGGCCTGGGGGAGAGAGGGGGAGGGAGAAAGAAATGTCCAGAGAGTGTGTGAGAAAGAGAGAGAGAAAACAAAGCAAACAACTGGGTTGTTTTACATTCTACAAAAGTAACACCCATCTGTTAACCCCTTCAGGTAAACTTCAGGGAAGCTGGAAAGGGTCATGTGGTGTAGAAAGGTCACTGTGCGAGTCAATAACACTGTTCTAACTGCAAAGCATGAAGCTCCCTCCTTAGTCGACCGACATATTTCACTTAAGACAGCACAAGGGTTAATTCACTACATACAGACCCGCAAATTCCCCACGATTCTAGTGTAGTGACTCAGATGTCTTACTGAATAGGCTATTTAGTGTGATTCACTGGAGTTTCAGTCAGGACTGTAGCTACGTATCTTCTGCCGTGTGTGTCTGTCCCTCGTTTGTGAATGCATGTCTGCACTCTGATCTCCAGGTCGCAAATAAGTTAATAAGCAGCAACAAATGTGTAGACGGCAAACACGGAAAATGTCTGAACAGGGCAAACGATCTGGCTCCAGCAAATCCCAACATTCAAGAACCTCCATTACTTTAGCTTCATCCAAACGGACCTGGGGATCATTCTGGGTTAGAGTCATTTAAACACAACAAAAAACCCTGTACAGTAACAAAAACGTTCCTGGTGTAATTCTGTTTATATCGTTTCGGATGTATGCTGTCTAAACAAATATCGGTCTTTGTCGTGTTACACGAAGCGCTTGGTGTAGGAAGTCGTGTTTCACTGTTTAGTTTAAATGCCAAGTCAGTGCATCTTGAGTGAATTAACAAAAATTATGGAGCATGGAGCAGAAGGACAACTGATTTGGCCATCACGTCCAGACAGCTCACTCTCGTCTCCCTCGCATCAACATAACATGTTAACGTTACTTAACTGAGGTCTTGTGGGGATTGAGTCATTATTTATGTTTTTCTCTGTAATCAGCGCTTTCTAGCTAGCTACACACAGCAGAGGAGCCACCCCCGTCACAAGATTCACGACATTTACCGTGACTGACATCATGTGTAGGAAGAGTGGGGCTGACTTTAACAGTCATATTCGTTAAAAATGTTCATTTTGGCCAGTTAGGGGGGATGTAAGCTGCCGTTCCGCGTCAACATCTCTTAAAAACAACCAAACGCCAAAAGCTTGTGAGTAAAAAATGCAAGGCAGTAATGCTCTGACGATGAGCTGCAAAGCTAAATGCTGCGAGAAGACTCCCAAGTATCTAGACAGCCAGGTTAACCGAGATCACAACACATCTTTTAAATATAATAACAAATCAGAGGTTGAGTAGCCTGCACGAATACATACCAGTGATGCCGCCTCCTTTCCCATGTCCCTTTCTGCGTTGGAGAATAAAAAAAGGATTTGCCCTTTCGCTAACCCAAAGTGCATTAGCGAGCAATACCTCCTCTGGAGTAATCCACATATTTGCTGGCGAAAATCGTCGTTTCTACCTCTGGATCACTTTTATCCTAAAAATATAAAGTGTAATCATGCCAAATTCAACAGACTCCTTGTCTGGCGTTTGTGTTTGGACAGGAGTACATGAAGGCAGCGGCTACGGCGATATGGTGAAAATGGCGGCACACAGGGAAACTTTTCAGAATAAAAGTATGTTTACCGTTAGTCTGTGTCTTACCGAGTTCTTGGCATTTCAGATTACTTAAAAAAATTATTTTATTACTTCTCAACGTCTCAAACTAAATATTCCAATATGTCAAATTTAAAGTTTGATAATCTGCTATTACTTTAGCATATTTTTATGTATATCAAATGTTATTCTTTCATAACTTAAGTCATATCAAAAATGGTATTAAATAAAAAAAATACTACACAGTATTGTCAGGTTCCCATTCTGTTCTCTTGATATTTTTGTAAGCTGTACAGTATGATATAATGGCTGTAGATTTAAACTATGAAAATGCTCCTCTTAGTGGTGACAACTGGAAAAAACACTGTTTATGTCCTCAGCAGAATATTTTCCCAAGCATCTAGCTTTGCTGCTGAACCAAGAGGGCCACAGCATTGCACTTTGGTGTTTAACCTGCTTAAGCACAGACACCCAAGCTCACAAAGATATTAATTATTTAAAATATGATTAACTTAATTAGTGTGTTATTGTTGGAGACACTGAGTAACACCGGTTTTATTTATTCTAATATAATTTGATATGATCATTCCCAATCAGTTTCTCAGCCTAAAACAGTAGCACTATTACATTAAGATCAGGTAATTACATTCATTCCATGGTTTAAAAATAATAATAATAATAAAAAAAAATTATTTTATATTTTTTGCATTTTATTCTAGTTGATCTTTTGTATAGATGTAGGTTTGTGGACCTATATAAGGGGAATATACTCATACAGAATAAAGCACCTAAAACAGCCCCAGTATCACATTTAGAGATTTTCCTGCTTTAGCACAGTTAATAAAGCCCATAAAATGCTTACTTAGGTGTGTTAGAGAAAACCTTTTAATTTAAATGAAAAAGTTTTCATACCCAACGACTAGACTACAGGAAATGGAAAGGTTTAGCTACATTTCTACATTTGACTCATTTGATATGCGTGTAATTGCTGTTCAAACTTTTGCCATATTCAGCAGATCTCTAGCTTCTCAACATTATTCCAGCATCCTATGAATTTGTACCCAATTAAGTCCAGGGTTAACCCTAACCCTGAGAATAATGCTAATTACATGAACAAAATGAATATGACAAAACTAGTCAAAATAAAAAACCTTTAACTTGTATTCCATACACTATTATTATTATTATTATTATTATTATTATTATGAATGGAAAAAGAAACTTTTAAAGTAAACTAGAATACAAGATGCTCTGTGGGAATTTAACTATGGAGAGTTGCCAAATTTGCGTTAGATAGATGCAGAGACACTACCATAAAGTCTGAAAAGTAATTGTTACCACAGAATCTTATTACATGGAATTCCATCTGGATTTTGTTTCACAAAGTATTAAGGAGCATTTATTGTCTTACTCTTAATACACCTCATGTTTTTACTATTTACCCCATCCTTATTCAAATATAGGAACCTACATATGAACCTTTAAATTGGTTAGAGGACAAATATGACATTTTAAAGTGAAGTTCACAAGGTTTCCAAGGGAAACAAGATGCTCTTTTTGTACAGAAGTAATCAGTTTTTTAAAGTGCTTCATATATATTTAACGAGTGTACTTAGTGGGGGAAAAAGAAAATGGATGACCTAAACTTCTCATTACTAAGTATGTTAAAGAAACATAAAGTCTCTATCTTGGGCTTGTCTGTCATTTATTCCTGTAATAATCTCAGTGTCTGTCTGGAGGACCAAAAATACTAGATCGAGAGCTCTCCTCCAAGTCTCAAACTTTACAGTCATATTATCATACACTCCCACCATTTCACTTTCTCTCTCAAGCATCCTTTTCTCTTCAGTCCCTCTCTTTCCCTGCATCGTGTCCATCAGGTCTCTTTTCAGAGGAGCCCCCACCAGAACATGCGGAGTCTTGTCCCAGTCCCTTAGTTGCTGGGCGATGTAGGTCCATGCTTGTGCTTTGGTCACAACCTGACCACAGTTCACCAACAGAGTGGATATATAGTCCATCCAGCCCTCTGCCATCAGCTGTAGAACCACCTGCTCGTATGGTGCTACCCATCTTGTCTCCTCTGTCTGCCTGGCCTTTGAAAGCTCATCTTCTCTCTCCTGCTTCTCAGGGCTGGTTTTGCCCATGTGTTTGTAAAGCTGATGAATGCACAGCAGTTCAGTTTCACCTGCACCAGGCAGTAATTTTCCATCTTTCAGAGCATGGTGCATGCGATAAGCACAACTCCAGAACTGATCTTCCAGGCTCTGAAGCTTGGCATGAACTGAGCTAGCAAGGACTGCAGTAGCCAGAGTCATACCGCAGGCATCAACGCTCACCACTGCCTTCTGGGTCTTTCCTGCCCCGCAGTACTCTCTCAGCACGTTCACTCGGACTCCGGCGCCCACGCATCGCTCACTGAGCTGTGTGACATACGAGATGGGAAGAGCTCCTGTAGTTGTGGAAAAGGCTTTCAAAATGGATGCCCTGGCATGCTCAATAACCAGAATGTTGTGACTGAGGCAGTGATCTTTCAGCTGCTGGGTGACCACTCCACTCACTAGAAGAATGTCGATACTAAGGCTCCGAACTATTCTCAATGCTTGGTCTACCCACTCCTTCTTTTGGCTGACTCCAGCCAAGTGAGATAGATCACAAACCTTTGTGACTTTTTTAGGCCTGTTAAAACCTATATGATAGTAATGTTCACTCAGGTCACCATTCACAATGCTGATTTTTAATTCCCGATCTTCAAAATGCTTAGCTACTGATGCCTGCTCAGCACACAACAATATGACATACCCATGGAAAACACAAGAGTTCTCCTCAGACAGTCCTGGCAATAGGCATGTAGCCAACTTATCAACATCTAGAACTGTGGAGCTCTGATCTCCAGAGCTGTGTCTGCACTGAATCCTACTAGCCTCTATCACTAAATTCATGGAAGTCTCACATCCATGGCTAACAGCTTCTGCCAGCTGGACCAGGTGAGAACCTTTTGAGTCCTGTGCGTATAAGGAAGCCATTGATCGTGCTCCCTCTGCCTCACTGCTGTCACTTGACTGAAAATGCCGACTGTGTCTGAGATTTATTCTGCGCTTTGGAGGAAGCTTCTCTTTAACAGAACAAAGTTTAAGTTCTTCATTCAGGGTCTTGACAGTGTCCCGAGTTATTTCCCTCTCGCCTGCCGTTAGGGAAGATACACCAAACGCAGCAGTCATACAATCACAACTGCCCAGCTGCATCCCCCCCAGTTCCTGTTTCTGTAAAGCAGCCTTACACACCACCTCCACAGTCACAGCTATATACCTACAGCCCTCCACGCACAGTTCCAGGCCTTTGGACAGGCCGGCCATTATGTGTGGAATGGGAATGCCTTTGTGAAGGCACTCCAGTGCCACCCTGCTCCAGATACCAGCCAGGAAGACCAGCGAGGCTGTGCCTGAGTGTAGCGCCTCACGCTGGGCACGAGTGGACTCGGTCAGCAGTTGCCCCACAGAATCACTGAGCTCTAACTGTTCCAGTAAACGACAACATGACCAGACCAGTGTGGCCTCCCCACTCGCCTCATCTTGGATTAGTTTGTAGCGTTTGTTGGGACCCAGAAAAGAACGAGAAAAAGTGGACATGGCCTCTAGCTGCTGGAGCCCAATATGACGACCCTGGTTTATTGCTGCAGATCCCAGTAGTGACATCTGTGGAGCAGAGAGAGGCCAATGGAGAAGTTCAGGCACGTAGTGATGTAGCTGCTTGCAATGACATTGACATACTATAAAGAGTTTTATTCTTCTTTTAATTTTTCATAAACCATTCTGTAAAACCTAACAATTCGAGGACTTGAGAGCTATTCAGTACACATTGTAATGCAAGCTAGATGTAAACTATGTTTAGAAATTAATACGATTATTATTGTTAAGAGTGATCCAGAATAAAATACGCCAGTTTAATTGTCCTTAAAACAAACTAGCAGTACATTCATGAAAATCTGATCCGAGTACTGTTGTAATAGGAATGACAACCTGGTCTTAGCTCACCATTTAAAGTAAATAAATATATTTAATTACTTTTATTTTTATTTTGTTAAAACTCGTGCCTATGGGTTACTAGCTGGCTAACAGCTAAATAACGCTTGCTATCTGGTTAACAATTTTAGCATATTATCAATCACGCTAGCACGTCGAAACCAGTCAAAACGTACAAATGCGCAATGTAAGATAATTCAGTTTTAGCCGTCGACAGATGGAGACTGAAACATAGCTACTGCTGATCGATCTTACACACAAACCTCCACAACTGTCCAAACCTGCCCTCATCCTTAGTTCATAGACGCATGCGTATTGCAGACAAGCACCACGTACTTGTTACTAAGAGACAGCGTCCAAACGAACCGCCGCTCACGTGACAGCTACATGTCCCGCCCACATACTTCCAATTGGATCGATGTTTCTTTTATACACCTCATCGTCCTTTCTATTGAAGATTACTGTTGTCAGTCTATTTTTGACCACACCCACTAGAAGCTGTCCAGCCCCCCTACGGTAACGTTTACTAACATAGCTAACCTGCCTAACAACGTCATATTTACGTTTTGTTTTGGTTTTTTAAACAAACATCATTTGGATATTTCAGATCCAGGATGGTAAGAAGTCACGATTCTGTTAGATGAAAATGCAATATAAGCTAAGATACGCAACTTTTTCAGGCTTATGATAAGAAACCTGGTAAATGTTCGCTATAAAGTTAGCTAGAGGTAACTTCAGACTGTTATGGTAACCTAGTGTTACTACACGCTGCCTAACTAGTTACACAGAAACAACGGTCACCTGTTGCTTGGAGTATATAATATTGCAAAACAGTCTCTCAAAGTATGGAATTATTGATACTTCGTCTCCTTTTGCATGAAACATGGAAACTGTACTAGTGGCTAACAGTCCCCGAGGACACACAATGTTGGGTAGTATTTGAAAGCTAGCTAACGTTAGCTAACCGAACCTAAGAGTGAATAACCAGTGTGCGTGTAAAATAGCGAATACAGTGTCCACAACCAGCACGCTGGCTTAGTTAGCTAACTAACTAGTTATTTTAGCATTCACATTTGAAATACTCACAAACGCGATATTCCCAGTACTTCCTGAGTTTTGAGGAAGTAAATTGAGTCCCTCGGTAGTATTTTCTTAAGATAGTAGTATTAACTTAAGATGGCTAAATTATTAGTTGAAGAAATAAACTTTGATGTTCGGCTCTGGTATGATTTATTTAGTAGTTAGGTTAGATAACTACTAGCTAACAATGTAACTCATCATTGTTGCATTATATACTTATATTCCAATATTTTGGTATAAAAATATTACAAAATAGTAATTCACTGAAAAAATAAAACATTTTATATTGATTTGTGTATTATACAGGCCTCTAGCTTCAGAAAACCCAGTGCAACCGCACACCAGCGGAAAAAAGCGGGTCCAAAGCCTGACTTGACAGCAGAACAAGTGCAGGAGATCCGGGAGGCGTTTGACCTCTTTGACACTGATGGTTCGGGTACCATAGATGTTAAGGAGCTTAAGGTAAGGTGATCAAATAGTGGTGTACAATGTTTCAGCCCATGTAAGCCCATTAGATTCTAGATAAATATCCAGTCACACTTACGAGACACGTTATTAGAAATAGCTTTGTTCTTACATTCACTGTTCACTTTATTTGGTAAACCAATCTTATATTTTAGAAGATTATTTTTAATTTCTAAACCTGTATTTAGTGGCACACATCTTGTCAGTACCCCCTATTCAGTACTGGTACATTTCTGACCACAACACATGACTAGATATTGTTTGGGTGTCAGACTATTCTTAACATAGGCAGAGGGTGCTGAGCTAGTTAAAGGCTGTTATTTTATTAGGCTGTGGTTTTTCAATCATTGCCTGTGGCCAAATTTTGTAAAACAATAAAATCTCTTTAATTCAGTGATTCTGATTTAGTGACCATCATTTGCCATTTTCCTGTCAGGTTGCTATGCGAGCTCTTGGTTTTGAGCCAAAGAAGGAGGAGATAAAGAAAATGATTGCTGACATTGATAAAGAAGGCTCAGGGACAATCGACTTCAACGATTTTCTTTCAATGATGACTCAAAAAATGGTGAATTGTCTAATCAATGAATTATCAACAAAAAGATGAATTAACGTCTAATCAAGTAAAGTAAACATAATGTAAAAGGTGCAATAAACAATATAAACATAATTTTCTGATATGTAATATACATTATATTTAATATACATTATTATGCATGTGTATGTATTTGTATTGTATGTATTATGCATGTGCATGAAACCAGGACCAGGTCTTCTCTGAGAATCTGCATAATTCTCATTTTAATTAATTTCTGATACAGAGTGAAAAAGACTATAAAGAAGAAATTCTAAAAGCCTTCAGGTTGTTTGATGATGATGGAACAGGCAAAATTTCATTCAAAAACCTGAAACGAGTCGCAAAAGAACTTGGAGAGAACCTCACAGATGAAGAATTACAGGTGGGTTTGGCCATATGAAAGAACCATTTAATTTAAAGGATCAATGATATGTGGACAAAAACAAACAATAATTTCCTCACTTGATTATACAAACAACCATTGAGTTCATTACATTCAACAAGATGATGTTGTAAACTCAACAATGTGGAATGTGTTTAAAGTGTACTGACTTGGTGCCTTCAAGAACAAACAGCAGGGTTAATTTTTTTTCTCATTTTGTTCCACATAAACATGCATTTCTTCTTTTGCAGGACATGATTGATGAGGCAGACAGAGATGGGGATGGGGAAATCAATGAACAGGAATTCTTACGGATAATGAAGAAGACAAACCTATACTAAACTGTAAATCTGTTCTCTATCTCTTGCTTTTTGATCTCACTGGTTCTTATTTCTTATTTTCAGTTTTGCAGCAACCTGAATCAATTTAGATTTTCTCTTTTTTGGAGCATTTAAAAAATATAATATGTTTGTAAAAATAATTTAATCTATACACATTTTGTACAATATTGACTACAAAAATTAAAAATGTGCTTGCCTAAACTACAGATCAGGTGTGTTTCTGTAGGGGGCAATCTTACAGTTGCTTTGTCTTGCTTAGTCCATGCATGTAAAATACTTGAGTCTGTAACCAGGTTCTGTCGACCACGCGAGACAATGAAGAGTCAGGTGTCAAAAGGTTTACAATTTATTCAAAACCAGGCTCTTAGGAGAAGGAAGGAGGAGTCAGAGGTTGCCACCCACCACTGGGACCTTAAATAAATCCAAGAAAACACACCAGATCAATCGAGATAAAGTTCCAAGTGCAATATTATTCCAGGCTCACAAATGGCACCACTACAAACACCGCACACGAAATTCATACATGGCACTCCATATTAGTAGCTACCCACACATCAAATGTCCCACCAAGGCCCAGTGGTAGGCGTACACACAATGGCTACAGCCTGCAGTCCCCAATACTGGTCAAGTTAACATTAACATTAAAGTAATTAAAAATACACCATTACTTTATTGATCTTAAGCTAGAGCTAATTTTAAAAAAGGAAGGCCACCACAAACCGCCGAGAAGCAAGGACTACAACTACGGGACCTCGGGCTGAGCCACTTGGGGAAGGCCGAAGGTGTGCAGAGTTCCAGCACAGGTCAGCCGCCCTGGCGTGGACAATCAAACAGAACTAACACAAGTAAACAAATAAACACACACAAACTAAACTAATAAAGGAGACCAGAGCTTAAGCCTGTTCTGGCCTGATGCTGGCACTCAAAGGCTGCACCAATCACAAACATACATAAATTGCTAAAATTAACAAAACAACCAACTGCACACCATCCACCTTACCCACTGCTGACACGAAGGAGACCAAAAAAAACTCTCCGGGGCCCTCCACAGGCCCAGCTTTTAAAGGGTCCTCTTCCTCTCCCCATGAACCCAGCATTTCACCGCAGCAAATCCCACAGCTCCCCCTTTGTCCTGGCCCCATTATTGCACCCTGACTCCCAACCCGTCCATTCAGTTACAAGTCATTATCATGTCTTACAACATCATGTTTTAGATGCCAGACATGGCTGGGGACAAGTGAAAGACCAGTAACACACACGTCTTCATGTCTGAAACTATTTAAACAAGACATGAAACTTAGTAATGTGGTCTCCATGAACCCACGGCAGTCTAATTTGCTAGAGGGCACCAAAAGTACAAAACCCATTCTATGTTCAATCCATAGAAACTGAGAGAATGTCGACTGCTTACAGTACACGATATGTGTCTTGTGTGTCAGATTTTAATCAGAGGTAAGCTATGCCTGTTGTACTGGAAGAGAACTGGATTCTCATTCTAGGTTGAAATAAACGGGATAAAAGAGATAGAGTTCAGGATTCAATTCAAATGATAAGACAAAATCTGTAAGTAGGAAATAAACTCTTGCAGGACAAAACATGTTTTCAAATTGGTATACCTTTACTTAAAATGAAAGACCGATATGAGTTCCTGGCCTTTTAGACATGACATTAAAGTGATCTGCAGTTTACAAGAGTAGTGCACTGCATCGGCAATCCAGTGTCTGTGAAAAGTTTTCTCCCAAAATGACTCAGTCCCTCTGAACCAAATGACAGGCTGAGACCAAATAAATGACTAATCTGTCACTAAAAGTGAATTTGAACATTAAAAATGCCACTAGGGAGACTGAACATGATTTTATAGATGTAGAATGTGAAAGGAGCCAGTATGGGTACTAAACTGGGACAATCTTATGCTAACCTCTTGGTTGGATTTGAACACTGCACCTACTCACCTGGAATGTTCAAGTAATTGAGGTTCTGTTCAGATGGGCACTTCTGGCCAGCTAGTCCAGGTATAGGAAGGTCAGCCTCAGTCTTGCAGTGATATCCAAAGAGTACAGGTACAGCTGTCTAACAGATATCAGATTGTTAGGCATGCACTAGGGTCCTAGTATGTTAGTGTCCATGAGATTGCACTGAATGCCAACATTAGAGACATTTGGACAGAGTATCCCAGAAGTCCTCATTTAACCATATAGCTCATTAGGCTAACATAATACAGATGTAACCTAGAATAAAGCATGTATTTATCTAACCAAAAGCCAAACAGGTAGGTATTGAGCCAGGATTTAAAGATTGCGAGTCTGTCTATGTCTTACACATGTAGAGGAACACACAAACACAAACTAGGGACCTTTGTAGAAGAAGACTGAATCCTGCTGTAGTTTTTATAATTCAGTCCAGTAACTTGTAATTTGTGGTGGATCACACTCAACAATGAGGTCATTTAAGAACTTAGAAGCAAGATTATTTGAGCTTTAAAAGCATCATGGTGGGCTGGTCCCAGAACATGGGAGACACTCAACACTCCACTCCCTCGCTCACAATGACCAATCTATTATCACACTTCTTCGTCTCAATATATACACCTATTGTCTATTACCTGCTTCCTCCGTTTCCCTACTTAAGCCCACAGGTCCAGCTGTGCATTATTTCTGTTTGAGCCACCTTGAGAAGATTTGCATTTGGAGTAGTTACCATTAATAGTTAATAGTAGCATTTTATAATCAATTCAGTCTGTGTAGGCTCAATAGGATTTGTCTATGTATAATTAGCTTACCGAGAAGGGAACAGTCCTTTAGTTTATCTTGTTAACAAAGCATTATTCTAAGACATTTTATGTTACAGCGCAGCGACAGGAGGCAAGGGTCTATTACAAACTACATCACAAAAGCTACTAAAATGGTGTATAATAGTACTATAAACTCATACAATCAGGGCAGAGAGGTACGCAGATGCTTTTGCAGTTTGTCTCTATTCTAACTAAAATTAGAAACTGTATTGAGTATGAAAAATACACAATGGAAGTTGACGGATACTCGCCATTTTTCCCAAGTATTTGGAAATGAGTAGATTTATAAAGGTTGAATAAATTTTTTTTACATGATATCATTATTTAATAATAACAACTGTAGTTGTTTATGTCTAAATATTGTAAATAATGTTGTAAATAATGTAATACATTTATTTGTACTTACTGAAATGTTTTATCTCTGTATCTTGTGCTGTCTAACTACGCTTTAGCACTCTTATTCTGGCACTATCTGGGATTTATAGGACTATAGGAGTATTTTAGATATCCTATTTTTACTTACTAAGGATGCATTTTCTGTGTGGACAGCAAATGATGTTTATCAGTCACTCTGCAGAAAGAACTTCTGCTAATTGCCAGAAATGTAAACCTGGGTGTACTAGTTGTAGTATTTATGATGATTAGACTACAATCAAGTTTGAGAGAAGTGTTCATTAACAGTAATGACATAAATTGCAGTTATCTTATGTGCTAGCCTGTCTAAATATATTAGCCCATGAACCCCTATTTTTCCTTTTGGAGAGTCGGAGGCTCCAGATTCTAAAACTCAGACATTGTTCTGATTGTTGATTGTTCAGACCTGTATAATAAATACTGAATATATATCCAAAACCCTGATATACTGCTTATTAACTGATCTTCACATATTTTTCTTTAGTAGATGCAGAACACTTTATTCTCTCAAATCAAATAAGAACCAATTGTTAATAAAATTAGGAAAGCATAATCTTAACAGCATACTTCAAACTTATTTGACTGACGTTTTATTGTCCTTCAGGACAAAAGATCTTGGGCAAGTTATTAGCAGACCCTTAATTGACAGATATTAGCTGACTGCATACCCCTAAAATTATGAACAGGATGAGATTGCTGATAGACATGTATTTCATGTGCAATCATCTCAACAAACAATTCCCAGTGTACGGAGACACCCAGAAAGGTCATCCCCCACCTACGCCCTGCTGTCTTCCTGTACATTTACCGTCATGTCCGCAAGATCGGCCTGCTTCACTCTCTCGCTCTGAATAAACATGATCACTGAAACACTTGTGGTGTTCTGCACAAGACAGATATCATATTTACAATTGCTTGGGTTTGCAGATGCGTACAGGTCTTATAAGTACGGTGCACATGATTGTGCTGCTGATTTCTTCTGCTTCTTGTGTTTAATGTCTGGTGGTAGGATGATGGAAAAAAAATGAACATATCTGAAGTGTTATATCTGAACTATTGGTAAAAATTAGTTCAGACTTTTGACATCTGGAGACATAACAGTACTCAAGATGCACACAAATTATGGTGAAAAAATGTGTGAAAATGAAGCATTCCTGAAATTGAAGTCTAAATTAGTGGTCAACATCCATTTAATCCTTATATATATATATATATATATATATATATATATATATATATATATATATATATATATATATATATATATATATATATATATATATACATACAGTATATAAATACTTTTATTATCTTATTTTGTAATACGTGGAGCACTGAATTTGCTGAAACAATAATAACCGTAAACAATAAACAGCACTTCAGCATGACTCAGTGAACTGAAAATAAAGAGTTTCTTTGGTCAATCAGATGGTGTCTGCAGTTTTTATTCAATACTAATTAATCATTACAAAATCACATGCATGTTGGCTAATCCATGAAGTAACCACAGGTGGAACCAATGAACTAAGGAACTGTTTAGAACTGTTTAGCTGATTCTAGCAGTGAGATAGCAAGCACAGAGAAGTCATTCAGTTTCATTCAACCCACGTCTCAGAGTTTTATGCCCCAAAAAATGTGCAAAAATTTGTTTTTTAAAGCCAAATAGTTCTTGCATAGACAAACTACGTAAGGAAGGTGCTTTCACTGCAAACGTCTTATTCCAAAACTAAGTTTCCATAGCACCGCAGTGAATTTCGTACTATGTATACATTTTCCATATTATGTTTTGTTATGTAACGTGAACAGATGCTTACAGAAGCAATGCTAAACCAATCGAGAATAAGAAAAAGTACCAGAGAGCAATTCGCAGTATGCAAAAAGGGGCGTCTTCAGAAAAACTAAGGAGTCAAATTGAGCATGCGCAGAGGTGTTGGCCTGGCCTTAACTAGGGTTCAACTACAATTTGTAGTTCACCTGTAGGTCAGGTCAACTTTTAACAAGAAACTCAGTAAAGTAAGCCGATCCAATTACTTTGTTATAGTTTATGGTGCAATTAATTATTTTTGGCTCAGCTAAACTAAAAATCATAGTAAGGCGAGCAATTTTAAGTTCTGTTTTTTACAGTGTAGGGTTGAGCTTCAAGTGGTGAGCAGTCCTCCATGAAGCAATATCTGCCAAGCATGCCGAGATACGTCTAGAAACCTGGGTGTCAGAATGAGGGAAGGAAAGAATTAGCTGGGTGTCATCAGCATAGCAATGATAGGAGAAACCATGAGACAAAATAATGTCACCAAGGGAACGAGTATATAAAGAGAAGAGAATAGGGCCTAGGACTGAGCCTTGGGGGATTCCAGTGGAAAGTTTACTTGGATTGGATGTAGATCCTCTCTATGTTACCTCCAAGCAGAGCCAGTCACACCGAGGCTAGAAAGAACAGAGAGGAGGATGTTGTGGTTGACTGTGTCAAAGGCTGCAGAAACTGACGATAGCTTGTTAGCCTTGGCAGCATGGAGCTTCTCGGTCACTGCTTTGAGGGCAGTTTCTGTTGAGTGTGCCCGTTTGAAGCCAGACTGATTAGGATCATGGAGTTGGTTCTGGGTGAGGAAGAGAGATAATTGATCATAGACTGCTCGCTCCAGTTTTTGATACCAGTCTGTAGTTGTTCATGTCAGAGGTGTCGAGTGTTGCTTTTTTCAGGATTGGTACCACCCATGCCATCTTGAACACGGTAGGTACATGACCCGAAACTAAGGAGTTGTTGATTGCTGAGATGAATGGAAGGAGTTCTCTTGACATATTCTGGAAAAGAGTGGAAGGAATTGGATCCACTGGGCCTGTAGTAGGATTGCTAGAAGTCAGAAGTTGATGCATATTGTCTGAGGAGAGAGGGGAGAAAGAAGCCAAGGAGTTGAGTGTTGGGTTAGAGATACTAGTAGGAAGGTTGAGAGCTGGGGAGAAGGACTGATGGACTGCTGCAATCTTCTCTTCAAAGAAGATGACAAAATCCTCAGGAGAGAGAGAGGATGGAGGAGGGGGTGAGGGAGGGTTAAGGAGAGAAGAGGCGGAGGTGTTGGTGCAGGTGTACAGTTACAGTTACTGACTGTAGACCATATGTTGCTATGTACTTTGTAGGAAACCCTCTACCCTACTCATTACGGATGGTGGACCAGGATGCAACTGAGGGAAATTACATATTTCTGATCTTAGAAACATGGGAGGAGGAGCCTGGGCAAAGGTGGGCAAAGAAACGAGCTGAGATAAAGGTAGAAACAGGAGTAGGGGTGGAGATGGGAACAGGAGTAGGGGTGGAGGTGGGAACAGGAGTAGGGGTGGAGATGGGAACAGGAGTAGGGGTGAATGTGTTGGTACAGGAGTATGGGGTGGAGGTAGGAACAGGAATAGGGGTGGAGGTGTTGGAACAGGAGTAGGGGTGGAGGTGGGAAAAGGAGTAGGGGTGGAGGTGTTGGAACAGGAGTAGGGGTGGAGGTGGGAAAAGGAGTAGGGGTGGAGGTGTTGGTACAGCAGTAGGGGTGGAGGTGGGAACGGGAGTAGGGGTGGAGATGAGAACGGGAGTAGGGGTGGAGGCGGGAACAGGAGTAGGGGTTGAGATGGATACAGGAGTATATAGGAGTTATATAATAATGAAATAACACATGACTATGCTATGTTAAACATAAAATGTTTAATAGATGGCCGTATATTTGTATTCTTCAGAGCCGCCCATTACAGGGCAGTTTGGGATGATGCTCTGGATGCTCTTGATGTTCTTAACAAGCTTCATGAGGCAACATATGTGATGCCCTGAACACATTCACATGTACACTGAGCACCTATGATGCCCTGAACACATTCTCATGTACACTGAGCACCTATGATGCCCTGAACACATTCTCATGCACACTGAAAACCTGTGATGCCCAGTACACATTCTCATGTACACTGAGCACCTATGATGCCCTGAACACATTCGCATGTACGCTGAGTACCTATGATGCCCTGAACACATTCTCATTTTAATGCTTACTTATCAGGCTGTCCATAATGAGGCTCCAGCGTACATCAATGAGCTCTTATGCCCTCTTCATTGTGTGAGAACACTGAGGTCTTCGAATTAGGGGTTATTAGCTGTTCCCCGTGCTAACTTAAATTCAAAGGGGGACCGGGCTTTTGCAGTTTTTGCATTTTTCTCTCTTGCCTTTGACAGCCTTTTATCAAATGTGTTTTATTGTAGGTGTGTATTTTTGTGTATCAATTTTGTATCTATAGGATTATAATGTATTTTAATTATACTGTATTGCATTGTTTTTGCAAGCCTTTTTGTAAAGCACTTTGTGAGTTACTCTAGAAAAGTGCTATATAAATAAAGTTTTACTTACTTACTTACTTACTTACTTACTCATGTGCACAGAACACCTATGATGCCCTGAACACATTCTCATGTATGCTGAGCACTTGTAGGATGATGGGCAAAATTTATGAATATTTTGAGGAGCCAATTAAAATTAATTAAAAATTTCATTATTATTATTACTATTATTATTATTATTTTAACAATATACTGTATAATTCTTTTTATAAAAAAGTCATATTAAGGCCATTAACTATTAACTATTTATATGTGTTTTAAACATAAATTTAAACACAAACCATTAACTAAAATGCCTTTAAGAATATAAAGAACATACATCCAGTCAGCTGTGTACAAACCTTTGCATGGTAGTGTATATAACTCGCAGAACTGATACACACACACACACACACACACACACACACACACACACACACACACACACACACACAAGTGCATGAGTACTCAAAATGTTTTGGAAATGGAAGGAAAAATCATTATTAATCACCATGACGACTGAGTTCATTCATCCTCATCAAAATAGTGTTTTCCTGTATGCCGGATCCTATTAGTGATATATAAGGTAAGTGTGTGTGTGTGTGTGTGTGTGTGTGTGTGTGTGTGTGTGTGTGTGTGTGTGTGTGTGTGTTTCTCTCGTTTTAATTTCTCTCTCATATGTGAGCAAGAGTCAAACAGAGACTAGCTCATGCGAGCGTTCAGAGAAAGTGTGCCTGGTTTAGGAGAACTGTGATGAGTAATCAGACAGCAGCACATCTGTAGCTGTTAGAATGGTTGTTTCACTCTTTCGTAGATTGAACCTGTCCTGAATCCTCTGATAATTATAATCAGAAGGGTGTTAAGGTCTCTGTGTTGACTACGCAGATCTGCTTGGAGTGTGAGGTCTGAGCACTGTGTGATGTGTGACATGTTTGTCATTAATTTTTTTGTGAATGTATATGCACATTCTTACAGATGTTTTGAATTATCTTTTTTTCCGTTTCCCATATAGAACACAAAACGGATGACATGACATGATTTGACATCAGTGCCCAATACACCACAGTGCTATACAGACAACACGATAATGGTGCAAAAAAAAAAAAAAGGTTCTTGAGGAAAAACAGGCTTGGCCAATTTAGGAAACCTGTGCCTTAGCAAGGATAGCATTGCTCCCATATGGGAATGACCCTAACAGGACTAAGGAATCTGCAGAGGAGCAGTACTGTATGTCTATATTAACAACAACTGGTGTATAGTCTCACATGTGATAGACATACAAAGTGTCGAAAAAGGTTAAACTCCTCTGAGGAAATTGAAGGCCTTCAATACAGGATAGAACAAGAAGTGAGTTGGTCTGCTATTTAGACATCTGCACTCTCACAATGTGCACAGAGAACAGCTTTACGACATGACAAACTATTGTGTAGTTGTGACAGTGCAGACGTGGACACAGAGTTAGGTTCAGTCCACATGTAGTTTGTGGATTTGGAGAAGGCATTTGACCAATTGGGTTCCTCTGGGGGGATTCCTTGCCTCAAGTGGAGGGGTTCAAGTATCTTGAATTCATGTTCATGAGTGAGGGAAAGATGGAACAAGAGATTGACAGGCGGATTGGTGCTGCAGCTGCAGTGTTGCGGACGCTGTACCGGACTGTTGTGGTGAAGAGGGAGCTGAGCCAAAAGGCAAAGCCCTCAGTTTACTGGTCAGTCGACGTTCTGACTATTACCTATGGTCACGAGCTCTGGGTAGTGACCAAAAAAAATGAGATCGTGAGTACAAGCGGCTGAAATTTGTTTTCTCCGCAGGAGCACGGTCATCTGGGAGAGGCTGAGTAGAGTCGCTGCTCCTCCACATAGAAGAGCCAGTTGAGGTGGTTCGGGCATCTGGTCCAGATGCCACCCTATACTCCCTGGGCATGTCCAACTGGGAGGAGACCCAGGGAAGACCCAGGACACGCTGGACTGTCTCTGTGAGGGTCTGTCTGCGGCTGTCCTGGGAACGCCTCTGTATCCCCACAGAAGAGCTAGAGGAGGTGGTTGGGGAGAGGGAAACCTGGACCTCTTTGCTTAGGTTACTGCCCCCGTGTCCCGAACCAAGATAAGCAGATAGAAATGGATAGATGGATGGAAGAAGGCAGACCCAGAGGCAAAAATTGAAACCAGACAGTCAAGATAAAAAAAAATGAAAGCAGATCCATGAGAGAATAGGAAAGAGGTGAAGTAAAATCCACAAAAACAAAAGATACACAAAAATAAAAAATCCAGATAATCAGGAACAACAAATGGATGGTATACAGAGAAATGCTGGCAACACTATGCAAGTACTAGGAGTTTCTGGAAGCATTATATAGTGCAGTGACATGACTGACAGGACACAGGCGAGCGTGATGAGCCACCAGAAAGACCTTTAGCATTCAGGGAATGAGGACCTCTGGTGGCTAGAAGTGTGCATGCTGTGTGCAACTTACTCATTCAATACCACTCTGAACACAACTGAACTCAGCTTGTTAAAAGGTGGCAAACCGCATGTCACAGCAAGCCTGTGAGGGTCTGTTTCTGTGAGGGTCTTTCTCTACAAGCGTCTGTCTCTGTGAGGGTCTGTCTCTATGAGGGTCTGTCTTTGTGCTGGACTTTCTCTACAAGGGTCTGTCTCTGTGAGGGTCTGTCTCTGTGAGGGTCTGTCTCTGTGATGGTCTGTCTCTGTGAGGGTCTTTCTCTACAAGGGTCTGTCTCTGTGAGGGTCTGTCTCTGTGAGGGTCTGTCTCTGTGATGGTCTGTCTCTGTGAGGGTCTTTCTCTACAAGGGTCTGTCTCTGTGAGGGTCTGTCTCTGTGATGATCTGTTTCTGAGAGGGTTTTTCTCTACAAGCGTCTGTCTCTGTTAGGGTCTGTCTCTGTGATGGTCTATCTCTACAAGGGTCTGTCTATCTGAGGGTCTGTCTCTACAAGGGTTTGTTTCTGTGAGGGTCTGTCTCTATGAGGGTTTGTCTGTACGAGGGTCTGTCTCTGTGAGGGTCTGTCTATTTGAGAGTCTGTCTCTTTGAGAGTCTGTTTCTTTGAGGGTCGATCTCTGTGAGGCTCTGTCTCTGTGAGGATTTGTCTCTACGAGGGTCTGTCTCTGAGGGTCTGCCTCTACGAGCGTCTGTCTTTGTGAGGGTCTGTCTCTATGAGGGCCTGTGTCTACCAGACCCAGATGACTTCCAACGGAGTTTCTCAACCTGTTTAATTCATGGACATTACTGAATGTAAATATTAGCTTTCCCCCATGTCTTTCCAGTGTTACCATGGGGTTTTAGAGTTCAAACTGTGACAAGCAATAGTTTACAGAACAAGCAATAGTTCTGAAGTGTTCTATTAAACTAGTCTGACTCTGAATTTTATTTTATTTTTTTGGAATAATCATTTCATTTTCTCATCATTTCATAAACATCTTATCACCTAGGTGATTATGTTGATGTAAAGCTTATATATACACATATATTTTAGGGTAAAATTGAGAATTGGAAAACATGGGGTTTAAATTTCTCATCTAATACCATTTTGAACTCTGCTAAACTCAGCTTGTTAAGAGGTGGCAAACCACATGTCACAGCAAGTCTGTGAGGATCAGGCTCTGTGAAGGTCTGTCTCTACGAGGGTCTGTCTCTGTGTTGGTCTGTCTCTATGTCAGCCTGTCTCTATGAGTGAATGTCTCTGTGAGGGTCTGTATCTATGAGGGTCAGTCTCTGTGAGAGTCTATCTCTATGAGGGTCTGTCTATGTGAGGGTCTGTGTGTATGAGGGTCTGTCTCTAAGAGGGTCTGTCTCTGTGAGGGTCTGTCTGCATGAGGGTCTGTCTCTATGAGGGTATGTCTCTGTGAGGGTCTGTCTCTACAAGGGTCTGTCTGTATGAGGGTCTGTTTCTGTAAGGGTCTGTGTCTGTAAGGATCTGTCTCTATGAGAGACTGTCTCTGTGAGGGTCTGTCTCTACAAGGGTCTGTCTGTCTGGACAAAAGTCTGTCTCTACAAGGGTTTTTGTCTGTATGAGGGTCTGTCTGTATGAGAGTCTGTCTCTACAAGGGTCTGTCTCAGTGAGGATCTGTCTCTGTAAGGGTCTGTCTCTGTGAAGGTCTGTTTTTACCCACAAAATTCCAGGGGATCATCACCTTCCAAGAACAAAGAGACCCTGTCCACCAAAGCAGGGACACCAGGTGGCCTGGGTTGTGGCTCAAAGACACACTCGGGCTTGGCTCTTCTTCCCACATTACCTACTGCATACCTGGATCTTCCTTCTTGATCTCCGTGTTTGGAATGCTTGCTTGAAACTGCAGGTGGACAGGCTTAGAGGAGTCACCACTGCAGGCTTCTTCCTCTTACACCAGAGGAGTAGGTTCTGCTTGGAGCAGACCTACTTCATACCTGTACAGTAGTGCATACATGGTCCACAGGGAGGCAGGCCAGCCGGTTCTTTCCCACGGCAGTAATGTGTTTATTGGTTCTCTCAGTTCCCCGTGTTGCCACCCTCTCACCTGCTGTTAGACTTGTTTCTGTCATCATGGTTTTTGCCAGTGTGTTACATACATACGATGCAGTTTTGCTTTTGCTTTGTTTTTTCTTAATAAAAGCACACTTCATGTCTGCGTCCTACATTACAAAAGAACCAACTGACACAACTTCACATCAATTTATGGACAGTTTATGGCTTGATTATCTTGAGGGTATACACACCTCCAGGTTGGAAAAGCACAGGTTCACCTGTGTGCAGGCAGATTTGAATGCTCTGGTAGAGTGGTATGAGGAGCAACCAGACTGCTTTTCTCCACCCAGAGGGGCTCCCTGCTGATCTTGCCTTCCTGACATCTCAATCCAGATGCCCTCCCTCTATCGTGACCTGCTGTGGCCGCTGTCCCAGCAGAGCTCTGGAGGGAGGGAGATTCAGGTGCCCATATCTGTTCTGCCTTTGGGAGTGTTCTGTTATCGATTTTGTGCATTGTACTGAATAATAAAAGAAAAAGAAAAAAACAACAGAGAAAACTATCCCAGAGAGATACATTAATATAATTTTTTTATCCCTAAAAGTAACTCTGTATAAAAGCAAAAAGCTCAGAGGAAAACCTTTCAGTTCAGTAGAGCCCTCTAATGGATATTATTATGTAAAGACTCTAAAATGTTCTAAAATGTTTAGAAACAAATGTTAAATTTTGACACCATGGTGCTCCTGTCACTTGGCAGACCATCACCAGTGAAAGGTGCACCACCAAGATGACTCAGCTTCTCACAGAGATGTGAACTGGATATAGAATGACTGAGACCAAGCAGAGATGACTAATGTGTCAGTAAAAGTGATTTTGAACTTTTAATGATGAAGCCATTGAGACATTGAATATGATGCTATTAAACATAGAATACGAGCATTAGGACATGAACAACTTCTGCTTCTGCAAAAAACTTCGGTTTTAAACCTGCCTAGACTACCCTGCACAATAAACAGGAATTTTGTCATGGTGCTTATTTTCCGAACACTTTGTAAAATGTTTCGACGTTGGAGGGCCGTCTGAGTGTGGGGTGAAAGTGCCGTGAGCAGGTTTCAGACACCAAAAAAACTCTAAATGGAAACTAGGAAATGGTGAACTGTTGTAATTCTGTGCGTCAATCTGTTCGCTCGGTCTGTTTGCCACATTTTATCTCTGAATTTCCAATATTGGTCACTTAGTGGATTCTAAATTCAAACTTTTAAAATGAGAAAAAATGCATAGTGTGGGTATGTGCTTCATGATCTCCTGTTTACAAATATATAAGTGTGAAGGTATTGAAATACCTCACCATATGCTTATTTTGGTCATCCATATTATAAATCATACGAAAAATAATAAACTTTGCAGCTCTAATTTGAATCTCACCTTTATCAAGGCCTTTTCATACCATTCGCCTGTACCGATAATGTATTCAACCAGACCGATTGCAATAAAAACAAACAAAAATGCTTTAAGGGGAGTTCATGTCTTCTCGGAAACCTTCAAAGACGTCTTGTGAAAGTATGCCCCCACTTAATACCATACCCCCAGCTCACACACAGGAAAATTAGCTTTGAAGTTGTAAATAATGCACCCACGTACAACACTCTGGACAAGCGCTGGCCTTTGAGTTCCCCTAAATCTGGTTCCATAACAACAGTTCTTCTAGCAAATAGCTGCATGTTAACCCCTAAAGGTCAGAAATGTGTCACTGTTTCAGATTAAAAGTACAGTAAAAGCACTAATATCCATCATAAAGACTAGACCCCTCTATTCCAACTTGCAAGAACTCCATCACAGTGTTGAGATCAACTGTTGAAAACACCAAATGGTATGTACGCTAAAGATTTAAACTTTGCATTTTAGTGTGATAGATGTTTGTTGTCATTGATACTTTATAAATACTGTAATATATTGCATACAGCATTACCAGTGTTGTCCTATCAGTGTAGTAAAATTAAGGATAATTAAATAATTATGTGTTAACTCCACAACTTGAGTAAGTAAATATATAATAATGCTAAATTTGTGAAAGGTTATGCATCCTCTAAGAAAATATGAATGAATATATTCTGGTTCGAGCAGTGGAGTTCTCACATGCAGTATTTTACCTAACGCACTGATCACTGATTTGGATGTGCAAGAAAACTTGTTTCTTTCAATCTTTTATAATGTGTAGTGTTACACTAGTTTGGTCCATTGGTGATCCACTGAGCATCAACGTTTACAAGACAATGTCAGAATTTAAATATATTTATATCACAAGGAACTGCATATTATTATTGTTGTTTGTATTCATTAACAATAATAGTTTTAGAGAAATGCTGGATTCAGTGATTGTTATTGTTTACCCCTGCCTTTATGAATTAGCCTGCATCAAGCTTTTATATTGGTCTGTGTTAATCACAAAAAACACATTCCTAACCTTGAATATCCTGTTATGTTGATCCCTCTATACACTTATTAATAAACACAGACATCATGGTGTTTGTTAAGAAAACTTCATTCATGCAAACCCATGGACAAGTGCCAGTAGAATCAGGAAACGGGATCTTACATATTTCATAATTGTTTTACTTCATGTCAGGAAAAAAGACGTCATTAAATGTACATACACTATATAAAATAACAGACTAAACATAGTTCAACTAGAATTAGAATTTATAATTAGAATTATAAATGGGTCAAGATCACTGATAGTGCCTCAGATTCCATGTTAAGGGTTCAGATCCCAGTGTACGGAGACACCCAGAGAGGCCATCCCCCGCCTACGCCCTGCTGTCTTCCTGTACACTTACCGTCATGTCCGCAAGATCGGCCTGCTTCACTCTCTCGCTCTGAATAAACATGATCACTGAAACACTTGTGGTGTTTTGCACAAGACAGATATCATATTTAGAATAGCGTATGTCTGCAGGTGCATACAGGTCTAAAATTAATGCTGTCCAAGAACGTGTTGCTTATTTTGTCTGATGTACAATATGCTTCTTGCTAAAGGCCTTTCAACAGTAACACAGATACATAAGACATTAACTCATACTGCGATTATGACACATACATAAAGAAAACAATGTGACTTAAATGACAAAGCAACACCATAATTCTGTGAAAAGGCAGATGCCAATTAATTGGCTCATGGTAGCCATGTTTTTTGAGTGATGATGTCATAATTTGTGTTCTCATAGAACATGACTCCATACTGCCATATAAAAATTTTGCCTGATGTGTCCAACGGTTTATGTGAAACAGTTACAACCTGGAATACACAATGTGTTTTATATGGAGAAAAATTATAATAAGAAAACTTCTAACAATTACAATAGGGTTCCTTCACCACGTGCTTGAACCCTAGCAATAATAATAATAAAAAATTTTGATGATTATAAAAATAATAAATTGTTGTTGCTTTTGTTGTTGTTACTGTGATCTGTATTGCACGTGAACCAAAGTCAGTGAAACAATGTATGGTTACAGTGGGGAAAATAAGTATTTAGTCAGTCACCAATTGTGCAAGTTAAAAAGATGAGAGAGGCCGGTAATTGACATCATAGGTAGACCTCAACTATGAGAGACAAAATGTGAAAAAAAAATTGAGAAAATCATTTTGTCTGACTTTTAAAGTATTTGCAAATAATGGTGGAAAATAAGTATTTGGTCAATAACAAAAGTTCATCTCAATACTTTGTTGTATATCCTCTGTTGGCAATGACAGAGGTCAAACGTTTTCTGTAAGTCTTCACAAGGTTGGCACACACTGTTGCTGGTATGTTGGCCCATTCCTCCATGCAGATCTCATCCAGAGCAGTGATGTTTTGGGGCTGTCGGCGGGCAACACGGACTTTTAACTCCCTCTAAAGGTTTTCGATGGGGTTGAGATCGGGGGACTGGCTAGGCCACTCCAGGACTTTGAAATGTTTCTTACGAAGCCACTCCATTGTTGCCCTGGCAGTGTGCTTGGGATCATTGTCATGCTGAAAGACCCAGCCACGTTTCATCTTCATTGCCCTTGTTGATGGAAGGAGGTTTGCACCCAAAATCTCACAATACATGGCCCCATTCATTCTTTCATGTACACGGACCAGTCGTCCGGGTCCCTTTGCAGAGAAACAGCCCCAAAGCATGATGTTGCCACCCCCATGCTTCACAGTTGGTATGGTGTTCTTTGGATGCAACTCAGCATTCACTGTCCTCCAAACACAACGAGTTGTGTTTTTACCAAATAGTTCTACTTTGGTTTCATCTGACCATATGACATTCTCCCAATACTCTTCTGGACCATCCAAATGCTCTCTAGCAAACTTCAGACGTGCCTGGATATGGACTGGCTTAAGCAGGGGGACACGTCTTGCACTGCAAGATCTGAGTCCCTGGCGTCGTAGTGTGTTGCTGATGGTAGCCTTTGTAACGTTGGTCCCAGCTTTCTGCAGGTCATTCACTAGATCCCCCCTTGTGGTTCTGGGATTTTTCCTCACCGTTCTTGTGATCATTTTGACCCCACGGGCTGAGATCTTGCGTGGAGCCCCAGATCGAGGGAGATTAGTAGTGGTCTTGTAGGTCTTCCATTTTCTGATTATTGCTCCCACAGTAGATTTCTTCACACCAAGCTGCTTGCCTATTGCAGATTCAGTCTTCCCAGCCTGGTGCAGGTCTACAATTTGGTTTCTGGTGTCCTCCGACAGCTCTTTCACCATAGTGGAGTTTGGAGTGTGACTGTTTGAGGTTGTGGGCAGGTGTCTTTTATACTGTTAACGACTTCAAACAGGTGCCATTAATACAGGCAATGAGTGGGGGAAAGAGTAGCCTCTTAAAAAAGAAGTTACAGGTCTGTGACAGCCAGAAATCTTGCATGTTTGTAGGTGACCAAATACTTATTTTCCACCATTATTTGCAAATAAATTCTTTAAAAGTCAGACAAAATGATTTTCTCAATTTTTTTTCACATTTTGTCTCTCATAGTTGAGGTCTACCTATGATGTCAATTACAGGCCTCTCTCATCTTTTTAAGTGGGAGAACTTGCACAATTGGTGACTGACTAAATACATATTTTCCCCACTGTATATATTTTTTCTTATTATATGAAGCATCTTAAATATCTTAAATGACATTGAAGAAATTGTGAGCAAAGCCAAATGAAAACCATCCAATATTTTAGATAATTAAATGTAAAGGACACGTTTCAGACCTGGGTGTGTAAATTGAAAGTAACACTTGAGTTTTTCTGATTAGTCAGTAAGCCATGATGTGTTTAGGGCCATATGCCAGTTTATGTTGGCAAAGTGCCATTTTTATACAACACTACTCGACCACTACAAAACCATGCATGTGTGAAGCAGCCCACGCAATATACAAACTGAAATAATAATTTGTTTACAGCTGCTGACACCCCCACTAAGACAGCATCAACAGAGGAGTAGTGTCTGACCTCAGACAGTGACAGTTTAGCTGCCTAGTATTTCATATAGTCTACTCACAATTGAGAGGGGAAAAGCAAATTCAAGCAAAGATATATGAAACTGACAAGCTTCACAAGCTACACACATAAACAGTTGGTTTCCTTTGACCCACAACTCAGACTTTAATGCACCGATTGTCATCTTTGATATTCAGATAATGTGGTTTGCAGCAACTTTAAAAAGAAAAATGGTGAGTAAGAATTCAGTGTAGCTGCCCACTTCTAAAGCAGCCCAAGATTTAGACTGACTGCTTATTTTTAATGGAAATACGCTGAAACTAACTCTGAAGCTGACAAATCCTGTACTATCCCAGCACTAAAATTCAATTTTAATCATCGTTTTGGGTCTTTCCCAGCTTTAAGATCCTTTAAGATCCTCTTTATTTTGAGGTAACCTAAAGGACAATACTTTGTTATAATGTTTTAAAACATTGAGCAAATTTCACTATGTAAACACAATTACAGAAATAATAAATTTCTATCAAGAGAGAAGACAGAGGCTAAGGTTTTGATGCCATAAGCCTTATTCTGTACTTTACAATGTACATTTTTGACAGCTATGCACTAGTTAATATGTTGATATGACAGTAGATAGACATTGTTGATAGACAGTAAACATTATTTGGTATGCCATCAAAAACAGCTTCAGTATGACCTCATGATTGATAAGAATTTGCACAACCGAACTCATGTCTAAGTAATATAAACCTTTAAAAACTATAGCTACATTCAGGGTTTAAAGGATAGTGCAGTTCTTTTTAAAACTGAACCAGAAGCTGATTATTCCATGAATTTACATTTGTGTCTGAGTTGTTTTTTTTTTGTGGTGGTGGTGTGTTTATTGATTATTTAAAACAATTCCTCTTTGTTCTCTCTAGTGCTGACCTATGAATTTTATTGTATTTTTCTGTAGTTTCATGTTTCAAAAACAAAATGTGTAAAATGGCACATCTTCTGTATTATATTAATTTTGTTTGACTACATTTCAACATTTCATTTTTCATGAGAACTATTGTGTTTAACACTACCAGCCACAGATAATTAATCTCTCTATATATATATTTCATTATACACAGAGGTTCATACAAACTCTTGCTAGATGAAGTCAGTGAATATGTAAATATTATGCTTAATTAGTTTCAGGTTTTCAAATTACATTACATTATTATTAAACACATACACACCAAAAGCAGGGTCGTGGCAAACAGGCAGACATGATTATAGAAGGAAAGTTGTGAGTCATTTTGTTTGTAACTGCACTGCCTTCCATGAGCTGAGACAGAGACTCAGGTGAGGAATCCCCAACACAACTGCACTCTCAGCGTCCCTTCTTAGCCAGCCCTGGGGTCACCTGGGCTTTTCCCTGAGATGATGACACTATGGGTATATGACAGCCCTCCATCTCCACCCATCACTTCCTGTTGAGCAAAGACCATGTCCTGTGATTAAACAAGGAAGGGGTTGTTTCACATACTTGAAAGTGACCTCATTTCCTTTATTGTGATGTAGGTGACAGATTGGGTCTATCAGTTATGTCATGAATGAGGGATTGACCCACCAATGTCAAAAGTGGTGATTACTTAGACATGATATAAGTGGTGATGACATTTTTTTATGCATATTTACTTGAAAGGTGAATGCACAAACAGATACACAGTAAATGAAGGAAAACGTACCTATAGATCAAAATGAATGCTACAACTGTTTAGTGTGGCTTTGCATTATTCCAAAAAGCATATTAAAAGTCTTAAAAACACATACAGAATTACATTTGTAGCATTTTCCTGCAGGCTTTAATACATGATACCACCTGTCTGATTTAAAAAAACTCTGTTTACACAGACACAAGAAGTCATCAATGGCCATTTTCAGTCCAGCTCATTTTTCTTCCCCCTTTAAAGGAATGTTTCAGTACGAACATACTATTTTTATCTCGCATGTAGAAAAATGACTTCCTGTTGTTATGAAATCAACATAGTTGTGTGGGAAGGAAATCATATAGAAAAAGCACCTTTTTACATTCACTTAAACTCAGCTGCATGTATCTCCTATACCCTCACTCACATACACACAGACGTACTGCTGATTCAGAATGAGAAAAGGAACTGAAAACACTTTGTAGTTTCCTGCCAAGTGTGCAGAAAGTCTAGGTCAGGTTCACACACACATACATTTACACATGCACATACATACACACACACACACACACACACACACACACACACACACACACACACACACACACACACTCACACACATGCACACACTCGCATCCGTACACCCCCCACGCACGCATCGTTCAACGCACCTCTCGGCCGTCAGTCGTAACGGAGTCGATGGAAAAGAAAAATTCATTAGTCATTGTTTTTTTCCTTTTTTCCAGTCTCAACCAAGCAGCGGTTTCCTGTGTCCCGAAGGATCCTATATAAAGGTAAGTGTACACCTGTAGCCAGAATGAGCCACTTAAAGCATCATTAATCCATTAGAGCTCGGATCAGTGTGAGTGAACAGCATAGGTAAAGATGAGGATGACTTTAGTGAGCGTCCTGTGTGGTCTGCTTGCAATGGTATGCTGGGTTGAAGCAACGGCGACCATGGATAAATCCAACCATCTCAGAAGTACTATTAAACAAGTTGTGTTACTTATGAAAGCAGTGAAGGTTAGTTATATATTAGACATTTGTGAGTTGTGGCTGCTTTTGACAAAGGGCGACCCATTCATAAAATTGATTTTGTTCTATTCCATTTTTGCAGCAAAATGACAGCCTCTTCTACTCACCCACCAATGACATTGAGGTAAGAGACTTTATATTTTTCATTCCAGCATTGCAGCAAAATCTAAATTAGTTAATCAGCTGACAATTAAGGATACTATGATGCAGACTAAATTAACCAAATGGTCATTTGTGAGCAGTATGTAAGCAGCTGTCTATTTAAATGGACTAGAATGCAAAATATTAACAGCATCTATTTTATGTGTGATTTATATTATCATTCATTCATTCATTTTTAAATGGGGACATTGAACCTCTAAAAATAGAGTTCTTTTAACTCATTATACCCACTTTGCATATGTTAATTCACTGTTGCAAAGTGGATGATAGTATACAATGACTCATTCTTTGATTTGCAAACGTTTTCCCTGCGCATCACATTACAGAAGATAAGAGGGGCTTAGGACATGTTTGTACGCCACTAATGTTTTCAGGTTTCTCTCCTTTTAATTTCTCTCTCATATGTGAGCCAGAGTCAAACAGAGACTAGTTCATGCAAGCATTGAGAGAAAGTGTGCCTGGTTTAGGAGAACTCTGATGAGTAATCAGATAGCAGCATGTCTCTGGCTGTTAGAATGGTTGTTTCACTCTTTAGTACATTTGAGCTCTTCTGGAGCATCTTATAATCTCAGCCAAAGGGGTTTAAGGGTCTGAGTTGACCAGTGGGGATCTGCTTGAAAGTCTGAGACTAGATTCTCAAGTTAAGGGATAGCAGTGCTGATTTCAATCATTGATGGCGAACAGTTGTTTTTGTGAATGCGTCTGCACATTCTCACGGGGAGTTTTGAAAATACATTTAGTTTCATGTGGAAATAATGATGCTTCCACGTAAATTCTGTGATGGCAGTTTTAGCATCAGTGTGGGGAATTTCTCTTAGGGATTGCTAACAGACTTTCTAAATCTTTCTAATAACTACAAAGCATGTTACATAATATACAGCATGTTTTGATGAGTGAATATGTTACAGATTAATATGCTACATATAGACATCGGGTGGATGTATGATCCATGTAACTGCTGTTACATACGTCCAAGTGACATGGGTGGTTGAGCGATATGTGAACCTGTTTGTGTTTGTTTGTTGTTTGTTTGTTTGTTTAGGATTGCTGTTCTCAGTCTGCCCTACAGTGCTTCCACTCACAGCTGCTAAATATTTCTTCTATATCTTCTAAGCATCTAAAAATCAAGCTTTGGAAGAATCTGAAGAAGAACAACATCGTAAGTAGGAGTTCATCTTAAATCAGTAGGAGTTGAGTTAACCTAAATCTGACAGCATGTCTGTGGCTTTGCGTCATGTGTTTGTTTACACAGCATTTTTCAATGAAATGAAATTTCATTTAATGAAATTAAGTCTTCATTATAATGTGTTTATGTATGAAGGAGCCAATAGGTCTAAGACCAATGTATAATGCTTTAGCATTTTTAAGGTCATTGCTAGAGGAAATAACATCACTCATTTATTTGCTTATGCTGTCATTCTATTTAGGTGACAAGTGTGGACAACTGCTCTCAGGAAGAAAGAGATGTGAGTATCAGCTAGAGACCAGCATCACTTCTGAACGCAAACCACTGGTTTATCAAGGCTTGATCCTGGGATGCTGAATACTGATGTCTCTGTTTCACAATCCATTTCAGAATGTCACGTGCAAGTCCTGTGACTCCTACCTAATGGTTAACAGCAAAGAATTTTTGAAGAATTTACTGTCTCTCCTACAGAAGGTTAGTTTTTACCAACAAACATATTTCATCTGTGTCCACAGTTTTCATCTGTAGTATTTTTTTTATCTGTAGTACGTTTCCTACATCATGTCAAGTCTAAAAATAAATATGTTGTCCGTTATAAGTTGTCAGTTATAAAATGGAAACTGTGAAGCGTACAGGAAAGTGTCAGTATGTAACACTGTAAATCTCCATTTCAGTCTTTCAGTAAACTCCCTTAAGAAAGAGTCTGAAGACAACGACATGTGAATGTGCGGACTACACTACCTCATGAAGCTTGGGCACAGTCTCCTGAACTCCGGATCAGCCCATCTATTTATTGCCTATTTATTCATACATGTCTTTCTTATTTTATTTTGTAGCTTTTGATATGATGGAAATCTGTTTAAGAGGAAGCTACTGTCAAATTTAAAATACTAGAAGTATTAGTGTTAGACTAGTGTTAGAAGTATAGTGATTAGAAATGCACTATAATGCTGCATTATTATATTAGACATTTAGTAGAGGGCATCATAGTTAACTAAAATATGTTATGTAATGGTAAGGAAAGAGGGCTGGAACCAAGGCCTGATAGATGCTGCTATAGCACCCCCTAATGTACGGGCAAACTAATTACATACAAATTAATTTGCCCTTTTATGTTGAATTCCTTCTGAAAACAACAAAAAAGTGCTTCAAATGTATCAATTGAAGTATTTTCTTAAATGAAAAATGTCTCATAATGAGACCCAGAGTATCACAGTATTCATTAGTATTCATTTAATGTGCGTATTCTATTATTTGATATTTATTTGCAATTAAAAGTATTTTTCTGAAAATATGGATGGATGTTTTTTTTTCACAGGCTCCCTTTATGATTCAACATCATTTCCATGTTGTTTTGCATGTTTGGCATGCAATTTGCATTTTATTTTACCAAACAATGTTATTATAATACAAAATAGTTAATGCAAACAGATTAGTAATCTTAACCAGTGTTAGAAGTGTCACCAAACAAAAGTTCACAAGAAGAGTTGAAAGTTTGGTAAGGATCTTCACATACACCTTGTTGAGCTTATGTGAGCTAAGAAAAAGACAAGAGCTCCTTGCAGTGTACGATTATGGATCTGGCCATCCTGATGCTCTTGATTCACCTGCTCAGAGGCACCAAAGTAGCTAAAGCATCTGCCTGGGGCAGCTGTGCTCTTCTTATATGGGCTGTGAGAGACACTGCCAGCACCTGGGACTCAGTAAGACTTTGTATTAATGGGTTGCTAAGTTGGATATAGCATATCAACAACCAAGTCTGTGAGATGTTTGGAGAACCTCTCTCTGAATAGGACAGAGGACACAAGAAGAACCTGGAGATGTTTGGAGCACCTCTCTCTGCATAGGACAGAGGACACAAGAGGAACCTGGAGATGTTTGGAGCACCTCTTTCTGCATAGGACAGAGGACACAAGAGGAACCTGGAGATGTTTGGAGGACCTCTCTTTGCATAGCACAGAGGACACGAGAGGAACCTGGAGATGTTTGGAGAACCTCTCTCTGCATAGCACAGAGGACATGAGAGGAACCTGGAGATGTTTGGAGAACCTATCTCTGCATAGGACAGAGGACATGAGAGGAACCTGGCGATGCTGTCAACAAGTGCAGAACTCTTCAGTGCTTGCTTTGTCATGATCAGATTGCTAGTACCTTATGTATTTTCACTTTTTTATGGGAGGCTCCTAATGCCTGTAGCTCACACATCCACTTCTATTTGCACGCTTACAATTCTCTACATGCAGGAACAGGTGCTAACTAAGACTAGTGGTTTGCATCAATGATGCTGTGTATCCTTGTTGAATTTCATGTTTTACAGACAGATAGCATTTTTAGTGCAATAAGCTTCCATGGTTTCAGACATCAAACCAGTTTGTCTGATTCTTAGACAACTGTCTACTCAATGAATGAAAGACACCAATGATGACTGATGTATCATGCACTACACTATATGTGACCTCTGTAAGAGTCCTTGATTTCATATACCTTTTGTGTACAGATTATGAAATTAAAGTTAGATTCTGTCATGAATTTTCTTGAGGAGACCTTCAGTTTTACACGATACTTCTCTGTGTACTATAGTTATTTGTATTTTTTTTATATAAACAAAGAGTCTGTGTCAACCGTGCTTTTCACAAGAGCAAGGCTGTATAGGAAGGAAACAGACTGTACATTCTCTCACTGGTTAAAAGTATAAGAGCTTTTTGTTGTTGTTGTTGTTTGGTGGTGCACACGCCTTTGTTTGTTTTGGGTTTTTTTTGGGGGGGGGGGGGGTTCTTTAGCTATTTTTGAAGATGAGGCATTTCTAATGTTGTCTACTGAGAAAATCTGTATTAAATCATGTCCTCCACCAGCGGAAGGGGTTGGATCTCACGCTCTCACGCTGTCTAGCCACAATCCCAAGAGGCTCAATCTGAAGTTGAATGCTCTCAGCGACACATCCTTTCGGCATTGAGAAACTTGAGAACAGGAGTGTGAGGGTGTAGGTCAGTCTCAGGAAGCTGGGAAAGGCCCCCAGTTCTTCTCACCCACAAACGCTCACAGGAATGTCTTGGAGACTGAGGTTGAGGAAGAGAAGAGATGGGACACAAAACAGGGTCAGAGGATATTTCCTTTTCAGCATCAAGCCTTGAGTCAGCAGGACTTTCCCTTCCAGAGCTGTAGATCGCCTCCTGCACCTCTTCACACTCTGAAATGGATCTTTGAAAGTTTGACTTACACGTTTAATGTACGTTAACACTATGACATCAAGTTATTTATGTTTTTACTAAAGAGAAAAAATGACACCTTGAGCCAATAAACAGGAGTGATCAAGCTTTCTTTCCACAACAACTTAATTATGGTGTAAAGTGGTCTTGAATGGATGACAATGTTCCACCTAAAATAATAGCTAAATACACACATTGGTGTTTCTGAATCAAGTAAGAATTTTTTGCCAACAGAAATAAAACAAGCTCATCTCAGCTGCTACCAGTGAAGAAATCACATGATGGAATGCATTTGGCCCAAATGATGTTCCCTAACAGTACGTGTGTTCGTGGAGAAAGGGTAAATGCTATTGCCTTCTGTTCTATCAGCACACTGAAAGAAAGAAAAGTGCTACCTAATTTGAATAATAGCAACAGATGTGCAGAGCTTTTTAGGTGTATAGCAGACATGCAGAGATCTTATCTACTCATATAGTCACTATATAAATTTCACAGACAAACATCAAGAGAGAGTAACAGAGCAGAAGCACGAGTGGAGAATGGAAATATAAAGGTAGCTTCAGGGCAAATTGATTCAGGAAGGTAGTGGTGACATCTAGTGGCTATTTGTTCTAGTTCCTATTCAACTATTTGCTTGTGATGAATTTCCTTTGGAATGAGTGTAGATGCATAACCGGTCGTGCTACACATCCTGCTTTAAAACAAAGTAAAAACCAATCCCTCACTGCATTGTTTCTTCCGTTTCCTCTTTATGAACATAATTACATGTCCACATGGAATTTCAGTTTGCCTTTGTCAAAAGTGAAGCAGATGATTATGTAATGTCATGACAGTGTAACCACAACTAAACACATTTTCAACAAAACACATTAAACCTAATTAGGAATTGGTTTTTACTATATGTATCAGTGTAAAATTTTGAGAGGTCTAACATTTCTAGTCTGACTTATAGAGCAATATATGTGTTCCAACCATCCCTGTTCTCCCTTACATTAAAACAATAGCCTGGGAGAAGAGGGATCTTATCAAACTATTGCTTGGTGGTGACTTATACCCAGACTACTGTCCTCAGATATTGAGTGTTATTTGTATAAAGAATCTGTACCTAAGTGATCTGTGGATATCCTATGGTATCAGACATATACATATTTCAGTATTAATATAGGAAATGCATCAGACATTAGTTTATCTGCTACACCTGCTCCTCGCCATTGTCCCAGCCACAAGTTACCACCTCAGGTCCAGGCCCTTTTGGCCGCATCAGCCGTCCTGAGCAGAGAAGCCTGGTCCTGTACACTCTGGGCTCCGAGTTCTTATCACTGCTTGGAGCCCTGAGTTATGCTGCTGCTTGGCCAGTTCTTTCCTTTGAAGCTCGAGTCAAAACACGGAGAATAAAGATCCTCTAAACATGGAGATTAAAGATCCTCTAAACATAGAGAATAAAGATTCTTTAAACATGGAGAATAAAGATTCTCTAAGCATGGAGAACAAAGATCCTATAATCATGGAGATTAAAGTATACTGTAAACACCCCTGGGCCTCTTGCTTCTTCTGTGCCGCCCTGTCATATTGCTAAGCCTACCTATTTAAATCATGTTAACTGTTCATAGCATTTGTTGACAAATATTTAATTAATTAATCAATGCCAAATACACACTAAAGTACTTGTGCAATGTTCTGTTATGTACATTATAGACAACTCCGTCAAAAATCTTTTACAATATCCACTGTCACAAAGTAGCCTCATAAATATACAGACATATTCAAGTGTCAGTACAGCACATAAGAGATGATAGTGGTGAGGAAAAACGTCCTGATCTAAGAGGAGGAAACCTCAAGAGGAACACAGTAAGAGGCTCAGTAAGAGGAACACATCCTCCTCCATAAAACGAAATACAAAATACAAACGTGTGCATAAACCTTTGACCAGTACTTTTCATACCTGATGCAATTTATATATTTTCATCTACATTTATTTAATTAAAAAACTCTGGAACAACTCCATGTTTCATTTGACCCTTCTCTGTTTGTGGCTATTCAATTGTAACTGTCACGTTGAGGACCCCGGCCCCTCCCCTTTGGGCATGTGTATACGTGGTCCATGTGCTTCGTCTGCGTCTGTGGAATTCCGTGGTGATGGCTATGTCGTGTGATAATGTGTATCACCTGTGAATCGTCTCGTAATCACATGGGGCTAATGTGGTTTGTCTATTTAATGTGCGCTCGCGCAGTGTCCTGTGCTCGTCGTTGTCTAAGGATACACGTTGTTGTGTGAATGTATCTTTGTTCTTCGTGCGCTATATGCACTTATTTGTCAATAAAAGTAACCGTGACGTCAGTCAGCAAGGATTCCCGTGTCTCGTCCTTCGCCCTGCCCGCGCGTCACAGAACGACGAGCCGTCTGAGAGACACAGAAAGATGGCAGGCTATGCCACTCGGCCCAAAAAGAGCCAGCACCTCAGCAAGCGGCGTCACCGCGCCTCTTGCTCGCCACCGCGCCGCGAAACCACGCCAACGTTGGAACAGATGTTGCAGGAACCAGTGTGCGCGGTCCAGCTGGCTACGGCTCGGGAGGTTGAGAGCGACAACCCCGAGCTGCGGAATCGCTCCGCGATGGGGCGGTGAGGACATGGTGATCGAGGCACTCTTCTCCTCTCCGCGCCCTCTCGCCTCTGAGGGTGGGCTCCTGTGTGATCGGTGCCATCGCCTCAACCCCAGAGGGCGAGTTCGGGGAAGCGGATTCCGAGGAGGAGGGTGAGGAAGACCATCCGCCGCCCGAGTGTCCCTCTCCCACCATCGGCTACGGTGAGGAGGAGGAGGAAGACGAGGAAGACGGCTACCCTCCGTCGCTATGCGACGCCTCCCCCGTTGACTACGGTGGGGAGGGGGAGGAGGCCTACCCTCCGTCGGGGAGCGACGCCACGACAGTCGACTACGAGGAGGAGGAGGAGGAGTCAGAGGAAGAGGACTACCTCCCTCCACCCGTGGGTTCCTCTTCCACCGTAGGAGAGGGGGAGGAGGTCGACGGTGGAGATTACCCTCCGTCGGAGCACTCTGCATACCCCGCTGATCACGAGGAGGAGGATCGCCCTCTGTCTGTGCACTCAGGCATCTCAGAGTGCACGGACAGCGAACCTTACTCAGAGGAAGAGGGCAGTCCGCCCCCCTCTGAGTGTTCTGCGGGGAAGGTGAAGGGGAGGTGGAGTTCGTCCTCCGACCGCTCCGGAGGAGAGAAGATGGACTGCTCCCGGGGTGGCAGCCCGGAGCAGCCCATTAGCTGGAGCCGGGGCAGCGAGGCGGAGGAGATGGAAGTGGAAGCGCCCAGGGTCGACTCCAGAGGGTCCGCCAGACGCGCTGCGCCAGGCGCGTTTACCAACCGCGCTGCGCCAGGCGCGTTTACCAACCGCGCTGCGCCAGGCGCGTTTACCAACCGCGCTGCCTGCCCCCGGCGCGTCGGCCAGCCGCGCTGCCCCCCGCGCGTCGGCCAGCCGCGCTGCACCCGGTGGAGGGTTCGCAGCAAGGGCAGGAGGAGGGCTGCCCAACGCAGCGCCTGCCGCACCAGTAGCTCCCGATCTCTCTCCCCTAATCGCCCTCCTCCTGGCGCACAGCCTGGCACCTGTTTCGTGTGTGTGTGTGCCTGTGTTCGTAAGTCTACCCGTATGTGTACCAAACCCCCTCTTCCCATTTGTGTCCATGTGTGTAAGCGTGCCTGTTTGTGTGTTTGTGACCGTGCCATTCAATGTGTCTAACGTTTTTTCCCCGGTCTTCCCAGGGGGGGTGTGCTAGGCGATTCGTGACAGACACTTCGCCAAGGGCAGTCACCTCCCCGACGCAGGACTGAGTGCGTCGGATCCGCCCATCGTCGTGGGTTCGGGGCACTCGGTCCTGTTGGCACCCCGGGACGGGTAGTGCCCTTGGAGGGGGCATCTGTCACGTTGAGGACCCCGGCCCCTCCCCTTTGGGCATGTGTATACGTGGTCCACGTGCTTCGTCTGCGTCTGTGGAATTCCGTGGTGATGGCTATGTCGTGTGATAATGTGTATCACCTGTGAATCGTCTCGTAATCACATGGGGCTAATGTGGTTTGTCTATTTAATGTGCGTTCGCGCAGTGTCCTGTGCTCGTCGTTGTCTAAGGATACACGTTGTTGTGTGCATGGACGTAATTTTGATTTCAAAAGTGGGGGGGGCATGGATTGGTCGCTATATAAATATTTGGTTTTAACCGTAAAAACTGGAGGGGACTTTTGAAAAAGTGGGGGGGACATGTCCCCCCCGTCCCCCCCCCCCAAATTACGCCCATGGTTGTGTGAATGTATCTTTGTTCTTCGTGCGCTATATGCGCTTATTTGTCAATAAAAGTAACCGTGACGTCAGTCAGCAAGGATTCCCGTGTCTCGTCCTTCGCCCTGCCCGTGCGTCACAGTAACACTGATTTTTGGGGAAAGATAAAGACAGAATGTATTAGAGAATGTAAAGATAAGTAAAAAAAAAACATACAAGATCCTAATACAACAATCCTTGACAAATTCCATTGTATTGAACCAAACACTGCAAGAGTGAAAGTACCAGGACAGTTAGCTTTAATGAAAGCATGACGCAAACCAAATTCCCAGGACCAAAACCTGCAGCAGTATTTTTAGAGTCAGGATCTTGAGCGATTGTTCTCGTCTTACGGGAAACTTGAAAGCTTTTGTTGTACGGTCAACTGTTAAGATGTCTAGAGTAAATCCCGACTGAGGCCTGGACCGTCTGCTTTAAAGCTTCCGTTATGTGTTTTGAGGCATCACACTTTTCCGTTCTCTGTACTGACAATTATTGTTCAGCATAATAATGCATATGCTACATATGCATGTAAACATTAAAGCTGTTAATCTGTTAATAATCTGTTAATAATCCAATGATGTTGACAGGGTTAGATTTACTAAAGCACACCATGTCTTCTGAGAGATGCGGAGCCACAAAGCCCCTGAAACATTAGCCATCATGCATCACCAGAACTACTGAGCAAGTTGACTTGTTCTCTGGGTTTGGTATATATTCCTCTTGTTTGTTGTCAGTCAATTCATTGTCACATTATGTCTGTCATGCTGTGATCTTTCAATGTTTCAAGGGTCGTAAGTTTCCTTTATGTGTCTAGGGGTCATAGTATTGTATTCCTGTGTTTAGTTAATATAGGTAACTTAGTGTTTCGTGTTTCTGGTGATGTATGTTCATCTGCATTGCATGTTTTATTGTAGGTATTCTAGTGTCTGTAGTGTTAGTGTATGTATTCTGGTGTCTGTAATGTTAGTGTAGGTATTGTGTCTGTAGTGTTAGTGTAGGTATTCTGGTGTCTGTATTTTTATGCATGTTTTACTCCTGTGGTTGTATATATCAATTAAAGACACCCTCACCCTTGCACATGCGTCCAGCCTTTCCCAACCATACCCCAGAATTCTTTCCACACATGATTGGTGTCCCGTACATTAAAGACAAGATAAAACTCATATCTGATATGTAATTGAAAAACTCTCATTTATTAATGGTAGCCAGTCAGCTTTTTTAAGTTAATGTACACATTTAGTTGTTTCTAAAAGATATTTTAGAAACTTTGACAGAACTTTGCCTGTTTCTTTATCCAAAATGTATTTCTTTTTACTTCCATTTAGGCTCCTGTATTAGTCATACAGACACAAAGTAATGCCTAGTGTTTGCTTAAAAAAAGAGAGAAATCAAGAATGAAACAGATTTATGGATTTCGGTTTTCGATTTTTTTTTTTATGGATTTCGAAGTTGGTTAATGAAATATATTTGTCACGAAAGTCAGGGACTGTATGACACCTAGCTAACATATTCAACTGATTAATTTTATGTTTAAGCTCTATATTAATATTTCATTTAAACTGGATTAAGAGACGTTGCACATAAGCATTTTAAACTCTCCTCGCAGGCTGGAAGGTGGAGCGGCTGGGAAGCTGAGCCTTGGCATACTGAAAGTGAAAGTATTCTGCAAGCTCAGACAGACTTACAAGGTCAGCAGGAAAGAAGAATAAACATTCTCACAGTACCAGCCCGGAGCCAAAACAAAACACTCAGATGACACAGTCAGCCATGCTCTCTAAGTCTATGTTGCCATGGTGTTAGCAAAACAACATATTTGGAATTTTTATGGTTAGCACACTAATCAAACCAAATTTTGTGGTCTGCAAACATAGCAAGGATGGCAAAGAAAGAGATCAGAGGTTTTAAAAGAGGTTTTAAGGTTTTTTTGTATTGCAGAATCATGAAATGTGGTTAGCTTTAGGCTCAAAACTCTCCATGCTCACAGGTGCACCAAGTGTTTTGAACAGATGACTATACATTTGCAACATGATCAAAATACCACGTGTGTGTGATTTCCAGCTGGGGATTTCAGGTGAAGAGCTACAACAGCTGCTCAACCTTTTCACCCTGTTTACAATGCATCAACCTGCAGAATGTGCACTGCTCAAACAGACTAGTGTTGTATTGCATTATTTAACGGTTTAAGTGCTCTGCTGAATACACTTTTTGACAAATAACTTCTAGTCATTACCAGAATAGAAAGATCTGGGTCAAATTATACCACAGTCACTCACAGTGTAATGTTATAGCTTCTCACAGACTTGTCTTAGCATGCTGGTGAGATACTAGCATATCTCACCAACAAAAGAAACCAAAGAAATTTAAAAGGAAATCAAGATTCTCCAAGTAAAAACAGGTTAGAATTATGTTTACATTCTAATTCTATTTGAGTTTTGGTTTTTGTTTTAATTGAATTAATAAATGTTTATTTGCACATACTGAGTGATATACTACATCAATCAATATGAGTCAGTGTTAGATGTCTGCACATGCACATAATAATACATATAATTAGCTGGTGTACGAACACACATATGTACATATGGACAGGCAATCACACTGATCATTTTCGGAAAGTCAAAGTAAAGGTTTTGGTGATTATCATAAAATGTTACAACCCTTTCCTGTTGCAAAAGGTAGCAAAGCCAAGCTAAGCATGGGACAAACCCCAACTGAATTTTCCTTAAAACTCTGGTGTGGGTGAGATTGTGTGTATAGGCCGGGGGGGGGGTGTTTTTTCAGATTTTTGACTCAGACATGAAGCCCTTTAGTGACATTTTGAGTCTTGTCACTTTTAATTTGTTTGAAGATACCATCTTACAGATGTTTTCCATGTTCTTCCTTCCACCAGACCTCTCTGGGGGTTACTGGTCAGTGTGCAGCTACCTGACACACTTTAGGAGCTGCATCATCTCTCCCCACACCCACCTTTTCTGATTTCTGAGCAAGCTCCTTCACGTTACTCAAACTGCACAAGTGGAAGTGGACTTTTTTTCCCCAAAACTCTCTCTCTCTCTCTCTCTCTCTCTCTCTCTCTCTCTCTCTCTCTCTCTCTCTCTCTCTCTCTCTCTCTCTCATGTGCACACACTCTCTCACTCTCACATGCACACATGCTCCTTCCCCTTGCATACACTCACTTGCTCATGCCTTCTCTCTCTGTCTCTCTCACTCTATCTCTTTCTCTGTACTTCAAATCCCCAACCCTCAGACTACATTGAGACCTGTGATTCAAACAAGCACGTGTCACTCTTTCACTCTTTCACCCCCTATCTCTCCCAGACTCACATTTGATTCTTTCCACACAAGAAGAGCTTGAGGGAGGCAGCACATATTTCGATACAAATAAGCTCACTGACAAAATGTAGCTCTCCGTGTTGCATCAGACTTAACCTCAAGACCTCATTCTCAAAACCACCTGTAGTGGAACTCTAAACCACCAAGTCACTATATGCTGATAATAGCCAAAATGTTTAAAAGTCACAGACTCCCGGGCTACAGTAAAGTTAATCTTTTATTGGTTCAAGAAAGCAAACACACCAACAAAGACCGGTCTGCCTTGTATACGTGTTTTCATAAGTAAATAAAACGTAATGAGAATGATCATTATTATCTATTGGGCTCTATTGAGCCTGCTAGATACTTAAAAAACAGTGTATGTTCAGTCATGTCTTAATTGTGTACATCATTAAACAACAGTAAACAATTCCATTACAAATACCTTTTGTATTTCTATATTTTCAATCTTAAAAGTGTCCACCCTCCAAACAATATTTGGTTCGAAATTGTTGGTCCTGCTCACAGAATGCAACTGAACGACGAATGTTCCTGTAGCCCAGTAGAGCAGATATGATATCAGGACTTGATGTAACAACAAAGTCATGGGTTTGATTTCCCAGGAAAAGCATATCCTGTTACAGGAATAAACAAATAAGTTTCTCTGGATAAAAGTGTCTGCCAAATTCAATAAACATTAACAGGCAAAGGAGTATCAGAGAAAAACATGGCGGTTGTCTGATTCATTGTGAATGGAAAAAGATGAACAAAAGGTACAAGATCTTCATGGAGAGGTGTATGTATAAAAAAGAGTGTATACACAATTTTGCCAAAAGTATTTGCTCACCTTCCTTGACTCACATATGAGCTTAAGTGACATCCCATTCCTAATCCATAGAGTTCCATATGATGTTGGTCCACCCTTTGCAGCTAGAACAGCTTCAACTCTTCTGGGAAGGGTGTCCACAAGGTTTAGGAGTGCGTTTATGGGGATTTTTGAGCATTCTTCCAGAGGCGCATTTGTGAGGTCACATACTGATGTTGGACGAGGAGGCCTGGCTCTCAGTCTCCGCTCTAACTCACCCCAAAGGTGTTCTGTTGGGCTGAGGTCAGGACTCCACAAAGTTGGGAGTATGGAGCTGTCAAAAATGTCTTGGTATGTTGATGCATTCAGAGTTCCTTTCACTGGAACTAAGGGGCCAAGCCCAGCTCCTGATAAACAACCCCACACCATAATCCCCCCTCCTCCAAACTTTACACTTGGCACAATGCACTCAGACAAGTACCGTTCTCCTGGCAACCGCCAAACCCAGACTTGTCCATCAGATTGCCAGATGGAGAAGCACAATTCATCACTCCAGAGAACGCGCCTCCACTGCTCTATAGTCCAGTGACGGTGTGCTTTACACCACTGGTGCTTTACACCAATGCTTTGCATTGTACTTGGTGATGTATGGCTTGGATGTAGCTGCTCAACCATGGAAACCCATTCCATGATGCTCTCTGCACACTGTTCGCACTATGCACTTCAGCATCCCCCGCTGGACTGCACAACCTGTGAGCTTAAAAAGGTGGCAGTACTGCGGTGATTGGGACCTGGGGAGTGGTTTGGTGCTCGGGGGCGTGTGCCGTGTTTGTGTGCGTGTGGATGCACGCGCTCTCTGATGGCGGCTCGGCCTCCCCACCGTGACAGCTGGGTGATTTTTTTAATCTTGATCTTACTTATAAGGACATTGAGTAAATCTCCCCACATTTTAGAGAACAAATATCACCTATTGTAAACTGAGTATAGTTTTTAATAACACTTAAGCCAATAAAAATTCTTGACATCATTGTAGCATATTGACAATCCGATGTTTTTAGAATTGCAGGAATGGTCAGGAAAGAGATATGACAAAATAATTCTGTGCTGAAGATATTTCTTTTCAACTTCAATATCAATAACAAAAATAAAGTACTTTTAAAAGTAAGTATGACCAAGCTCATAAGTGGGACATAGCAGAACTAAGAGTCCAGTAGATAAAGTCACTCACTAACAATTGATTTGGGTTACATGGGGTTACTAATATAAACATTGAAATCACTTTTGGTAGTGATGAAAAATGGCTTTTGGTAGTATACCAAATAACTCAAAAGCAAAACTCCACATCACTGTGGAAATCTGATGCCAAAACTACAGAGGATCACTGCGCTAAATACCACTAGTTAAAATATGAACTGCAATATATGAACTGAAATATAACTGCAAAGCTAATTAAATGAGAGTAAGAAGACCTGACTTCATTATGTTAATGTTGTGGTTTGTGGTATAAGGTGAGTGAGCTGGGCCCTATGTGAAGTTGTAATGATTTAGCACAGGATATCATATCTTATCCTATGTATTGATACTATTAAAATGCTAAGAATGACTATGAATGACCAGATCCTGCTGTCAAATATTCCACTGCTAATGACAGCACAATAGCTAAAGATAACACTCATGGAAACTCTGGAGGACCACAGCACGCTTTTCCATGACAACAGCAATCTGCCCATATCAGAATGACACCCACTCTTCCAAAGGTTGCCAGAATGCTTTTCCTCCCAACAGTGAGACCTCAGTCTCTCTTTCTCTAATTTTTCCACACATCTAGATGACTGTTAAAGCAAAGCTTCATCCAGTAAGAATGCATTCGAACTCACTTTAGCTATACTGAAAGTCCTGATCACCAAATCTAAATTGCCCAAATGCACTGAAAGTTTCCTGACCTTGCAGGGGCATAAAAACCGTTAAACTGTAAAAACACTGGTGAGTATGTTCACCCACAAGATACAAGTTTCCCATTATTATTTCAGAAACACACTGATTTGACAGAGCTGAACCAATTATTTAGGCTCTTTATTTTAAAACAAAATACTTTTTACAACAGGGCATGTCCTTGTGCAAATAAAGGCACAGCACCTCTAGTTTATCTTTGCCATCTGCTGGTGCCAAAAAATCATGCCTTCAGGAAGCTGTGCTGTTCTCTCTTGTATGTAATTCTTCTTTATTTGTCCATATATCCTCAGTAGTGTTCTAATTTTATTCAGTGTCTTTTCATCCCTGTGTCTGGCGCCTGGTCCCATTAATAGTTTCCTTAGGTGACAATACATGATACTGTATGAGCTTGAATGATATTCAGACAAACTGCCAGGATGTTATTTAATGGGTATTAGGGGTCCTAATGTGTGCCAGGAAAGCAGACATTTGCCAACATTAGTAATGAGCCATTGTTTTGTGCAGGATCAGGAAGCTACAACGAAAGTGAGGTAATAGATAGTGCACAATGATAATTTCAGATTTTTTTTGCTATTAAGAACATGGAAATGTACAACGTGGATTCACTGTTCTCTTGATTTGCATGGGCTCCCACAGAAGTATCAAGAGTATGTTTCAGGCAGAAAGCCAAAACACATTATTCTGGTTCAAGTGGAAGGAGATCTCAGAGACAGTACTAGTATCCAAATGAAAATACATCCCTACACTATATCACACGCATATGAATTGAATGACATCCTATTCGTAATTCATGGAGTTAAATATGATGTCGGCCCACCCTTTGTGCACTGGTGCGCAGTCATGTTGGAGCAATAAGGGGCCTTTGCGAATCTGTTCCCACAAAGTTGGGAGCATTCAATTATCCAAAATGTCATTTGCTAAAGCATTAAGAGTTCCTTTCACTGGAACTAAGAAATACCATTCTCCTGGCAACCACCAAACCCAGACTCAAATTGACAAATGGAGAAATGTGATTCATCACTCCAGAGAACATGTCTCCACTGCTCGAGTCCACGCTTTGTGAGGTAAGGCTTGGATGCAGCTGCTCGACCATGAAAACCCATTCCATGAAGCTATTTATGTACTGTTCTTAAGATAATTTGAGGCCCACAAGAAGTTTTGAGATCTGTAGTGATTGACTCTACAGAAATTTGCGGACCTCTGTGTGTTGTGTTCCTCGGCATCCGCTCACCCCGCTCTAACCTGTTCATTTGACCTGGCGTACCACTTCATGGCTGCTGTTCTCAACCACTGATAGTTGACTGTGTAATATTTAGTAATGAGGAAATTTCACGACTGCTGCACAGGTTACCATGCTGAAACTCACTGAGCTCCTGAGAACATCCTGTTGTTTCACAAATGCATGTAGAAGCAGTTTGCAAGCCTAGATGCTTGGTCTTATTCAGTGAATGATTTGCATGGGTGATAAATTACTTTTGGCAATATATTGTATCTGAAGACCATCACAGTGGTCTTCAGATACAATATATTGCCAAAGTGCAAAGTTACTGTGCAGGGTGTGGTTATCATTCCACAAGAAATCATTCATTTTGGCTAGTGTGTAAATGCACAATTCTGGATCATACTTAGCATGACACTGTTACTGTAAAAGAAAGGAGTTTCATGCTTTAATTGCCAAAAGAAAAAATCCACTCAAAACTGGCCTTTCAGACATTCTTTTTTAACCCAGGAGTAGGTCTTTGATCTTCAATAGGGTATGCCCTTGAGATTTCGCTGTATATCCTGGTTCCAAATACAAGTATCCTGTTCCTTTTGATCACACCCAACACCCAAAATATGGAATGTGGAACACATCTGGAATGTTGGCACTTCAACAAAAATCTACACAGTAGACATTGTGGTGGAAGTGTGTCATGCACTGCCATTGTTTGCTAATAACCCTTCATTACCGTCTCTGACAGCTCATATGTGATCAATTTGGTCACTGAATATATCACATGCCGCAAGCCCAAGACAAGCTTCTGAAGTTCACAGTGAACCCCATCTAGCAATGCCAGCAAAAGCTGACTGCACAGAAGCAACCAGGGTCATTTGCGATGGCAACTTGAATACTGGACACAGCAGCAAAGCAGGTGGCGTTCACTGATGAGAGCTGGACTTCCTTTGCCGAAAAGGTTCCACAAACACTGTGATTTCTTCTAGTTGCTGAATGGTGTGTTCAGTGCTACAAGTACAGTTCTGAACATGTTATATTAAGATGAATGGTAGTAAACCCTCGACAAGCACTGCACCAATTACAATAATCAACAGAAACAGGAGGAGCACTGCACTGAGTATGCAATGAGAAATGTTTGTCTTAGTTCCATAACTTAATAAACAATTTCCATATTTGACAAAGCTCTGTGTGAGATTATGACCTCTAACTGAGCCCTACTGTTCCCTTCTTAGTGTCACGAATGTCACTGGCACAACCAGTTACTATCCACCAAGCTACCCACGACATTATGATTTTTTTTTTCATATCCACAACAAGATAGACAGACATATGATCTGTATACACTCATTCATGTAGATTAAAATCATGCATAGTTTGCATAACATCAATAAAGGAAAACATTCATGCACCATTATTCAACATGTACAGAATATTATGTTGGCCTTCTCAGGAACTCTAACTAATCCATCAGAACTCTTGATGAATGTGCACCATTCCATGCTTGCCGTTTGCATGTTCTTCATTGTACATTTTTTAATTAATTCATACTGTTGTAAATTTGTTTTTATATTTTAATACGTTGTCCTGTTACAGCACTATAGTTATTTCACTGAGATGTATGCTTGTGTATATTTTCTGTATCTGTCAATTTACATTGAAACACATAATAATAATAATAATAATAATTGCGTTCGTTCTCTAACAGCCAACATACAACCAGCTAATAGCGATACAGTTGTATTTGGTACTACTCGAGAACTTGCATGTCTCGCATGATTTCTTTCCAATTCTTTCTTTGGCGTGCCTGTTTTTCAAGCATTCTCAAGTCGTCAATTGTCTTCAGTTGTTTTGGCAATTGTGATATTGCTGGCGTGATTATGCTGCTCGTTATTTCCTTGAGGTCGTTGTTGATGATTGTCGCTAGTGTCGTTCTTGGGGCACCTCTGAAACCATCTCCTTTCTTTACCTCTCGAAAATAGTTTATCATTGTAGCTTTAGCTGGGATCTTATCTTCCATTCTTAGTACATGACCAAGCATTCTCCATCTGGCACTTTTAATTGTCACACAATTGTGTTTAATTGAAACACAACTAGGTCTTATCTATGAAAGATCTTTAGACATGAATTGATATTTAGTATCTGTGTTGATATAATATTAAATGTTATAAAAGGAACCTACACTATATTGCCAAAAGTATTCGCTCACCCATCCAAATGATCGGAATCAGGTTTTCCAATCACTTTCATGGCCACAGGTGTATAAAATTAAGCACCTAGGCATGTAGACTGTTTGTACAACCATTTGTGAAGGAATGGGTCGCTCTCAGGAGCTCAGTGAATTCCAGCATGGAAATGTGATAGGATGCTACCCGTGCAACAAATCCAGTCGTGAAATTTCTCCTAAAGTCAACTGTCAGCTCTACTATAAGAAAATGGAAGTGTTTGTGAATGACAGTAATTCAGCCATGAAGTGGTAGGCCACATAAACCCAGGGTCTTGAGCGGGGTCAGCGGATGCTGAAGTGCATAGTGTGAAGAGGTCGCCAACTTTCTGCAGAGTCATTCACTGCAGACATCTAAACTTCATGTGGTCTTCAGATTAGCTCAAGAACAGTGAGCAGAGTGCTTAATGGAATGAGTTTGTTGAATATCAAGTGATATTTAGACAAATAAACAAATAGATATTCAAATTTAATTTGCTCATCTTGTATTACAGGATCATTCTTTAAAGGTGCCAAATATAGCAAATTTGCTAGATTAAGATAACTAGAGATACAGGGTTGCCAACTCTCACGCATTGAGCGTGAGACACACGCATTTGACCGTTTTCACACGCTCTCACGCCACACTTCCGATATCTCACGCCGAAAAAAAATATCCAGTTTATTTACCTCAGATCCACATATATGATTTAATACGTTACTAGTTCGCCAGCTCTGGCGCCATCCACCGGCGATATAACACTGAATCTGTGTCCATTTTACGTTCGCCACCCCCCCCCCCCCCCCCCCCCGCTCAACAACTTTCGTTCGCCACCCCACCCCCCACCCCCCGCTCAACAACTTTCGTTCGCCGCCCCCCCCCCCGCTCAACAAAATACACTCGCCACCGGCTCCAGGTTAAAATCTCACTCCAAGCGAACGTCAAAAGTTGGCAACCCTGGAGATACCATGTGGAAACCCTAGGGAAATGCAACATGCTTTGCCTTGACAACAGCAGTCTGTTGACACCAACTGGCAGAATGAAGCTTGTAAATCAGACACCCACTTCCACAGCCTGCCAGAGGGCTTTTCCCTTACAGGGAAATTTACTTTCCTCACACCTAAATGAAGAGTGAAGAGTGAACAGTAGATTAAGTGAGTTATGGTGTACTTTGGCAAGCCCAAAAAGTCCATTTATACACTGAATGCTTCCTCATAATAAAGATTAAATGAACAGCATAATTATATTTTGAATAAATGTTTGGACTGTAGCATTTGTTCTTTCTGACACCGCCATTATGAATATCCCAGTGTTTTCACTTTCAGAAAAGTGATATTAAGTTCATGTTTGTATTTGTGCATTGGCTCCTTTGGTGTGGACAAAAGAAAATACTGATGCATTTTTGCTTTTTAGCTCTGGTTCCCTTTTTATTCACACATTCATATATTTCATATATTTACAATTTACCAAAAATATGTAAATAAAAGTCATACAGTCACATTCTGACTGAAGAGTTATTATGATGTGTATTAAACTAGAAGACTGCTGTTTTGTGCATTGTGGTGACTTCTAATGGGTGGTGGTGCTACCAGCTGAAAACTAAGAAACAGCAGGAAAACCACACGATTTAAAAACATTGAGATATTCATCAGCTGCGTTCTCCTAGTAGAGTTGAGACACAATCACTGGGCCAAACGCTTGTGCTTTTTTTTGTCATCACTGCTCCACATTTGTCTTCTGCACATTTTTTCTACCACCATTCTGCTCTCGCTCACAGAGTTTTGGGTCGCACTCTATGCTTGGTGCAATTTGACCCATATTGTGGTCGTACGTCAAAAAAGTATGGACACAGTTTGTTTGGAAAATGGATGAGACCATCCTACTGAAAGGACCTTGGTAAACCTATTGGGTGTGGACCAGAACGTGAAAGACAGCATTTAACTGAACCAAGTCTGAACACACTTCCAGTGGCTAGTCTGACTCAGTGGGGTGTCCCATTCTGATGTAAAACCACATGTTCCATATTACATCCCTGCACCTATGATGTAGAAAAATTCAAATATCACATGAATGATGTCATTGAGTTTTCATTATGCATACTGTCTTGGTTATAGTAATTTAAAAAGTAGTAGCACATCAAAACGTCACATTTATGATTACATAGGTAAGGTAAATGTAGGTAAGGTGAAACTGCTGTCAGTCAGCATTTTAAAAATCCCATCCGTTCTATTTCTTGTAGTCAGTTTCTCACTGGAATTGAAACACATAAATAAAACACGTTTATACATTTACAATAATATTTCTGCTTTACATCATCAGAACATCATCAAAAAGTTTATTTATTTCAGTAATTCAATACAAAAAGTGAAATGCATATAGGCCTACAGTGAGTCCCCACTTAACGGGTCTGGATAACGACAGACCGGAGTTACGACCGACTTAGAAAGAAAAAAAAAAAAGCGGTGCGCGCATAGGAGCAGTGGTAGCACAGTGGAGTGTTGTGGAGTGTTGTGGAATGTTGTGGAGTGTTGTGGAGTGTTGTGGAATGTTGTGGAGTGTTGTGGAGTGTTGTGTATGATAAGCTGAGGCAGCGCAGCCTCCACCGCACCCCATCATTAAGCGGGGACTCACTGTATTATACAGATTCATGACAAACATTTCATGTGTTTAATTCTGTTAATAATGATGATTATGGCTTACAGCCAATGAAAACCAAACAATATCTCTGAAAACTATAATAATTAACATAAAACACCTGCAGAGGCTTCCTGAGTGTTTTAAATGGTCCCTTAGTCTGGTCCATAGGCTACACAATCATGGGGATAAGGGTTAGGGTTAGAGTTAGACTGCTGACTTGACAGATGCCCAGAAGACTGTGACTGACACATTCAACAAGGAGGGCATAATAATAATAATAATAATAATAATTTTTATTTATAAAGCGCCTTTCATGAGACCTAAGGACACTGTACAATAAAAAAATATTATTATTATTATTATCATTATTATTATTAATAATAATAATAATAATAATAATAATGTTATAAAATAATAAAATACCAAACAATGATTACACAAACAATTGCTCACTCATATGCTATCTGATATAGATGAGTTTTCAGACTGTTTTTGAATGACGGTAATGACTGAGAGGTACGTAACTGTAACGGAAGATCATTCCATAGTTTAGGACCAGCGACACTAAAAGCCCTATTACCAAGAGTACGCATTTTTGCAGATGGAACTGCTAGAAGATGTGAGTTAGAGGAGCGTAAAGTGCGTGTCGGAATATAATTCTCCAAGAAGCTAGCCAGGTATGAGGGGGCAAGGCCATGACAAGATTTAAAAACAAGTACCAGTATTTTATACTGGATTTGCAACTGTACTGGCAGCCAGTGAAGATCCTTCAACACTGGTGTAATATGTTCCAGAGATCTTTTATGGGTCAATACCCTGGCTGCAGTGTTTTGGACATACTGCAGCCTGTTTAACAGCCGATTGGGGAGACCATGTAATACTGCATTACAGTAATCAATACGAGCATGTCACAAAATGTCATTGCTAAAGAAGCTGGTTGTTTACAGAGTGCTGTATCCAAGCATATTAATGGAAAGTTGCGTATAAGGAAATAATGTGGTAGAAAAAAGTGCACAAGCAACCTGGGATAACCGCAGCCTTGGGATTGTCAAGAAAAGGTCATTCAAAAAATTGGGGGGGGGGGGGGGGGGATTCACAAGGAGTGGACTGCTGCTGGAGACAGCACTTCAAGAGCCATCACACACAGACGTATCCAGTACATGCGCTACAACTATCGCTTTCCTTGTGTCAAGCCACAATGCCAGAAGTGTCTTACCTGGGCCAAGGAGAAAAAGAACTGGACTGTTGCTCAGTGGTCCAAGGTGTTGTTTTTAGATGATAGTACATTTTTTCATTTGTAAATCAAGGTCCTTGAGTCTGGAGGAGGGGTGGAGAGGCACACAGTCCAAGCTACTATTGGTCTAGTGTGAAGTTTCTACAATCAGTGATGGTTTGGGGAGCCATGTAATCTGCTGGTGTAGGTCCACTGTGTTATATCAAGACTAAAGTCAGCACAGCTGTCTACCAGCAAATTTTAGTTCCCTCTGCCAACAAGCTTTTTGGAGATGGAAATGTCATTTTCCAGCAGGACTTGGCACCAGTCCACACTGCCAAAAGTACCAATACCTGGTTTAGTAACCACAGTATCACTGTGCTTGATTGGCCAGCAACTTTGCCTGACCTGAAGCCCATGGAAAATCTATGGGGTATTATCAAGAGGAAGATGAGAGACACCAGACCCAACAATGCAGATAAGCTGAAGGCTGATATCAAAGCAACTTGGGCTTCTAGAACACCTCAGCAGTGCCACATGATCCATGCCGCATTGATAAAGTAATTAATGCAAAAGCAGCCTTGACCAAGTATTGAGTGCATTTACTGTACATACTTTTCAGTAGCCAACATTTCTGAATTAAATAAAATTTTTGTATTCTAATTTTCTGAGATAATGACTTGGGTTTTCAGTGGCTGTAAGCCATAATCATCAACATTAAACATAAAACATAAAAATCATCAACACTTGAAATAGATCACTCTGTTTGTCATGAATCTATATAATATATGCGTATATTATATACAAATAAGATATTCACTTTTTGTATTGAATTACTGAAATAAATAACTTTTTGATGATATTATAATTTATGCACCTGTAGTTTGTTAAGGATTTACTGTTGTAAAGGGACTTATGATCACACGTTAAAAAAAATGTCAAAAAGTTGATCAAAATGTGTAAAGGGAAGGACAAGTCAAAGTCACGAAATGGTATGGTTAACACTCTCCATTTTTCCACTCTGGGTTGACTACACTTTCGCATTTGCCAACAGTGCTGTGAACTCTCATTGACAAGCGTCAATACTTAAGTTGGGATTCCCAAGACAGGGGAAACCCCCATATGTGACACACATATACACACATGCAAACACCTGCACACCTGGGCTTTTTTAATTCTGCTGTATTAGAAAATAATTAAAGACAATTATTTTAGCATTTGCACAATAACAATCATGCACTTACAAGTCAGGAAAATATAACACATTTCTACTGATTCTTAAAAACATTATCCTTTACATGGGACAATTGCATTTTTAACTACACTGATCAACTACAAAGTCTCACTGTCCTAATAATTATTATTTACCTTTACAAAAAAAGTTAGAGTAAAATTGCAGGAAAACTAGCAGTTACAACCACCGTGCTATTCAAAATCTATTTCTAATGCATATTCCTATTGAACGTTTTTTTACAAAGATTGTGCACTCATTTTCATCCCTATTCAGACTTTCCTCTTCTAGACATTTCAAGTTATAACCATCTTACTGTTCTCATCTCTTTTTACATACATACTTGAATGGTCAAGACAAATCATTTTCCTATTCCGATGCTTCTGGAAAGAGCTTTGGTAAGGCAGCTTGAGGTGAGCTCACATACTTTTACATCATACATTGTATGTTCTCTTTGCCAATACAATCTCCTAAACTTTGTTTTCTAAAAATTCCCTCTCTGCAAATACAATCCTTTAGGTTCTTAGAAGCTGCCATACACGTAGACATTACAATCTCTCTTCAGGATGTCACACTGATGTCACAAAATGTTGAATATACAGTCACATCAGAAAATTATGACCACCTACCTAACAGTGGGAAAAATCACTTTTGGCTAGGATGATACTAGAGTCTCGTCATGTCATGAAACCTGGCAATACATATGTTCCCAGATGTGCTCCAATAGATTGAGATCAGCCAAAGTTAGCAGGACGAGGAAGGACACCAAATATATTTGTGTGCTCCTTAAAAAACTGAGGTGGAGCATTATCTTGTGATAGATCCCATTATACCGCCAAGGAAGAATGTCAACCTGTGCATGTGCACATGATGTGCTAGGACTGCCAAGAAATGAGTCAAATCGCATATTTGACTATGATAATTGTTTTGCACCCTGAAGAACTAACATCCAGATACAAACTTCTAAAATGGTAATGGCTAACCAACTGAGCATCATAGTGAAGCACAAACAGCAGAAAAGGGCTACAGTGATAAACTTGGCAATCCCATGTGATTGCAACGTTAGGCACAAGGAACATGAAAAAATAATCAAGCGCTGAAAGAAGAGATGGAAAAGATGTGGAAGGTGAAGGAAAGAGTAATGCTGCTGTGTGAGGTACAACAGGGAGGTGCAGGGGGGTACCAGGGGGGTGCAGGGTGTACCAGGGGGGTGCATGGGGGTACCAGGGGGGTGCAGGGTGTACCAGGGGGGTGCAGGGGGGTACCAGGGGCTGCGACTCCAGCAAACCCCAGGAACAACATCCCACAGCTCTATCCAGAGTATTGCAACTGCATTAACATAAAATAATGTTTTTAGAATTTAAATTCATAGCCAGATTATACCATATTATATACATCATACACAGAGTAGCAGGACTCAGAACTAGGGTAATATTATAAAGGGAACAAACCTTCATAAATGTGCAACAAAACCTTTAATGTACACTATGGTCACTTTAATCTTCAGCTTAACACAGCAACAAAAAAAAAGAAAAAGAAAAAAACATTCAAGGGCAAAACTGGTGGGGGTTTTTCTATCACCCTTTACATGGACCACACACTCACTCTCTTTCCTCCCCTCTCTCTCTCTCTCTCTCTCTCTCTCTCTCTCTCTCTCTCTCATACACAGAGGTGTGGGGAGGGGGTAGGAGAAAATCCCAAGAGTCATCAAAGGGGAAAAAAAATTATAGCAGCTGATTTTATTTGCCAATATCTAAAGTTTCTCAACCCACCCATTCATTTTCCACAAGCACACATTAGGGTGTATAAATAAGAGCATCTAGAGACACTTGACCGTAAGCCATTCTCACTCTGAAGATAACCCTGTGGAGGATCTATTCAGCTGATACCATGATCTCTCTACACTGGATACTAGCTCTGACTCTAGCATCTCTGCACTGCCTGACAGCTCGTCACATCTTAACAAAGCAGTCAAATACTTTTACACATTTAAAGAAAGAAGTTAATAAATTGAGCAATTTAAGATGTGTAAGTATCTGAATACCAATCTGGTATTATATACATACTATAGTATATATAGTATATATTATTTACTCATTTACATTCAGATATGTTGTTTTGTGTTAAAACACATTTTTGTCTTACAACAGGAACCACATCAAATACTCTACAAATACTCCGATGCTCCGGTAAGTTCATGCAATATTTTGCAAAACATTTTTTGCTTTGTTTTGCATTGCTTCTTTTTTTCACCTCAATCTTGTTAGTATTTGTGTCAAGCTTGCTAAAGAGAGGTGAGATCAATCACACAGGAAGGTGGTTGTAACAACTGCAGCACACAGCAGGCAGGCAGAGCGAGATCTCACAGCTCATCTCACAAGGAGTATGAATGAGATAGGGAGGCAAGGGGAGCTCACGTTGAGCCATGAAATCCACCCATAAAGAGACGAAGAGTAGCTGAACACACTGAAGTGCAACTTTCGTTCTGAAATCTAACTGGGGTGGTGTGCTTTGCAGCACAGAGTGATGGTTCACCAAACTAGTGCTAATATTTCTAGGCCTTTCTCTTTCTCAGGCTGGATGTGAAAGAGAAGCTCTGCACTGCCTACATCAGCAACTCAATGAAACTGCTAATGAATGCTTTCTTCGGAAAAATAACACACTAGCATACCAATACTGCAGGAGGGCACAATATTTCCTTGTTAATGGTCTGCCTAAGGTCAGTACAATGGGTGCTTTATACTCAGCTATAAATTCCAAATTAAATACTATTAAAGACTATAATTTAGGCTGACTTATACTTTGTTCTGTTTTGCTTTAGGAAAGTCCTACCTGTACATGGACATGTAAGGAGACCAACCAGACAAAAGAATTTTCGAAATTCCTTGAGGACTTGTTGGAGTGGCACCAGAAATCCACTGCTGCCAACTCTTGAAGTTGAAATTCTTGAAGAGGAAAAAAAAAACAAAACAAAAAAAAAACAAGGTTTCTCTGGATGGAGTTGGAGTCAATCACTGAATGCAACTTCCATGAAGACAGTAAAATTCTTTGATAAAAGTTCTCTTTGTTCAAAATGTTTAAAGCACTAGAAATCTAACATAAGCTTTTTTAAGTTGCCCTTGCATATTTATGTATTTATTTTAAATATTTAATTTGTAATTTATATTTAAATTTTCTGAGAAGAAATTAAAACATGAAATCTGAAAACTTGACTTGTATTTTATTGCAATTAATCCCAAAGATTTAAACATTTATGTTTAGGGAAAAAAACAAAACAATACAGCTTTAAATCACCAGTATACGTTCATACATGCAGGTTATCTACCTTGTAGCAGGGGAAGTTCTTAAGAGTGACCTTGTTTCCTTTCTTATTTTCTTCTTCTTCTAATAGTCTGACACTTAGGTGTTCCACTGCAAGGTGGACATCACTGTGAACTCACAAGGGAAGTCCCTAAGTCACATGATGATAGTGTGGTTATAAATGGCTATGACTCTCAGGCATGGAAAGTGAAGTTGTTCACCCACTCTTACCAAAATGTCCATGTTGAACACTTGTGCCTTCCTTTTGTATGCTTTAGCTTTAATCAATGTATTGAGCTCTATGCTATTCTCATATAAGCATCCACTCCAACAGACTCCCAACTAATGATAAAATATTTTATCCTACCATGCTTTTCAACTTTTGGGCAACAAACTTTATTTGTAGTCTTCATTCCTAGTTTCAGTCATTGTAAGTGACGGCAGTCATGTTCCAGGGAAACTGCCATACATGCCTACACAAAGCAAACCGAGTATCTTTTTTGTTTGATTATAAAACTGATATAAAGTCCACTGATTGAAAGTGGCTTTTATTTTGTTCTTTTAGTGGAAATGTATAATGTTCACAGAATGCATAAAGGCTCAAAGCACATCTGTAGCTACCATTTAAACAGCACAGCAATAATCAACTGGTATTTATTAACCTCAGTTCTACAGATGTTTGAGGTTGATTTCTCAAAACTGACACCCACCCATGTTGAACAGGAAATGTTTTCAAGGAAAAGATTTAGTATAGTAAGCTGCATACAATTTCCCACACTCAAGAGATGGAAAGAAAATACGGAAAAATGTTTCCCATATTTTGGATCTAATTAGACTGTGTGGCAGTCATTTTATTCTTTAATGCAACTTTAGTCATTTATCAGACATAAATGGCAGGGTCACTAGGATGGTAGGTGAATTAAAAAATCTAAACAAAAGCAAAAAAGAACAAAAATATTTTGCAAACATGGTTCAGGTGTGATGTATTCTTTCACATTTTGTTTATCTGCTTAATATTTTGATGGGGATTTCCTAGGACCAAGGAAAAAGGGGAAAAGTGCTGAAATGCAGCAACTGTTGGCAGCACACTGCTCAAGTGCATGACTGCTCACAAAGATAACGTAAAATTGTGTGACAATGAAAAAATAAACTTGCATTGTGTGTGCAACAATCACACACTTCAGGTACTATGAGCCCTTCCGACACTTGGTCAAGCACAACTCCACCAGCTCCAAGCATGTACATATAGGATGATGGCTGCATCAGAAATTACATCAAATTTATGATAGTTCTGGGAAATCAATTATATTTGCATTCTGGTCGGCTATAATGCCACGTTAGTGCTTATTATACTGTAATATTTATTCAGGCACATCTCCCCATTAACACCCACTGATAGTAAGCAGGAAGTTGTCAGCTAGCTAACTTAAGTAGCCTGCACCAACATTATGAATTGTGATGTGTAGTGTTGTTTCATAATAGCTTTGTGATCATTTTCCTTTCAGCAGATGCTTAGCCTTTAACTAAACTTCAATGCTTTTTTGCATAATCCCATTGAATATTCAGCACACAATTCTGCATATTCTACTCAATTTTAGGATTCACACGACTTTCTGGCTTGCAGTCTGACAGGAGTGACTAACATAAAACATACATTTACATAAAGCCAGGACATCTTGAGCCTAACAATGCTGAATACACTTCACATACATAAGCCCATCGTTTCCTGACTCAACCTTAATTTATGTGCTTGTCATCTAAGCTGCAAAGCTATTTCACATCTAATTACTCTGACAGATCCACAGATCCAAACCGATATCAACAGAGCGGCTTCCCCGTGACACCTGCACATCAGCAATAACGAAGCTGAATGAAAGCTGCACACCAAGAGTGAAAACACATGGCCCTCTGGGAAAAAAATACATATTGAATACATACAGAAAAAGTAATATATGATCCATAATCTTCAGAGCTACCTGTGTATGCCCAAATTCTCCTTCCCTTGCAAGCATCAAATGGCATCAAATGCATGATTAAGATCGCCGTTTACGCACAGTCTTACATTCACATAAATATTGAAAGCATCTAGTTGCAACCTCACCTTTGACAGGAAGCCCTGAGGTTTCCTGTGTACTACTAGTAACAGGAGGACGCACGCTCGCCTCAGACCCTCACCTTTTGAAAGCAACATCACCACTTCATAACGCAACACCTAACTCACTTTCTATACTGGTGTAAAACAATGTGTTTTGATAAATATAGGCAAAAATTTGAATTAAAGTACATTTCCATCTGAACTTAATATTGAAAAATTTTTAATGATGAAACAATTCCCAAGATTTTTTCCCCTTTATTAGCAAAGTACCTTGGACATGTGGATGTATTCTTCCAAGGTACAAAACATCAGAACTAAAACATTTTACAGCACTAACCAAAACCTTAAACCATTACTGTACACGGCAAGAAAGGCAAGAGTAAAAGCGTTTTTCTGCAAAGCAAATTCTTTTAACTTAACACCCTTGAAAGATTCCATTCAAAATTACGTGAAGAAATCCTTTTTTTAGATCTTTATTCATAAAGAATAAATCCTGTCTATAATCCCAGTAACATCAAATAACATCAAATAATTTGCTTAAAAAAAAGGTTTCCTTCAGATTGAAACATCTCCTCCACCACATTTGCAGGACGAGGACTGTCGTCTGTGGAGTCCATGATCTTACATTGTGAAGTGGTCGCTGACTGGTGGTTTCTCCACCCACTGTCCATAGCCCCTTACGCCCAAGTAAGATTTCAGAACACTCTTTGCCTCTTGGTACGGCTTTGCCATCATCTGGAATTCCAATACACAAACAGCGGAGACCAACAGGAAGTATAATTTATCCTGGATCATCAGTACCTAATCAATTCTTAATCTTATGAGTCATTCATTGACAATGCAAGACAATCGTCCTTTTGGCTTTCCGCAAAACTACTTCTTCAAACTTTAACAGCTTACATTTATCATTTATTACATCATTAAAATGAAAGCAACAACGTACAATTGATGTGTGTGTGCGCAGTGTTGACTGTAAACTTGTGTAGAGGAATGAAGATGTATCTATCTAGTGAGGAGGGAAACTATAAACTCCCCTCCCCACATTTCAGTTTTGCACCCACACTACACAAAATCCATACGGCTGTGCCTTAGGTCCCTTATTATTTTCATACAGCCCCTTGGACATGTATTTTGCAAATATAATGTTGGTTTTCATTTTTGAATGATGGAGTTATATCTGTCAGCTATCAGTTCTCATGAGCTAAAAAAAAAATAATAATAAAAAAAGCATAATTTTACCAGTTCCACTTTTAAACTGGCTTCCAATTTAGGTCTACACTGTTTATGCTTAAAACCCTTTGTCTTTATTCAGGGAAAATGTAAAAAGAAAAAGTAAAACTAAATCAGCATCAGTGAGCTCTGAAGTGCAGTACCTTGGCCTCCCTGTATGAGACAGCAGTGAGCAGCTCTTCTCTCTGGGCCTCTTTAGCTACCAAGTTGAAACGACTCAGCATGGCAGCCTTGCACAAACGACTGGCGAGCGCGGGGCCGCTCTTAAAGGGAGACCTGTTATGTACACACGCACACACACAAACTAAAAAAACAATGCTAAAATACTGAAGAATTTTTAAAAGTCTAACTCTGGTTTAGTTATCAGTTTTTCTATTTTTTGTGCTTTGAAATTAGTCTAAACCAGGGGTGCTCACAGTTTTCAGCTTGCGAGCTACTTATAAGATGACCAAGTCAGAAAGATCTACCGGGGTGGCGGCGAACGTAATTTGTTGAGTGGATTGCAGATTGGCTACCGTGAATGTCAATCAAAATACAACCGTCAGAGCAGATGTGCGATTCATCTACTACTATTTTATGTGACGCGATCTACGCACATTCCTTCGCGATCGACCGACACTTCCTTCGCGATCGACCGGTCGATCGCGATCGACGTAATGAGCACCCCTGGTCTAAACTGTAGATCAACATAGAATGCATGCAGAAATAAGAGCACGCAATCAATAAGCAATTTTTTGCAATTTACTCAGCAAAACAAAAGTTTCAAATCAATATATAATCTCTGTGAAGAAACTGAAACTGCACACCAAGCTATCTACTCCAGCAAGACAAACAACAGTGTATTGTTGTTTGCCAGTACTGCGATCTTATTTATTTGTTTATTTTTGAGCAATAATAATTTCAGTTAATGCAAAATTATATTTGGTGAGACTGAAACGTGGAGGACTTGTGGACACAGGTTAAGATGTATTCAACTAAGATGACAGAAGCACAATACATTTCCATAGTGACCCTGTCTGCTTTGATTATGTCTTTGCTAATCAGTTGAGGGGGAATCAAGTGGGACAGATTCCTAGTTACAAATCACTACAAACACTGCCAGTAAGAACAAAAAGAGGGTTGCAGCCAAAGCATCTGTTGGTCAAAAATGTATATTTCACAATCTGTAATGGACATGATCTAACAAACTCACTCCTCTACGGACTTGCCCTCTAGGCTGTCAACAACCTCGAGCGAAACATCACCCTGGGTCCAGTTGAGACTCAGAGTCCGCTGAGTGCTGTGGACATCTGTGGGCATCACCGGGGGTACCAGGATCATTTGTGGCCGGTACACACAGTAATACATGGGCAGCTTCGAGGTGATGCCATCTACTCTCTGGCAAACTGCAACCTCCATACCACGGGTATCCCCGCAGCTCTCGTCACCTAAAGGCGCACGCCACATGCCAAGAGAAACAGCCACTGAAAACACACATCTGAACACAAGCCATAAGGCATCTGCACCTGGATTGGATTTTTTATCATCAAAAATATACTATGAATTACCATAGGTAATTACTCCATATTGCCAGTCAATTTCCATCTGCCTTACATAATCAGAGATTAAATGACTAACTTCTCTTGTTTTCTACAGAATTGTCCCATGTTCCTACAGGCCTCTTGGAAAAATTACAATGACAGAAAAGGTCTTGCCTGGATACTTTGTGTATGTAACTAGTGTTTGCAAAAACTGTGTGTTTGTGTGCGTGTGTATTTATATGTATACAAATATAAATTTACCATTTGGTCAAAATAGAATCACTTCTGAAAGATGTCAATAAAGGTGAAGAGAATGTACACATCATATAGAACTCTGCTACCTTCACTTAACTCTATAATATCAACATAGTGCCAGATGTTAACTTCTAACAGAGAAACATCTTCTAAAAATGAAGAATTCACTGCAAAATGTACAGCACCCTATAAAGGCACAGCTACCCTGTAATAAATACTAAATAATAAAACGAGTTTCATTCCCAATACTTACCAATGAGAATAGTACTGACATAGACAGGCTCGATGAAGTGACTCAGGAGTGCACCTTGGAAACCCAAAACCTGCCACTGTGTGATCTTGTCAGTGGCCGACATACTGACTACATGAGAACTGCTCGGCTCAAACATAGAGGAGAATACGGAAAACACCTTCCCATCAACCATCACGTGCAGACCAATCTGATTGTTGACTTCCCAAGCTGCGATGGACAAGGGGTTCAGACGTCTAGAGGGAGGGAGAGAAACTTCTTAAAATATTATTGAGTCTATTATACTCATGATAGAATTTCGTGTTCAAGCTACTATTGTAAGTGTTGTACCAACAGTGGACAAAATACAGTAGGAATGAGAAGTGATAAGAGTTCTAGCATAACAGCAGATTCATTTTATCGTTACAAAGGTGGTGTTATCAATATAGGCTTCACTTTCTAATACCATTCATACTGAATGCACAAACAAAGCAAACTACTATAAAGCTGTACAAGAACTGAGTAGCATGAGCATATCTGAAGTATGGTATCTAGGATCTAAGACGTGGGTTAGCGTGTGCGGAATATGCATGCGGATCCGCACAGGTGAGAGGGTATTTGAGCGGCTCCTTTGGGTAGCTGATTCAGATATAGGTGCAGGGTGATGTGAGACTTCAGACTGAGTAGTTTGGTACTCTCATCCTGCTGAAAGATTGATTTCTCCTCCAGAGCACGATTCTTACTGTAGAACAGCAAGAGATGCCTGTACAGATACCTACAACACATCACAAATTAAAAAATAGTTCACTCCTTTGTCATTGACAGCATTTTCCAGCAGTGCAATACAAGATGTAAAGAAAATATTAATGTTAATCTCAAATAACAATCAATATCAAGTTGTCCAAGTGACAAAATCTGAAAAACTTGCTCTATTTTAAGACCCACTATATAATTCTGATTGGAGGAATTATGAGACGAGTACACCATTCAAAAAGAAAACAAGAATGTGTCAACCTCATCAGTGATCTACGAGCGGTGACAACTGCATGAGAGTCATGGAGGACACGCCCATTAGGTGTTAAGCTCTCCTTAGTGTTCCAGCTGCCTGTACCGAGAGCCACTACTTCATACCCTAATGCTGCAGACACAGAGCACAGCGTTAATTCACATGAAAGCATAAGTTAAAGCAACAAAATACATGATATCTTGCAATTGGGAGCTTGTCTTTAAACAAAAATTGTTTAAAGTAGATGTTGTGTTGTCTGGCTTTAACCCCCATAAAAATATGGGATGTCTTCACATCAAAGGACTCTGAGAACTTGGCCACTACTCCCCTCTGTTAACCAGCTGGGGCCCCAGTATATGACGGCACTTATTTATTCAAAAGCTAAATTAATATGTTTGACCCATTAATTATAAGACTTAATTTCCCCCTACACAACACAAGCAATTGTGCTCAACATCACAAAATTTTTTTAGTGTTTGTTAATATCTAAAATCTAATTCTTATATGCAGTTTTAATATATAGCTACTGTTGGATTCTTAGTTAAATAACAAATTGCTCTCAGTCAGTTGAACATGCAAAGCAGATCTTCAGATTAACAAAAGATGGGTGATGGGTTTTGCCAAAGTTAAACTAGTTAATCCTACCTCTTTACCCTGCAAAAATGTCTGATTTATCTTGGGGCATTGCACCCAGTTTTCAGTGGCATTTCAATGGCATGTACTGTTAGATATTCCAAATGGCACACCACAATCATCTTTTGAACGTCCGTGACGTCATGCCATTTTCCATCACCATGTTCTGCTATTAGGGAGGAACCCCAACTACTGACACTGTAGTGTAATGACAAAGACTGGTCATTCTCACATTTACATACATTGCAGAGTAATGTGTCAACAGCGTGTCACACTTTTGAAGACATTCAAAGTGCCCCATATTCGTTAGAGAAAAGACTTATTTGTAGGCCGTGTATAGGCCGTGTATAGGCCGTATCGATAGTCTTCTGGTGAAATACACCAGAAAGGTCATCCGGAAGTCATACTTTGGTATCAACCAAAAAGCCACACTCACAAGAAGCAATATTCTCAAAAAGGTGAGTGTTCTTTTTGTTCAGACTATGACTAAAGCAACAATGACAGGAAGGAAGCATTTAAAACCCTTTCCCCACCACTACTCTGGGTTATCTCTGTTTGATGCAAATGTGATCTTTAGAGTGAGACACTTATATATAATCACACAATAGCCTCTCCGCCAATATCATTTCATTTTTATGACGCTTAACACTCATCTAATGTTAGCTCAAGGAACCCATGTACGCATGTCCTGGACTTATTTCTCAAATATGACACCAGACATAACGTTCACACACATTTCCCAAAGAGCCTCACGTGATTTTGTGCAGCTGTGAGCAAGCAAAACCTGCGTATTCATGTCCGGTTCCAACAGGACAAGTCAAAAGCTTCCCACCAAATTACTGCACTGCTGCATTAAAAAAATAAAAACATTCAATGGATGGATCCAGCTGCAGTGCTGGAACGTTCACTGCAAACATTCATCATGTAGTTTCCTTCCCCACACCGGAGGGTAAAACAAACCCATTACTATTTCAGGGAAGGTGCATGCAAAAAGCAAGTGGTTACCACGATTCTGTGTCTTGTACTAATTTGGGACAGTAAACATTCCAAGCTTTTGTTTTATACTGATCTGAAATGTTGATACACTGACATATGCTCTAGAACTGCCATGGGGTCATACCTTACCTCTGAATTTATATGATTTCTTATTAAAATAACTTTGTTTTTAGTTATTATAGCAGGCACAATATAGCAGTAATAATACTATTTAAAATGCTGCATCATGATTGTTGTGTCACTAACTTTTGAAATGTCCAGGTTTTGACCAGCCGAGTCTTTAGTACTTTATCTGTAGTACATTTAACAACTTGGAATATGACATTGGCAACAACTGTGCTGAATATTATGATGAAAATACAAGGTGCTTTGGGAAACATAAAATGCGACAATGCTGTATCTACATATGAACGTTGGGGTAGATTCACCGCTTTTCCGCCGATTAGGGTAGTTTGTTTTGTAGGTTATATTTACATAGGAATGCAAGTATATATGGAGTCAGTTGGTATGGTGAATGAAAGACCCATGCATAGCCCACTAAGACCACAGTTGCTTTGGACACTATTTAAGTAACACACAATGACAATTATGACGCTAGCTTAGTGTTTTTGGTCAGATAATGTTATTCTAAACACCATGATGGTTGCATCATGTCTGCTGATCTTCATATTTTTTTAACTCAAAACGAGTGTCATTTGCCCGTTACTCTATATATTGGTATTAGACTAATGAAGAAACTCTCAAGACAATACAACATTTGTTGCTGTAAGTAATAAAGAATCACTGTACCAACAAAACAAGATAAACACTGCATGTAACATCGTGATGAAGTAAACCCAGTTCTGATGTGGCCGCAGAAGCTTACGAGACTGAGTGACAAATGCCGCCAGTGTTCCACCACAGCCAGAGAACTCAGGGTAACTGTCCATCAGCTTGGAGAACATCTGCTTAATGGCACTGGGAACCTGGTCTTTAATGGGATTTTTCCTCTCTGAGTCAAACACAATACACAAAGACAAATAAGCCTTTCAAGTATTTGAAGATGAGTCTTCCTGGCCCTTCATTAAAGCTCAGAGCTGACTTGTGATTCTCCAGAGCCATATTAATCCTAAACCTACACTTAAAAGTAATTTATTTTAAATGCTGATTTACCAATTACTACAATAGTCAAAGAACAATTAATTTTTAAAAATAAAATGTACCAATTAAAGCTCTTCCAGGATGGCCCTGTAGAGCTGGGGAGTCTGTCTCCTTCACTGGCAGCGGTGGAGGTCCCACTAACATACAGACATATGGATACATGCATGTATAATCATGTCTAATACAATGACACTATACACATTTTCAGGAAACACAAGGCAAGACATGTATGTAAACAGCATACATCATATACATGGTGATTACTGGTGTTTCACAGTCATTTGGAAATTTGGTTTAATAGAAGCTAAACGTGGTTCCACAAACTTAGCGTTTGTCTTTTCAGAAAGTCTGATTCAAGGTACTATAGTTTTAAACTTGGCATAAAAAATAGAATTTAAAAAATGAATGAAAGAGCTATTCATTCTTATTTTAAATTAATTCTATTTGGACAAAACATCTAATTTTCTTTATATTTTTAAGACAAACAAAAGCTGACAATTATTACTTTGACCTGAAACTAAACTATTGTGATCACAGTGATTAGCTTGATCTCAAAACCAAGAGTGACACACACACACACACACACACACACACACACACACACACACACACACACACACACACACACACACACACACAGTGTGAAATGAAAGACTACTACCAGAAGCATCAGGCAGCACGCCATCATTCTCCAGACTGGGCAGCAGCTCCTCCAGCGCCAACTCAGCAGCTTTGGCTCTGGCTTCTTTCTTATTGTTGCCCATGCCAGTCTTATACTCCACCCCATCAATCACAGCACAGAACGCAAAGTAGAAACCAGTTATGCCTCCTGGTGACACAGTTACACTTCACTTTACAAACACTTCGCATATCGGTAAGGCATTTTTTTCCCAGATGTGTAGTCATGTAGCACTATGTGCTGTATATACAAAATAAATACAAATGAATTACAATACATTTCTCTGCTCGGCTTGTACTTTTTCCATATATAACATGACATGTTAACACACCAATGGGTTTTATGCAAAAATATGCAAAAAGGCAATTACCTGTAGTAACGGTCTCCTTCAATTCCACCTGGAACTGAAGCACCTGTGAAAGCTGGTAAAGCAAAGATACAGCGTGTGTCTTTCCTTGCTTGTACCTGTCTATCAACTCGTTAGGGATGTTTTTCCGTTTGGAACCTGATGGACATAAGAGGGAACACTAGCCAGACGTTCACCTCTGCAAATGTGCAAACACCACCACAAAAACATTTACTCCTAATTCAAATTCTTCTAATAGTGGACTCAACTGATTTTTGCAGTGGAGTTGCAAGCTGGGTGGAGTGGGCTACTGCTGGTGCGGAACTCGGAGGGGGGTTGCAGGGGGAGCGGGGAGAACCCGGGTGGAGCGATCATGTTCTTCTTCAGGATCTGGGCAAAGCTGGTCCCTCTGGACACTCGATACGACCCTCCTCGTCCGATCATCGTGGCGCTACACACATATAGAGCGCTGTAGCAAGCATGGTCTGGGAAACTCGGACGATAAAGATTTGAAACAAGCTAATAACAACCCAATTTTACCTTAAAACGGGTAAAACTAACTGACTAATGGTCAATGGTGACCGTTGGGTTAGTTAACTACTCAAAAAACAATGTCGTTCGTTTGGTTAGCGAGCTACGGCTGTCGCACACTAGCTAGCTTGCTAGTTAGCCGACTAACCTACAATGAAATTACGACCTTATCACTTTTAGTTGTAACCAAATAATTTCCAATAATAATAATAATTGCTTAAAATCCTGAGCATTTGATAAGTACTAGCAAACAACCATCACGCAGTGAAAACACTTAATGTTAACTAGCTTAGCATGACTTTCCTCGTACTATAGCATGCTTTCACTAGCTAGCGTAGCTTTAACTTACTAAGTAAAATAAATTGCTTTAATGCACAGAAGTCTGCAAGACACTTAACTGTAACACATCAGAGAAATTAAATCGGAGATATTGTTACTTACATATGTTTATGAAACCCTTTTTCAGTTGTGTAACAGGAACTCACTTCACTGCTCTACTGACGAGCGATTCTCCTTATTACAATCACGTGTGTGATAGGTGGTGGTGGATAGACAGCGAACAGCCTTCGATCAAAGTATCTTAACTCTCACAACAGCTGTTAGTTACATTGTATTGATCTATCTACGAGTAGTGTGTGTGTGTGTGTGTGTGTATATATATATATATATATATATATATATATATATATATATATATATATATATAATTTACTCATGTACATTCAGATATGTTGTTTTGTGTTAAAACACATTTTGTCTTACAACAGGAACCACATCAAATACTCTACAAATACTGTGTGTGTGTGTGTGTGTGTGTGTGAAAATTAAGAAAATTAAGGTGTATGTGTGATCCCAGGTGAGTCTACTTTAGTAAGATACTATCAGTAAGATACATTACTGCACAGAGATGAGTGTGTTTGATGAGAGTGAAGGCCTCTGTTGTTTAGAGAGCCAATTCTTGGAGCCAGGAAAGAGAACAGTCACGATTCTTGTCTTACTTGGAGGATGGTGTTTCAAACTCAGCTGTGCTTGATGTTCAAAGATGCTTTGACCACTGCTATCAAATAAAGAGACTGATCCATTCTTGGTTTTGTAGGTGACCATCAGGGTTTTAAATCTGATGCGAGAAACAGACTTCTGTAAGCCAGTCCAAAAGTGGAGTAACATTGGTGAACTTTGGAAGACTGAAGACTAGCCATGCTGCTGCATTCAGGATCCATTCAAGGGGCCAGATGGCCTGTAGAGGAAGAGTAGCAAGCCTCAAAGTGCAGCTGTCAATCCTTGAGATGACAAGAGAGCAAACAAGCACCTGATTATACTCCTGACAGAGAAAGGATCAAATCCTTCGCTAATTGCAAAGGAGAAACCTGCATGACTTGCGCTCAACTCTGATATTTATGTAGTTATGCTGAACTAAAATTCCACTAATTTGAATTTATGTGACAGAAATTACTGAAAGAAAGGTGAAAGGAATGTTCATCATCTTGATTTTATTTTAATAAAGTTAAACGTGCCCCATTTTGTCACCATTTTGATGGGATGAGATGCATAAAAACATTTCTTCCTACAAAAGGACAGAATATGTTTGAGAACCACTGCTTTATCTGAACTTTAATATCACTAGCTCAGTGAGAGAAAAGGTCAATAGCTAAACAGTAATGCCAAAACCACTTATGCACCCACTCTTGCATGTAGCATTTTCAGCAAATTACGATAAGCCAAATTAACTCCTGGCTTCAGAGTACTACAGGTCTGTCAGCACAAAGTTTTAATTTACTGCAGTTCATGCTTTGAAACTTTTATTAGGTGCAAAAATAGAATTCCTCCAAAAGACTATGAGAGGAGATTACCCGTGATTAAGAGTGAGAGGGACGGTGGTCTGTGAAGATTAGGTAAAAGTGATGTCATGATCATGCTGGGGCTACAGGAAGGACAGGTGTCAGGGTTTTTAGGTTACTCATATGAATGTATACACAGGATGTTTGGACACTTCATTATATGTTAGGAAAATCAGGCCAGTATGGTTTTGAAAATTACATTCAAGATATGTACTCCAAAAATAGGCTACATACTTTTTTATTTCAAAGTAGTTCTAATAATAATATTTTCAAAGTGGCAAACAATATATTTCAAATTAATAAGCAGACCAACTGCTGAACCACCTTGGAGTTTTAATTATTTTAGTTTATGGAAAGATATTCTTTCATCTGGAAACTGACTTGTCAGTGACAGACTCATGGAGATTATGTTCTGTGGTGGTAAATACAATCCCTTGAAATGGAAAGGCTGGGGAACCTTCAATAGATGCAAAATACCCTTCATACGGAAACATTTACCTCTTTATGCAAGACCAGCTCTCTTCAGCTCTTTCACTAATTTACTGGCCCTAGATTATAACCAAGTAGGGTTTTCCCCTCATGACTCATATGTTCATCTACTGAGCGTTTGATCCCTGTGGAAGTGTTTGGAGAGCAATAGATAAGACTAATTTCTATATTTTTACATAAAAAATTTAAGACTACAGTAGAGTATAGTTTGAGTATAAAGTAGTAGTTTATAGTTTGTTCTTGAGGCCCATACAGAAGCTATAACGGAAGAGCGTAGTTGGAAGGCTTTTCACCTCAGAGCCCACACATGTGCATACACACTAATATCAATGCATGGAAAAACCTCAATATGAATGTGTCATGTTTTGTTTCCATACAGAAACATTCACATCTGAACTCTTCTGTCCAGTCAGTGTTCTGCCCTCACTGGCCTATTTAACTTGGCCTGTAACCAATGCATGTGCCTGTAACCAATGCATGTGAATAAGGCGTGGAATAAGCAAGTGGTAAGATAGGTTACTGTGTTTGCATGTGCTACGGTAAAAAAAAAAATGTTGACGTACACAGAGCTGTGGTTGAGTTCTGTCATAGTTGTGACTATGGTGAGTTTATTATCTTCCTTCCTTTAAATGGTTTTATTTTCACTCACGCTGTCCTAATGATTTACTCATATGAGAATTCAGGTCGGCCTACCCATTGTGGAAACTCCAGGGTACACATTATGTTTGTTATGATGATGCGCTTTGATTAAATCCCAAAAAATTGTTTATAACTCAATGAAAAGTCACTGTGTAAAACTGAAATTGTTGCCATGGGATTTAAGCCCGCCAGTTCAACTTTGCACTTTCCATTTGTGCACCCCCTCAACACCTAATGAATCATCTCCTCTGCTTTACCATCAATTGGAGTTGGCAGACTACAGGAACTAAGTGGACTAAGCTTGATCAGAAATGTGCAGTGCCAACATTAATATGCATATTTGATCAAATGAACCCAAAACATTAATTTAGCTTAAAATACTGTGACCACTATTACAAAGAAAATTAATTATCTTTTTTAATCAAAGCATACATTTTCTTTGTATTTCTACATCTAAGGAACAAATTTAAAACTAAATAGAATTCTATGTAATTAGCTTATATCCTAAAATATATCTGTAACAAAAAACAAAAAAAATTTTTTTTACTTCTAACTGATGAAATTCAATGTAAAATATGACTGCACTTTGACAAGAAAAAAATAAATAAAAGGTACATGTGGGTAAACTAGGCGTTGCAAATTTAAAGTCGCGTCAAATACATTTTGCTGAGCTGTCATGTTGTTTGCAAGCACGTTTTATCTTATCCACTAGATGTCACCAATCACACATATGATGTCAGGTTCAGCAGCGTACAGCGTGTTTAATGTTTCAATCCAGCTTGTTTAGTCTGTAGTTCTATAAAAAATAGTAACTAGGAATTTGGGCCAAATTAAGTACAGACATTTTACCCAGGAATCCAAATAAAGCATATTATATATAATTATACGCTATGCACTAAAAGTCATGATCAACAATCTCGCACAGTAAAACGAGACTTCTGTAGTCACATCTGAAAATGTATCACCTGCTTGTATTTACAATGTACAAGTTTCTTCTACAGTTGTGGCCAATGATTTTAAGAATGGTACAAGGTTTAGATTTTACCAAGTTGGCCGCCTCAGTTTTTTTAGAACCTTTTGTCAGTTATTTATATAGTATAACGAAGTACTCTTATACGCATTCCATACATTTTAAAACATTTTATTGACAAATACACCCTGTTTAAACAAAGACATAATATATAAGTGGTGACCCTTCTTCTTCCCAGTTCGCCTCGGCATGCTGGATATCAGCTTCTAGGCAAAATCTTGAGTGATTGCAACTTATTATTGCCTAATCAGTGCTTGGAGTTGATCAGTTTCTGGGTTTTTGTTTGTCCACCCTTTTTGTGAGGACTGACCACATGGTCTCAATGGGATCAAGATCTGGGAAATGTCCTGTCCATAGACCCAAACTGTCAAGGTTTTGTTCACAAAAGCACTTGGTCATAATATGTGCATAGTGACGTGATGCTCCATCATGCTGGAAAAAAATGATTCATCTCCAAATTGCTCCTGGATCGTTGGGAGAAGCTCCTCTTGGATGTTTTGATACGATTCCTTGTTCATGGCAGTGAAACCTTTTGATGCAATGATGACTGCACATGTTTCTGTGGAAGTAATTTTTTTCTGCTCTTCGAATCAGCATAACAGTCATATCAGTTATCAGTCCTCATTTCCCCTGAGCTAACAAGAACATCACAGAAATTGTTAGCAGCCCAGTAATCTCGGTGATAAGTTCATGTTCATGACAGGGAATGACTTTGCAATTCATTACAATCTAAAATTAATACAAACTGCCAGAATAAAAACTGAAGCAGCAGCCTTTGTGAAAACCAAAATTTGTGCCATTCTTAGAACCTTTGGCCACAACTGCAGATTTAAACCAATCAGAACTTGGATTTTAAAGTTTTAAATTCCTGATTGAGGCATCTAGAGAAAACACATTCCTGCTCTTTATGTTTGTGTATCACAGGGCAAAAGTAACATTCAGCAACTGCCACCTAAACACTGAACTCTACAGTCAGAAATAACTAATATATTAGTGATTCATGGAATGTTTATTAATATGTAGAATTACTCATTTATTCATATTAATGTCTTTAATGTATAATTAATTTCCTTAAATATGAATACTACTATAAACTGTAGAGTGTACACAACAGTTTACAGTGCAGATGATAAAATCTTCTACTAAAATCTGACATCAGTAATTTTGTAGCCTAAAGGTATGTAGACATGTACAACTAGACAACTGGTATCATGTTCAAAAGACACAATGGCGTTATGCTTCTGATCAAAGCTGATACATTTACCTCAATCATGGTTCACTGACTCAAATCCAGTTCAAAGACCCAAATAAGTATTTAGGAACATAATATAGCATAATGGAGTTTGGAGTTTCAATGTTAGAGGATTCTGAAAAGCTCTGTGCTTTTTTGTGCCTTCTTAGTTGTAGTCTTAATACTCTCACTCTCTTAGAGGAGATGGTATGTTCTGAAAGGCCTTTGGCAAATTTAGTTCCAGTAGTCTCAACCTTCATAAATTCAGAGAAGCTACCTGGATGGAGTTGTATTTAGTGATGACAGTTGTATGTTTTCTTGGTCTTCATTTTCAGGCTACTGTCTTTTTTAGTGTGTATGAGCCCACGGACGTAGTTTTGGGGGGGGACTTTTTCAAAAGCCGGTTTTGGTCCCCCCCAGTTTTTACAGTTAAAACCAAATATTTAAGTAGTAACAAAGTCATGTCCCCCCCACTTTTTAACGGTAAAAAAACCAATATCCAAATAGCGACAAATCTAGCACTAGGATCATGCAGCACCCCCCCCCCCCCCCCCCCCCCCCCCCCCCCCCGCTTAACAGTTCGCCACCCCAGGTTGTGTCCCCCCCACTTGTGAAATCAAAACTACGTCCATGTATGAGCCTCTTTGGAGAAGAGGCAGCAGGGCTGTATTTTGTGAAGGCATCCATGTTTATATCGGCATCTAGCAAAACAGGATATTATTTAAACCAAAATGAAAATCATTAGCCATAAGTGATTAGTAAATTAGCGTGATGTTTCACATATAATTTATACAGAAAAAACATGCATTCACCCCACTCACTTTATCAGAAATAGTGATATCAAAAAATACATATCTTGTGATAGGGACTATCAGCTATGTACTCTAAGATGCACATTAAGACACCTACGTAATGAAATGTCAATGATGTGCCAAGTATGTGGCCACGGACTGGTCAGTGTCATTGCTGTGTTGACAGTAGACCAAAACTCACACAAAAATAAGTATTTAAGAACATAAATACATAAATACATTTGTAATAAATGGGAGTTTTAAAGGTCTTGGTGTGAACTAATTGTTGGTCTTTTGTGCAGTCCTTATGATAATATGAATATCTGCCCTCATTGTCTACAGAATAAAAGTCTGCCGCTGCAAATCATTTTGAAATAATGGCAATGAGGTCAGAAAACTGTTTTAGCGATCATCCTCACAAATATCTGATACCCACTTACATGGTTCTGCCTTTTTTTTTAGCTAGGCTGTAATAATTTAACTTAATGCCGGAGTTGCTGCCACACTCCAGAAATGTGTTTAATTTCATCTGTCCTGTATATGTCCGTATACAGAGCTAATTTTCCGTTTTATTTTCTCCACATGGCTGCCCGCCTACTCGAGGAACAATGAGATGAGGAGACAAGCGTTCCATCCTGTGCCGGCCACATACTGCCTAACCGGATATGCCTACACAAAGATGGACATTATCCCTTGCATCTTTTCCTTTTCTTTTTATTCTTTCTCTCTAAATTGTTGTCATTGGCATGGTGACCGGAGTCGGCCAGAGCGGGATGGGGTCCCCCCGAGTCTTGGTTCCTCAAGGTTTCTTCCTCATGCCCTTAGGGAGTTTTTCCTTGCCACTGTCGCCCTTGGCTTGCTCACTGGGGGCTAGGACTCGGCACTTGTAAAGCTGCTTTGTGACAACTGTTGTAAAAAGCGCTATATAAATAACATTTTATTGATTGATTGACTTACTCAAAGGAGGAAGTTTCATATACACAGTGAAATAGCTTATTGTATGCAAATTGTTATCAAATCATCTGTAAGGGGATTATGGAGTTATATCTCCTAACACTGTAACACTACGCTACTACAGTGGTAAAACAAAACATGGAGGACCTTATAAAGCATGAATTTGGCAAAAAAAAAAAGTATCGGCTATAGCAATTCAGATTGCACAAATCAGCAAATGTGAAAATATATTTATTCAAAATTGCTGTATTAAAAATGCTGTTATTTTGTAACATACAGACAACAAACATGAAACGCAAAGGCAAATTAAGGCAAATTAAAATCAGTCAATCCACAAATTTAAAAAGTCTCAATGAATATCGGGCCAGATAAAAAGGAAAAACAATTAAGGTAAAAACACATTTTCTCATACACAAAAAAACCTAACATACACAATATATAAAATGGCATATAAAATGTCTCTCTGGAAAGATGAGAAAGATCATCAATCATAATTTTCTTGGTCGATTCCAGTTTCTGATTTCCTTAACATATGATTGGCCAATTCCGGTTGAACAAACCGTTTAAGCTCCATACACACCTGTACCGAATTCTGGACTAAAGTCAGTACGTGTGGCTGTGTTTGTGCCGCTGTCGCCCTCGTGCACAAGAGTAAACATGACTGGCCCGAAATCGGTTATATGAGACTGACCAGCTGATCACCGGTTATGGCAGATCATGCAGAAAACCTACAGATTCCAGTCACCAGCTGACCGATCGGTACATAAACTCTGGAAAGTAATTTTCACGTCCATGTTCCAGAAGATCTGATTCTGGACAAACACTCTTGCTTTTCACGTTGCCTCTACTGTTCCACATCTTTAACATCTCTCGCCATTCAAAGATTTCTTTTTCTAAAAGAAAAGGGAAAAAAAGATGAAAGGTGTTTAAAGATATAAAAACACTAGCAAAAATCCCAGATAAACAGAGTCAGAATTGTTCACAGTGGTACTTATAGGAGCCAGACTTCTTGATGTCTACAACACAAATATAGATGTTTTATTTGCTATCCAAAATGTCCAGTGAACTTGTGTCCAAAGTTTTTTTATGTCACGTGGTACTGCTAATAAAGTGCTAAGTCTATATAATAGAAACATTTCACAACACTTGTAATTATCCTATTCATGTCTCAAGAACTGCATGATTTTGCTAAATCGTTGGAATTGCCTTTTAAAATAACTCAGTGTAGCTCATAAAAGACAGAACGAATGTATGTATAATATAAAACTATTACCTTATTTGGGGTTTCCTCCTCATGAGCTGGAACACACACTGGCGTTTTCTCATCACTGTATTTCTTTTTCTTCATCTCTATATATTAGTTACCAAATAGACAGAGGAACAGATTTAAACATTAAAAAAGAAGCTGGTTTTATCATCAGGACATCTTACATCATAGACCAAGATGGCGCCAAGAACGGACGCCCTGGTACTTAGGTGCGCTCTGTTTTGTTTGTTTTTGTGTGTTGTGTGTGGTCACTCTTCTGGGTATTCTTACACCAGAGAAGAGCTTTTAAACCATAGGACTACAACACCTATGGATCTATTTCCTGTTTTTATTGCATCTGCAACGGATTTACTACATACTTTGATCCGGAAAGTGACACGCAGAAAGAGAGGTTAGCGCGCAGGTGTGCTCGTGCGGCTGAGGAGACGTGGATTACGCACAGCCTTACCTGGGACTTTCCTCTCCAACGTGTGCTCACTTAGGAATAAAATGGACGAACTGGCACTGATGAAAAGCATGAACAGAGACTTTTCCACATCCTTCATGCTTCAAGGAGTCGTGGGTGTGTGAGGAGATACCGGACTGCATGCTCCAGTTAGATGGATTTAATATCTTCCGCACGGACCGGCAAGCTGCACTCTCTGGCAAGAGCAGAGCAGACTCTGTGCATGGAGCGGACATACCCGGACTCACTTATTATCGTATTTGGTGACTTTAATAAAGCCAGCCTGAGTCGGGAACTTCCAAAATACAAACAATATGTCAAATGCCCAACCAGAGAGGAAAAGACATTAGACCACTGCTACAGCAGTGGGGCTCATCACGCAGTGCCCCGCGCTGCACTCGGCCTCACTGACCACAACATGATCCATCTGATCCCAGCATACAGACAGAGGCAAAAGCTTTCAAAACCGGTGGGGAGGACAACAAAGCAGTGGACACATGAGGCTGTGGAGGTGCGCCGCTCCTGCTTTGAAACAACAGACGCAATGAGAACTGCCTGTGACAGCTTGGATGATTATACGGACACTGTAACCTCGTACATTCACTTCTGCGAGGACAGCATTGTACCATCACGCACCAGGGTGAGTTATAACAGTGACAAACCCGGGTTTACTCCCAATCTGAAGTAGCTGTGGGTAGAGAAGAGGAAGGCTTTTAAAAGTTGGGACAAAGACTGCGACCAAGAGGCCAAGTACAGGTTTACCAAGGAAGTGGCCTCTGCTAGATTACACCACTCTGAGAATATGCAGCAGCTGATCTCAGAGAACGACGCAGTATCTGTGTGGAAAAGTTTTAGGCAGATTACCAACTACAAGCCTAAAACCCCCCACTCCACAGATGACCTACAAACTGCAAATAGACTGAACGAGTTCTATTGTCGTTTTGATGGTCAGTTCAGCAGCCATGCACACCTTTACACCTCCACCTGTCCCAGTTGTCCTGACTATAATACAGCCAGCATGGATACTCGCTCCCCCACCTCCCCCACTCATCACACCACAAAGGAGTCCACATCTTCAAGGTCTCCTACCACAGAGTCTCCATCCTCCTCCACCCCGACAGACTTTTGTATTCAATTAAAGTAGTTCAGGAGTGTCAAAGCTCACAAGGCTCCAGGGCCGGTTGGTGTCTCATCTGCCACACTGAAACACTGTGCTAATGAGTTAGCCCCAGTGTTCACAGACATCTTTAACTACTCACTGGAGGCATGTGCCTGACTGTTTTAAAACCTCAACCATCATTCCTGTCCCCAAGAAGCCAAGGATCAATGGACTTAATGACTACAGACCTGTGGCACTGACTTCTGTGGCCATGAATTCCATCTAACATCTGGTGCTGTCCCACCTCAAGACCCTCACAGCTCCCCTCCTGAAGTTTGCCTATAGAGCCAACAGGTGTGTGGACGATGCTATCAACCTGGCGCTGCACTTCATCCTGCAGCATCTGGACTCCCCAGGAACCTACGCCAGGATCCTGTTTGTGGACTTCAGTTCTGCCTTTAACACTATCCTCCCAGATCTTCTCCAAGACAAGCTGTCTCAGATGAACGTGCCTAATTCCCTCTGCAAGTGGATTACTGACTTCCTGACGGACAGGAGGCAGCACGTAAGGCTGGGGAAGAATGTCTCGGACTTCCAAACTATCAGCACCGGCACTCCCCAGAGCTGTTCTTTCTCCTCTGCTCTTCTCCCTGTACACAAACTGCTGCACATCTGACCACCAGTCTGTCAAGCTTATCAAGTTTGCGGATGACACCACTCCCATCGGACTCATCTCAGACGGGGACGAGTCTGCCTACAGGAGGGAGGTTGAACATCTGGTGGCCTGGTGCAGCCACAATAACCTGGTGCTGAATGCCCAGAAGACAGTGGAGATTATTGTGGACTTTAGGAAGCACACAGCTCCTCTCCCCTCCATCATGGTGTCCGACACCCCCATCACCACAGTGGACTCTTTTCGCTTCCTGGGGACCATCACCCAGGACCTCAAGTGGGAGCCCACAATCACCTCTGTCACTAAAAAGGCCCAGCAGAGGATGTACTTCCTGCGGCAGCTAAAAAAATTCAGCTTGCCAGAAAAGACCTTGGTGCAGTTCCATACTGCCATCATCGAGTCCGTTCTCACCTCCTCCATCACTGTGTGGTACACTGGAGCCACCACCAGGGACAGACAGAGACTACAGCGCATTGTGCACTCTGCTGAGAAGGTGATTGGCTGCAATCTTCCATCACTCCAGGACCTGTACACCTCCAGGACATTGGGGCGTGCAGGCCGGATCACAGCTGACACCTCTCACCCTGCACACGGGCTTTTTGACCCTCTCCCCTCAGGCAGGAGGCTACGGTCCATTTGGACCAGAACCTCCCGCCATCAGAACAGTGTCTTCCCATCTGCTGTAGGACTCAAACAAAAAACTCTAGACTGTTTCCATCTCCCTCCACGAACACTATAGCCATATATTTTTTACCTCTGTCCGTCCACACTGAGAATTACACTGATCAATGCCCTGATTTGCACATCACCACTGAGCATTGCACTGTTTTGCACATTACCACTGTATCACTTTTCTCTGTAACTTTTGCACTATACACATATTTTTTGTAATTTTGTTCAATTGTAGAGTATGTTAATTTTATTTTTGTAAGTTTATCTTTATTCAGAATAATTTTATTCTATTCTATTTTATCAGGTTTTATTTTGTATTCTGTGTCATAGAATTATCTGTCTGTATGTTAGCACCAGTACTGCAGCAATTTCCTAATGCTGTGAACCTGTTCACACATATGGCAATAAAAACCTTCTGATTCTGATTCTGAAAATAGAATCTTACTTTTTTTGTTTGCGCTGCTGGCCAGATTATCCATAATCTCCTCTGATGATGGAAGTACTTCTTCAACTACACATCCCTCAGTCTCTTTTTTCTTCTTCACTTTGTCTTTCTTTCTTTTCTTGGGTTCTGTAGGTCCTTCTTCCAGTTCTGATGCCATAATATTTTCTTCACCAGTCTTTTTTTCATTCTGAATTTGGGTTTGGGGGCAATATGTGTCCTGTAGTTCAGTACTCTGCTTAGATGAACTCTCACCATTTAAATATTTCTTTTTCTAAAAGAAAAGGGAAAATAAAGATGAAAGGTGTTTAAAGATATATAAAAACTAGCAAAAATCCCAGATAAACAGAGTCAGAATTGTTCACAGTGGTACTAATATGAGCCAGACTTCTTGATGTCTTCAATAAAAATATAGATGTTTTATTTGCTATCCAAAATGTCCAGTGAACTTGTGTCCAAAGTTTTTTTATGTCACGTGGTACTGCTAATATAATGCTAAGGCACTCTTTCTTCCTATCAAGCACTTTTCCCCCCCTCTCTATTTTGCATGTTGTCACGGTGAGGCGGCCCCCTACCGGCCGCCTCTGTCCACAGCGGCTGTTGTTGTTGTTGTTTGGTGACGTCATGTGCGTCCCTCAGGTGGGCGGAGCCCGTGATCCGTCTCACCTGAGGGTCGTTTGTTTGCCTATATATGTCTTGTCTTTGTACCAGTTGACCGCTGGTCATTATATCCTTAATTTGGAGATAGTGCACGGGTTTTAGGTTTGCACACTTTCTATTAAACCATCCTTTTTCCCTGAGACTTGGCGTGATCGCTTCCTTTTTGTTGCTCACCCCCGCCCGTCACAGAATGACCAGCCACCCTTCGGAAGCCGCCAAGTCTCTTTTTCTTTCTCCTTCGTTCGTGGTCATGTCTCGTGGTAAGTGTTTGTCTACGTGGTGTTTTGTGAAGAGTTCCGCCGTGCTTTTGTGTTGTGTTTGTGGCACGGCGTGGACCAGGGCTGTCTGCCCTGGGAAAACTCTTCGTGTCTGTTGTTTGTTTGCTTGTTTGAAGAGCTCCGCCGTGTCTGTGTTTGTGGCACGGTGAGGACCAGGGCGTCTTCCCTGGAAGGCTCTTCATGTTTCGTGTTTGTTAAAACGTGTGTTTGTCGACGGATGTGTGGATCAGTGTGCGTGCTCGTTATGTTTAATGTTGCGTGTTTTGTGTGTGACGCGGTCGCCGCTCGTCACCGTCGCCTCGCTCCCCGTGTGTCTTGTGTTAAATGTGGGGAGCGACTGCGACTCTGAGCGGCGCGCGTCACTGTGTGTTTATGTCGAGCGCGCATGTGTAGGTCCCGTCTGTCTGTCTGTGCACCGTTTTTGTTTGCTTGTCTAGTCTTTGCGTGTGTGTTTTGTCCTAGCGTGATGTCAACTGTTAAATGTAATTCCACACATGCTCCTCCCCTTAAATGTGTGTTTGGGGGGGGGGACCGGCTGTGGTCCCGTGCCATGGGGTGTGGCACGGAGGGCGTCTCTCCCGAGGGAGGCCCTGAATAGGGTAGGGCGCGTTTGTGTTTCGTGTTTGTATATGTGTGTGGTGTGTGTGTGTGTGAGGTTGTGTTCTTTGTGCAGGTGCTTCTCCTTGGCAGTGTTCCTGGACCTTGTGGGGGTCTCCACCTGGCAGGAGCCCCCTTGTGTTGTGGGGTGACCGGAGCCCGGTCGTGAAGAGCCCCTCCCTAGAGGGCTGGGGCCCCCGGATGTTTGGGGACCATGGGGCTCCGGTCTGAAAAGCTCCTGCTGGGGATGGAGATCCTCCCTCCTACCCGGGGTGACCAGGAGGCCCTTGGGGCTGCTCCCTAGCCCGCGTCGGGGGTGCTCTGGGCCTCGGTCTCTGGCGCTCCTGGGTTGGGTGGAGGAGTCCACCTTGAGATGAGAGGCCCCGGGAGGGGTTGGCTCCCCAGGAGGCTGGGGTGACCCCTAGCAGAAGGCAGGGGTTAGCTCTGGGAGGAGGTAGGTCTAGGAGGTGAAGTAGCCACGCCTTGGAAAGGTAGCCTGCACACCCACACACACACGAGGGACGAGAGAGGAGCCGTAGCCCCTCGTCCTCACACCCATGGGGCTTACCAGCTGAAATGCCGGTTAGGGCGTGAGGGCCCTGTGACCGACCGGGGCGTGGTTTTGTGTTGTTAACGGCCCGGTCGGTCCAGGGTCCTGCCCGGGGAGGTGAGCTGTGTAATGTTTTGTGCTTTATGTTTCAGCTCCCGGACGGCAGGAGGTGTGTTCCTGCCTGTCTCTGCCTTCCTGCCCCTTCATGTTTTGTGTGCAGCCGCTGTGTGCCACACACCCAGTGGAGGGGAGTGCGGCTTGGTGGGGGGGGTCTGTCACGGTGAGGCGGCCCCCTACCGGCCGCCTCTGTCCACAGCGGCTGTTGTTGTTTGGTGACGTCATGTGCGTTCCTCAGGTGGGCGGAGCCCGTGATCCGTCTCACCTGAGGGTCGTTTGTTTGCCTATATGTGACTTGTCTTTGTACCAGTTGACCGCTGGTCATTATATCCTTAATTTGGAGATAGTGCACGGGTTTTAGGTTTGCACACTTTCTATGAAACCATCCTTTTTCCCTGAGACTTGGCGTGATCGCTTCCTTTTTGTTGCTCACACCTGCCCGTCACACATGTATTTGGTGTCGTTTGTGTAGGCAGGGGTCAATAACACCTTGTTAACAATGGTGGTGAACTTCTTTACCAGGTTGTAAAAATAAACTCAGTATGGTGCACGCAGTACAACATTTAGGAAGAAACCCTCTTCAGATTTTAAAGTACATATTCTACATAACTGTAAAAATAAACAGCAAAATCCAAGCTGCTGTTCCCGTTAGTTGTTTGAAAAGCTACAGACTAATAACAATAAATGTATGTGTGCTTGTGTGTATTAATCACAGTTAAGTTTGAAATCCATGAGTAAAAAACCATTTATACTAAAAATAGCTTATAGGCCTAGATGTTTTAGGCCTAAACCTTATAATAAAATATCACAAAACAATGTCTCTGGCATCAAGCAATGTATTTGTACCCATTTTGTGAACTTAATGGAATATATCTTTAAGAGCCATTTGGATGCCTATTTCCTAGAATTACCACTGTGAACTATTCATTTGCTCAATATGTCTATATAATAGGAACATTTCACACCACAACACTTGTAATTACCCTGTTCACGTCTCAAGGACTGCATGATTTTGCTAAATCGTTGGAATTGCCTTTTAAAATAACTCAGTGTAGCTCATAAAAGACAGAACGAATGTATGTATAATATAAAACTATTACCTTATTTGGGGTTTCCTCCTCATGAGCTGGAACACACACTGGCGTTTTCTCATCACTGTATTTCTTTTTCTTTGTCTCTATATATTAGTTACCAAATAGACAGAGGAACAGATTTAAACATTAAAAAGAAGCTGGTTTTATCATTTATCATTTTTATTACATTATAATAGAATCTTACTTTTTTTGTTTGCACTGCTGGCCAGATTATCCATAATCTCCTCTGATGATGGAAGTACTTCTTCAACTACACATCCCTCAGTCTCTTTTTTCTTCTTCACTTTGTCTTTCGTTCTTTTCTTGGGTTCTGTAGGACCTTCTTCCAGTTCTGGTGCCATAATATTTTCTTCACCAGTCTTTTTTTCATTCTGAATTTGGGTTTGGGGGCAATATGTGTCCTGTAGTTCAGTACTCTGCTTAGATGAACTAAGAGCACTTTTTAATGCTGATTTAGATTTATGAGATACTGGAGTAGTTTTGTTTTTTCCTCCACAGTCACTGATATTGCAGTTGTTTTTGTCTGAAGTGCTCTCTTCTGTCCCAAGATCCACACTGGTGTTCTCAGAGGGAGATTGAACTCGATCCATGTTTGTACCTTTCTTAGTTTTAGACTTTTTAGGTGATGTCTCTGAGATGCTATTGCCTGTGTGGTGCTTGGCCTTTTTAGAAGGGGACTTGTAGTGAGTGGCTTTTGAGAGGGCATCGGCTGAATGGTCTTCTGTTTTTTGAGTTTCAACCCCAGTTAGCTGAGATGAGGTGTCTGTTTTTTTCCCTTTGGCTTTCTTACGGGGTATCTCAACTGGGTCAGGCTCCAAAACACACTTAGTTTTCTTAGCTTTTGCCTTTTTTGATGGAGTCTTTGGATGATCAGGTGTTAAGAGCCTGCTGGCCATCTCTGTTTCAATTTCCTTCACAGGTGTTGTACATTTAAGAGATTTCTTCTTTGACTGCTTAGAGGGTGTTTCATCTGTCTTAGGATTATCTAAAAGATTTTTATTTTTTGACTTCTTAGATGGTGTGTGAACAAAGGCTGTCTCATGCTCAACTGTTTCTGAATGGGTTTCTACATTTGAAGGCTCTACATGTTTTACAGGTTTCTTAGATTTAGCTTTCTTAGATGGGATGTCATCAAACGTAGCATCCAAAAGATCACAGTTTCTTATTGACTTATCAGAGTTTGGAGTCTTGGTGTCGGACATTTTAGAAGGTGTTTCCAAATTTTTTTTTTTAGATTTAGCTTTCTTACAAGGGGTTTTGACTTTTTCAGGTTCTACAAGTTCATCTGATTTCTGACATTCTGCAGCTTGGGTTGGAATTTCAACGTTAGAGGATTCTAAAAAGCTTTGTGCTTTTTTGTGTTTAACCTTCTTAATTTGAGTCTTAATACTGTCAGTCTCTAGGTGGCCAATGGTTCTCACTCTCTTAGAGGAGACAGTATGTTCTGAAAGGCCTTTGGCAAATTTAGTTCCAGGAGTTTCAACCTTCATAAATTCTGAGGAGCTACCTTTGTCTTTTAACTTCCTGGATGGAGTTGTATTTTTTCTGGTAACTTTCTTGATGCTTGTTTTTAAAGGGGTCCCATTTTTCTTGGTTTTTGAAGGAGTGATGGCAGTTTTAGTTTTCTTCGCCTTCATTTTCGGGCTACTGTCTTTTTTAGTCTGTGCGGGGTTTCGCTTTCTTGGCGGCCTCTTTTGAGTGCTTAATTTTGTGAAGGCATCAATTTTTCTTATGTCAGCATCTAGCAAAACAGGATTATTTATACCAAAATGAAAATCATTAGCCATGAGTGATTAGTAAATCAGTGTGATGTTTCACATATAATTTATACAGACAATACATGCACACAGCCACCCACTGTATCAGAAATAGATTGATTGTATCAGAAATAGATCACCTGATTGCTCTAAGGCGAATCTCTTCCATTTCTCCACATCCAGACTGGAATCAGAGTCAGAATCATCTCCTGTTCTTAGACTTAAGTCTAAGTCTTTTGGTGCTTCAGCCAAATTCGATGTGTCCTTTTTTCCACGTCTTTTTTTCTAAACAGAAAAAATTAGGTTTTTAATTACAGTGGGGAAAATAAGTATTTAGTCAGTCACCAATTGTGCAAGTTCTCCCACTTAAAAAGATGAGAGAGGCCTGTAATTGACATCATAGGTAGATCTCAACTATGAGAGACAAAATGTGAAAAAAAATTGAGAAAATCATTTTGTCTGACTTTTAAAGAATTTATTTGCAAATAATGGTGGAAAATAAGTATTTGGTCACCTACAAACATGCAAGATTTCTGGCTGTCACAGACCTGTAACTTCTTTTTTAAGAGGCTCCTCTTTCCCCCACTCATTACCTGTATTAATGGCACCTGTTTGAAGTCGTTAACAGTATAAAAGACACCTGCCCACAACCTCAAACAGTCACACTCCAAACTCCACTATGGTGAAGATGAAAGAGCTGTCGGAGGACACCAGAAACCGAATTGTAGACCTGCAGCAGGCTGGGAAGACTGAATCTGCAATAGGCAAGCAGCTTGGTGTGAAGAAATCTACTGTGGGAGCAATAATCAGAAAATGGAAGACCTACAAGACCACTACTAATCTCCCTCGATCTGGGGCTCCACGCAAGATCTCAGCCCGTGGGGTCAAAATGATCACAAGAACGGTGAGGAAAAATCCCAGAACCACAAGGGGGGATCTAGTGAATGACCTGCAGAAAGCTGGGACCAACGTTACAAAGGCTACCATCAGCAACACACTACGACGCCAGGGATTCAGATCTTGCAGTGCCAGACGTGTCCCCCTGCTTAAGCCAGTCCATATCCAGGCACGACTGAAGTTTGCTAGAGAGCATTTGGATGTTCCAGAAGAGTATTGGGAGAATGTCATATGGTCAGATGAAACCAAAGTAGAACTATTTGGTAAAAACACAACTCGTCGTGTTTGGAGGACAGCGAATGCTGAGTTGCATCCAAAGAACACCATACCAACTGTGATGGGGGTGGCAACATCATGCTTTGGGGCTGTTTCTCTGCAAAGGGACCAGGACGACTGGTCCGTGTGCATGAAAGAATGAATGGTGCCATGTATTGTGAGATTTTGGGTGCAAACCTCCTTCCATCAGCAAGGGCAATGAAGATGAAACGTGGCTGGGTCTTTCAGCATGACAATGATCCCAAGCACACTGCCAGGGCACCAAAGGAGTGGCTTCGTAAGAAACATTTCAAAGTCCTGGAGTGGCCTAGCCAGTCTCCCGATCTCAACCCCATCGAAAACCTTTGGAGGGAGTTAAAAGTCCATGTTGCCCGCCGACAGCCCCAAAACATCACTGCTCTAGAGGAGATCTGCATGGAGGAATGGGCCAATATACCAGCAACAGCGTGTGCCAACCTTGTGAAGACTTACAGAAAACGTTTGACCTCGGTCATTGCCAACAGAGGATATACAACAAAGTATTGAGATGAACTTTTATTGACCAAATACTTATTTTCCACCATTATTTGCAAATAAATTCTTTAAACGTCAGACAAAATTTTGTCTCTCATAGTTGAGGTCTACCTATGATGTCAATTACAGGCCTCTCTCATCTTTTTAAGTGGGAGAACTTGCACAATTGGTGACTGACTAAATACTTATTTTCCCCACTGTATTATTATTATTAATTGTTATTAGGTTTGACAGAATATAAGTGTTCTGTGGCATGCAAAATGTGTACATTCTATAACAATGAGTGTAGCTTACACACCTGTGATTTGTCATTATGGTTAGAAGTGATGCTGTGTGCTGCCTTTCTGGATACTTTTGGTTTAGACGCTGCAAGAATGAAACTCTGTCACATGCATCCATTATTCAAAAAACATTTGTGTGAATAAGGTTATTTTTGCCAGCAATTTTTTTGTTGTTGATGGCATTTCTTCAAAATGGTAATACAATTTACCTTTTGCTTCCAGAATATCTCTACCACTCTTCCTCCTCCTTTTATTGCTTTTGAAAGCAAGACAAATGTCAGTTAACTTAATGACAACAAAGCTAACAATGTCATGTTAAATTGAGTAGCATTCAGAGTAATTATCCCCATACTAGGTCATTTCTAAAGCTAATTATTGAATCAAGTGTGTAAGAACAGGAAATCACTGACCTCACCCATCTCTTGAATATGTCATTTAGAGATTCTTTCCCACTTGTAGCTTCTACCTATAAAAAATAGGTTGACAGCAAAAATTAGGAAATCTATAAGTAATTCTACAAACTGCAGAATACCCTATTATATAGAAACCATTGACACTGACCTATACTAGTTCTAGGCTAAATGGACCCATAAAAAATCAAATTAAAATGGTGATTTGATATTCAATCGGATGTTATTGGAAAGAGCAACTCTCTGTATGGCCTATGTTGCAGTGGTCCACAGCTACCACCCTTGGGAAGGGCAATCCTGCCCCCTCCTAAGCTGTATAATTCACTACATACTTAGTTGATGTATTGAAGCCAGCATCACAGAACAGGAAAACACAAAAGTGAACTCAAATTAAAAGCTCTGTATGTAGATTTTCTATTTCCATATCAAGATGACAGTTATGCTATGTTTTACTAACTATATCAATTATTTTATTATGTTTGTTTTGTTCTATATATTCTGTAAAGCACTATGAATTGCATGTACACATACATGTATGAAAGGTTCAAATACAAATACAGATTATTATTATTCCATTTCTCTTACAAAGGTTGTGGTAAATGGCATAACTGCTATTCTGGACATTTTACCAGGGAGCAATCTTCAAGAAGTCGTCGGGTATGTTGATAGATAATTTGCTATGAGCATTGCTGGACATAAAGACCTGAATTTGATATGCCAAGACAACCGTCCAGCATTTACATTTAGGGCATTTAGCAGACGCTCTTATCCAGAGCGACTTACAAAGTGCTTTGCATCTCTCCAGCACACAACAGTCAATCGGGTTGAGACTTTTTTTGTAACGCATGTTCTGCAAAATTAAATCTGCTTTCCACACGTTACGTTATACCACGGATTCCAGAGCTTTCCGATTGGTGGTTATAAAGGAATTAAACATTTAAATATGATAAAATGTTGTGAACAATCGCCATGCTTTCAGCACGCCTTGCAGAGGAAGCCAGTTTCTACTACGAAAACTCAGCCACGCTCGCACGTAAAACTGGCTGGATGGATAGCCATCTTAGCGACGTAGTTACCTATACTGCCCTGCGATACAGAAACAATCAGTATTGTCCCATATGCCTAAAAATGCAATATATCTAGCTTAGCTGTGAGGACTCTTAAATTGAGAGACGTAACTATGTTAGCTAGAAACAAAACTTAAAACCTGAGGTGCGTGCTTTTTGAGTACGTTGGCGGCTTTCTCCTGTCCGTTCTCCTTTAAATGCTTATAAATCAAATTAATTAAACAGTGTTCCGAAACGTCAGTGTCCTTCGTGGTCATGTTTAGCTAAAAAAATAAAATGCGCGTGTATATTTATATTTAAAAACTATCGCATTTGTACATTTGTTAACTAGCTTATGGTACCGCCATGCTTACTTGCTATCTTTCACCTTTGAACTAGCGAAGCCACGCAAATGCATTGTGGGATACGTAGTTTCTTACAAAGCGAAGCGGTAATGAGACTCAGTGGGGCGGTATGGGTCTCTCCATATATGGACATAACCTCCGGAAAATTTTTGATATTTTGCATAATGGTTATGCTAGTTGGCCTTGCTGCAGTGCTTACCGTACCTTGACGCTTTGCTGACTTTACAACGAGTAAGCGAATAAAGTTCAAACTAAGTTCTTTACAGTGGTAATCCCCTGCGTTCACGCCTCACAGCACCCCAAAAGCATCCGTGAATGCTATATCTTTTATGAACGTAAAAACATAACACCTATGACAACTATATGACAATTGACGAACATCATATTTATAAATCTTTTAAAGCATACAGACGCATAATATGGGAACATTGTGTGTGTGTGTGTGTGTGTGTGTGTGTGTGTGTGTGTGTGTGTCGCGCGGTATACCTATAAAGCTTTACATGTTTAGGTTTTGAAATAAATTTAATTATTTTCAAAAAGTGTTTTCAGAAGTTAAATTCTGAAAATGAAACTGAGATGAGATGAAGATAGTCAAACTGATATAACAGAACCATTTAATTTTACATAATGAAATGCAATAATCCATTCATGTGGATTTTTGTTTTATTTCACCCTGCCTTGTCATAAAACTGCATTTAGAAAAAGCACAATAATATTGTTGTATACTGTAAATAACAAATATTTATGTTAAAAATTATACTGTGCTTCAATATTTGGAGTACAGATGTTAAATAAGACAAAGTTGTCATTGGGGTACATGCAAAAATTCTAAGCATATTCAGTACAGTGACCAATAGCCATAATTCTCAAAGCCAGTGAAATTTGGCCCCAGCATGACCTGGCTCACTGAGTTTCATCAGTCAGTCCTTTTACAACTTTCAAGAGTGCAGCACGGCTTAACGACTTGCCTTGTGTCTTCATAGATTAAATAATGCAAGATCTATTTGAAGAATGTTACTGGAGATTCAATCCAACTTTTAGACACACAAAACTTACCCACAAGGCCTAGTGATCCATATGTAAAAAATAAATAAATCAAAATCTTTTATGGAGTTATGAAGTCATTTTACTTCAGTGGTTTGAAAGTTACCCATTGTGTACATGACTATCATGTTTTAAAAATCCTATCCTGAAACTGTGGGTGTAGAACCACAAACAAATATTCCTTCAGCATGAGGCAAAAACAGATCTGGTGCTTTTTAAAAACTTGCCGGTTTTGACATTTTTTTTACAAGAACAGGTGTGTTTGCCTTGAAGTTTAGCTTGGGGGTGTTGTGTGTGTGCGTGCGTGCATATGTGTGTGTGCGTGCTGAATTTAGGTCATATGTGCCAAGGGTTTAAGGCATTGACTATGTTTCTGTGTTGAGCATAATGGCCAAATATCCTGGAGCTGTGTGTGTGTGTGTGTGTGTGTGTGTGTGTGTATGTGTGTGCACGCGCGCATATGTGTTTGAGTGTGTGTGTGTGTGTGTGTTTAGCAGTGTAGGCTGGAGGTGGTGTGTGGTCTTGGAAGTGTTGGTCCTACTGGGGTGTTTTCAGCTGTAGTACGTGTTAATATTAGTGCATTGGAGGCGGGGCCTGAGAGCAGTGTTGCATGTATGGCTGGTACTAGTAGTGTTGTACTGTAGCAGTGTGAGTTTGTGTGTATGTGCTGGGGCTAATATTTAGATTGGTTACCTGAGGAGGGTAGAGTTGGGTGACCAGAGGGTCACAGCAGTAAAAGAGCCTCATTCATAAGTATAAGGGGAAATGTGGCTGCTTTCCAATCAAAACATAAAGAGATGTTCAGAAATGCAAAATAAGTTTGGTCTCAATTCTTTAATATAAAATGTAGATGAAAATATAGATTCACGAATGGGTTCAATTCACGAATTGAATTTCTTTTTAAAGAAAGACAATCCTATTATTATTGATGAGGGTTTGTTAGCATGAGTGTTTGCATGTCATCAGCTTGTGTGTATGCAACATAAAGTCATTCTGAAATATTCTGGAATCAAAATGCTGCATCAGACCTTCCCTGGTCTGTGTGTTTGTGTGTGTGTGTGTGTGTGTGTGTGTGTGTGTGTGTGTGTGTGTGTGTGTGTGTGTGTGTGTGTGTGTGTGTGTGTGTGTGTGTGTGTGTGTGTGAGAGAGAGAGAGAGAGTGTCTGGAGTAGTTCAGGTTACAGTCATAAACATGTTTGTTTCCCAGTGGTCCAAAAACTATTGGGCATTCCTCAAATTCTTCTGCTGGTTCTTCTGCTGAAAATAAAATACAATCACCTTGCTCATTATTACCCTTTGCCCCTTTCCTCCATGACAGCAGTTTTTCCTGTGAAGATGCCCTCTCTTCATTTACCCCAGACTCAACCACACATGCCCCCTTTCCTTTATGGCTGCATGTCCCTCTCTAATTTAATTTCTCTATAACCTCTACAATTTTCTCAATACTCTTTTCTTCAGCGTCTTCAGCTACTTTCAACAGCCAAAATCTGGCGCCAGACTAAAACTAAAACAGTCTCCTCTCCCTTATAGCAGAATCCTCTTCAAGTTAGCAGCCCCTCCATATAAGCCCAAATATTTAACCTGTTTTTTTTCTTTTTTCTGTCAGCACCATAATCTATATTTAATGCTAAGAATACATTATCTCATAGATATATGTTGACACAACAGACATGACAGAAGCTAAAAAAAATAAGTATATGTAAAAGAGTTAATATATGATTTCATAATAACAACTCAGGTGTCTTGTATAACGTTTTGTCTATGGGACACATTTTGGTTACCTGTGAAATGTTTACTCTGGTCTTTGATGTGTCATGTTTAGAAATATCATGCATATATTCACATCACAAAAGCATACATGCTTTAAATGAATATATACATAGTCCTGTATATGTACACAGACCTAAAATATAGAGTGATGGTGAGGGAAAGCAGGAAAGGAAAAGTTTTTTTTTTCTACCTCTACATATCTCCCATTCCAAATGAGATCTGGTTCCTAATATGGAATCAAATATGCATTCCATTCCATTCCTAAAAGTACAGAAATATAAAAATAAAAAGGATCCTAGATTCATCTAGTTACTCACAGGGAGGTGGAAAGTGATACTTATCCACTTTGTGAAATAAGCTGCTAATTTGATAGCAGATTTTTAAAAACAGGGCAACAGTGTGGAAGTGTCAGCATAAGTGAAAGGTGTGGTGGGTATCGGGAAGTGCTGTGCAGGATTAGAAAGGGGTTAGTGTTAGCAGGGGCGAGCAATGCTATTCAGTAATGATGCTCTGTTCGCCAAGCCCAACATCTGCTCCTCACTTTGCTCACAGCTCTGTTGGCCCTTTCTCTAATTACTTCCTTTCATGTGCTCTTGGCTATAAGGAGAAAGTATTTTCAGTCAGTAAAGACAGATTGGAAGTACAAAAGAGCATGTGTTAAGCAATGTGTAGAAAATATCCTTAACAGTAAAATTAGTTGAATGACCATATTGTTACATGCCAAATGTGCATATAGTAATAAAACTGTTACCACTGACAGTGGAGAAAGAAAGATCAAGTTTGCAGGTGTGATGCTGGCGCTTTTGGGGGCTTATGTACACATCTCCATAACATGCGCACATCTCCATAACATGCGCACATCTTCATAACATGCGCACATCTCCATAACATGCACACATCTCCATAACATGCACACATCTCCCACCCTGGCACTGGCAGCATGGACTTGGCCCTCCTGCTTCCTCAACAGCAGCCTGCTCTGTGAAGCTGATGAGTATCATAGTGTCACTTATCATCACTATGTGGTTAGAACTGAACTGAACTTAATTAAATGGCAAAGAGCACAAGCAACTGCTAAAAAGAATTTGGCTACTTAAAGGTTTTCAACGGGGCGATTTACTGACATATAGGAATTTCTTAGCAGTTCATGGAAGTTTATAGGCAAATAAATGCAGTTAAGTAAAAACCTTATCTGTAATGTGTATTTCCATGTTGTAATAAAGTCTTTGAAGTTCTGACATACCTGAGTGGTAGACTTTTATTCACAGGTTAATAAACCGACTACAGTTGTGATTCCAGTTGAAATGGTGCCCTACCAAAGCTTAATATCTCACATAAAGACACACAAGCTGAATGTGAAATGGCCCACAATGTACTATAAGCTCTGTTTCCATGCCATTTTTATGTCATTTGAGCACACTTCAAGAGAGAGATCTTTAACAATCTTAGTTGTGTAACCACCTACAGAGACTAGCTAAAATGTTTCTGGACTTTGGTTTCAACTGTTATGTGAAATATATAAAGATCAGATGACATCAAGGGAAATGGGGTTATTTCTATCTCATGGCCATTTAGAAAATCTATTTTCATTCGTTTAGCTTTCTTTTTTCATCACACATTGGTCATACTATTGAATCAGTGGTTGTTGTGACCTTGGAGAGTGACCAAAAGAATGTCACTGAAAAATACCAAACAGCCATAAATAGACTGATACATAGATATAACAGTATACATATATTATACTATTTTTATGTTTTTCATCCTTACCTGTACTTCAGCTGCTGTAATGTACAAACTTCCCCGAGGTGGGATCATTAGCATCTTATATTACTCACACATAACGTTTTGCATGACCATGTGAACAGTTTTTGTAAAATGTCTATTGGGAGGACGTGTTCCCATAAACGCTACAACACAAATATTTTGCCAGATATTATTAGGAACTCAATACAATGTTTCTTCTCAAGTTCAGGCATATATTTCTTTTTTTCTCTAATTTTGTGATATTTTGTGATCCATCATCTTGCGAGATATACATCATCTTAAGGGGAGTTTGTTATTCTTGACTGTGGCCAGTGTAACATTTACTTTCTAGTGTGAAACCATGAACCCCTCTCAGGACTACCATAAGCACACAGAGTACGTGGGTGGAGTGTGACTCAAACGTTTTCAGGGAAATTAAAACAAACATTATTAAAAAATAAACAACCTGTGAATTTTTTCGGTGCTGGTCAGCCCACTCAGCTGAGCACAGACACAGGCTGAAAGAGAGGAAGTGCAGCGGTGTATCGCATTCCAGCTGAGACCGGCACTGGCATGTTTGTCCACTGCTGTTTCTGATGCCTTCTGGAGTAATGTGTTCCACATGGGTGCAGTGGAGGCTCTCTGTGGCTTCAAGCTTCCATTCTAAGACAAGATCACACAGGTAAGCAAAGAGCGGAGAGGACCACTCCCTCACCTGTACCTGTTAGAAGCTGTTAATAGAACAGCACTGTGATAAATCAGCCAGCAGTTTCCTGACCTTTTAAATGGAGAAGATTTTGAGTTGAGAAGGGCAGACCAAAAACAAGTTAATGACCTCCAAGTCAATGGTGTTAAATCACTGTAAGACTCTCAAAGTGCAGTTTCCTGCATTTACCTGCACTTACAGCACACGCCTACAGTTCTATGCTAACGGAAAACATATATAATCCCATTTTAGACTAGTTTGTCAAATCCACCATTCACATCAAGCCACCATCAAATGACACTAATGCTGTAGTAGATTAGACAGAGCACACTACAGTGCTGCTTTATATTGCTCAATAGTGATCTTATCTTGCAAACTTGTGTGGGCTTCATGGGACGATACAGTGTGACTTTCTACCTGGTCTGAGCCTTTTGGGTCCTACTCATATACAATAGATACAGTCACAGCCAAATAAAAAGGACTCTTGTGCACCAGAACACAGTCTCTGTTGAAACCCGGAGAGGACCCCTGCTCCTGCAAAGTCCCTAAACGTGAGTTCTCGAGGCAGGACCTCCTGTTTGTGTTCATAGAATCATGAATTACATTTTGTGATGGTATGAAATGTTAAGGTCTGACTACTGTTTTTAGTGTAAAGCAACCATAAAGAATTCTGCTTAGTTACAATAGGCCTATAGGTTTACAGTTTACTGTGTGTATATACACAACACACATGCGCACACACACACACACACACACACACACACACACACACACACACACACACACACACACATATATATATGTGTGTGTGTGTGTGTGTGTGTGTGTGTGTGTGTGTGTGTGTGTGTGTGTGTGTGTGTATAAATGTGTGTGTGTATGTGTATAAATGTGTGTGCATATATATATATATATATATATATATGTGTGTGTGTGTGTGTGTGTGTGTATATATATATATATAAATGTATATATTGTCATAAGCTTTAATCCATTTCCAGGACATCTCGACACTGTACCGAATATGCTTATTTCGCTTAAGCTTAAACGGGCGGGGTTAAAAGGACCAGTCAATGAGGAGAGAGGTTTTAAGGAAATGTGTTATATTCTCGAAAGCAAGCGCATTTTTGGAAGGGACTCGAAGCCATGAACGCACAAGGCTTTATGCTTAAAACGTAAGTGTCAGTAAGCTGGACGATGGAAACAGCCCGTGTAGCTTGTTCTGACCTTCCCAGCAGATCAATGATTGAATGATTTTTTTAGTAGGCTTGGATAAAAGCGACGCGTAGTTACCATGGCAGCGGCTCTAGCAGGTCTTTCCGTGGTGAGCTTGCTAAGTTTGGGTTATCTTTCTTGGGACTGGACGAGCCCAAACCAGGTTGAAAACGAATCGGTGTCGAACATCAGAGATCCGACTGCGCCTAACTACCGAGCCCCTCATATAATATTTATTATGACCGATGACCTCGGTTTTAACGATATTGGGTACCATAATTCGGATATACACACGCCGACTCTGGACAAACTGGCTTCGGAAGGAGTGAAGTTGGAGAACTACTATGTCCAGCCTATCTGCACGCCTTCGCGCAGTCAATTTCTTACCGGGAGGTAAGGGCAGACGTTCTTTCTAACGCTAAAAACCACACTAAGCATTTAAATGACGTTTATTACTCTGTATATCACGAATAGATTATTAAGTATAGCGAAATGCCTAATGTAAAATTATAATCTGTAGAAGTTATTGAATACTATAAGTGTTAACTCTTAAATTTTGCTGTGTTCGTAGTAAGCTACTTAATATCATTTATACTTCCATTTTAGTTTTAGTTTTTAATCACCCTCAATATTTGCAGTAAAACCATCTACATAATGCACCTGTGTAACAGCTCTGCTTTCTGTCCTCAGGTATCAGATCCACACCGGTCTTCAGCATTCGATCATCCGGGCCCGCCAGCCCAACTGTCTGCCTTTCGACCTGACCACACTGCCCCAGCGTCTCCAGGAGGCCGGCTACTCCACACACATGGTGGGCAAATGGCACCTGGGCTTCTACAAGCGTGACTGCCTACCCACCCGCCGGGGCTTTCACACCTACTTTGGCTCCCTGACAGGCGGCGTGGACTACTACACCTATGACTCCTGCGATGGACCTGGCGTGTGCGGCTATGACCTCCACGAAGGCGAGGCGGTGGCATGGGGTCAGGGAGGCAGATACTCCACACACCTCTACACCCACAGGGTGCGGAGAATCCTGGCTTCGCACGACCCGTCTGCACAGCCTCTCTTCATTTTCCTGTCCTTCCAAGCTGTGCACACTCCCTTGCAGTCTCCCAAGGAGTATATCTACCCGTACCGCGGCATGGGCAATGTCCCACGGCGCAAGTACGCCGGCATGGTGTCTGCTGTGGACGAGGCCGTGCGGAACGTGACCTATGCGCTGCGTAAGTATGGCTACTACCGGAACAGCGTGATTATCTTCTCCACTGATAATGGCGGACAGCCTCTCTCTGGTGGGAGCAACTGGCCCCTCCGAGGCAGGAAGGGTACGTATTGGGAAGGGGGCGTGCGGGCGGTGGGTTTCGTCCACAGCCCGCTGCTCAGACGACGGCGGAAAGTCAGCAAGGCCCTGGTCCATATCACTGACTGGTATCCAACACTGGTGGGCCTAGCGGGGGGAAATGTGTCCCAGATGCAGGGGTTGGATGGCTTTAACATGTGGGAGACCATCAGCGAGGGCAAGGTGTCCCCTCGCCTGGAGATCCTGCACAACATCGACCCGCTCTACGTCCCTGCCCGCCACGGCTCCACACGGGCTGGTTTCGGCATCTGGAACACCGCCGTGCAAGCAGCTGTCCGTGTGGGTGACTGGAAACTGCTAACGGGTGAGCCAGGGTATGGGGACTGGACACCGCCGCAGATGCTGGGGAGCTTCCCCGGAGACTGGTGGAGCCTGGAGCGGCACACAGAGCCACGCAAGTCCTTGTGGCTGTTCAATATTACGGCGGATCCATACGAGCGGTACGACCTGGGAGAACAACGGCCTGACGTGGTGAAGCAGCTGCTCGCAAGGTTGGCGTTTTATAACCGCACGGCTGTGCCTGTGCGCTACCCAGCCGAGGACCCAAGAGCAGACCCAAGCCTGAACGGAGGGGCCTGGGGGCCGTGGGCCGGGGATGAGGAGGCAGACAGCTGGAACCAGGTTTATCCCAGAAGGCGGAAAAACACAAAGAAGAAGTTCTGCAAAATGAGGTCATTTTTTAGGAAACTGAACACAAGGATTATGTCCAATAAGATATGAGTGAGATACACTAGATGAATAATATTTGTAATTACTTTTTATAGCAACAAGTGTTAGGCTGTTTACTAATGGGATCATATTCTTTAATTCACATGAGCCATGTCTCATGGACATACTCAATTATGTGCCTGATTGTTTCTGCACACTCTACCTCTGAGGTTTTTGTAATTTTCTTTTTGATACATCCTTTGTCTGAAGAATTTGTGGCTTGAATTCACTGATGATTATACTACATTATTACCTTTTGAACCATTCTGCAAGTTGTAGTCTATGCCAAAGGTTTTGCTGACCAGCAGTCATTGCTGCTCACTTGTTGATTTCAGTGAGGTAGGGGAGACCATGGTATGGTTGTAACACTTTTTGCTTCAACACCTGTAACTCACTGAATTTTTGAGCTAGACTTCTCAAACTTTTATACAAAGTACAACCATTTGTTTACTACAAATGGCACCAATTCAAACTTCAATTGAAATATCACAGCCATCGTGAGTTGATGTCAAATACAAGGTGTTCCCTTGTTACAACCTATCCCACTACCGGGGTAGGTTGTAACACATACTGGGGTAAGTTGTAACAGTTAGACAAAATAAGCTAAAACAGAGGCCACACCATGCAAAATGCTTTTTAAATAAAATAACAATCCAGAACAATGTCTCTCTCTCTGTGACTGACCATAACTCATATCCACTTTCTGTTTTACTCAGAAGTGTGTGTGTGTGTGTGTGTGGTTGTGTAAATTAGTGTACTAGAACAAACTTATTTAACAATATGTATGCTTAATGAACACTAATACAATGTACCTGTGTAAAGAACATGTAGGTCAAATAATACACAACGTCAATGTGTGTGTGTGTGTGTTACATGGCAGATACCATGTGCCTTTACAACTGATCTGACTGACTTGCCCTTCTTTGTGACATCATCAGATGCTTCTTTTAAAGCCATTTGCAGGCACACCTCTGTCAGTCTTTAAAAATCAAGAAAGTTTTCTTAGTTGTATGTAAGGTGATGGTTGTAACACATTTTAAAGCTGTGCCCACCCCACTCCTGTCAGCCATTGTTTAACTAGCTGTATTAGCAAGGTAATTTGAAATGAAAAGGGGAAAATATGCATCACAATTTACCTGAGAAACTACAGTTTAATGTAATATAATTCATATGGTTTTATCTGCAATAGTATAAGAACTAAACAAAATATAGTCTTGATTCAGAAATGTACTTTCTCACCTCAAAATCATTTTTTCTCGATGGAATCTGTATGTGCTTGATATTCACCATGTGGGATCAGGGAGGAATTGGGTAAATACTGGAATGATCATATGATTCCTATCTTATCCGTGATCGGTGGAACTGATGGTGTTACAACTCTCCCCATGTTACAACCCGGTCTCCCCTGCTTCATACAACTAGTCATTTGTGGAAGATTTTTACTGTTATCTTAATGAATAACCACTCAGCATACATGTGATATAATTTGTTGAGAATTGATGGAACATGCATTAAGAATGAATTGAGATATATCTCAATTACTTATATATTTCTGAGCTGTTGCCTGGAATGCACTCTTCTGAATGGGGATCGCTGATGTTGTTCCTGGAGTCTGCTTAAGCTGTTCTCACAGTTTGGGGTTCACAGCCCCTAGTGCTCCAGTTACTATGGGAACCACTGTTGGCTTCACCTTCCACATCTTTTCTAGCTCTTGTGTCAGCCCTCAGTATTTCTCAAGCTTTTCATGTTGCTACCACTTGGAATTGATACATCTATCACATCAGCACTCTTCTGTTCATCTATGGTCCATCACTAATATGTCTGGATGGTTTACCTCAGAACGTCCAGCCCATGCTTGGCATAGATGTTTCTGTACACAATGCCTGGTACATGGTTATGGTTTTGTTTATGATGTTCTTTGTGTGTATAGATAGATAGATAGATAGATAGATAGATAGATAGATAGATAGATAGATAGATAGATAGATAGATAGATAGATAGATAGATAGATAGATAGATACCGCTGTAAGTTTGCGCATATTAACACCCACCACGTGACCACGACAAAGGAGTCTGTCCACAGAAAAAAAATTATATTCGTGTATTTTTTTCCACAGAGAGACTGCGCTCTAGTGGTCACGTGGTGTTAATATGCGCAAACGTGTAGCGATATTTATCAAGAAACATTTATCCAGAAAACAGAGAACAAGCCCTCTCTTATAACAATGAGATTTATGAGTAATAATTTCTGACGTTATTGTTCATACTGAACTTAGTTACAAAGCATGTTTAAAATGGTATTTTACGATTAATTTAATCATCAGTTCTACTCGGTCTGTTTAAACATAATTTTACAATTTATGAGTAGGCCTAATACATTATCATTTGGTGTATTTCTATGATATTTAGAATCGAATAAATACAAAATGTTTTCTTCTTTGTTTTTGTACATTGATTATTTTAGCATATTGAATTTGAGCAGTCGATAAGAAGATAATAATACAATGTGCGCAATAATTAAAAAATACATTTGGACAGAAAGTTCGTATAGGTTTTTTGTTCCGTTCAACCTACTATACAGGTGCAGCCCACCGCAATGCTTTCTACCACCGTTCTGTAACGGCGAACGCATTTCTTTCTCTTCTTCGTCTTGGATGATCGGTTGCATAGTAGCCTCCGTACGGGTATCTTGGTGTAGATGAGGACACTGGTCATAGATCGGTCCTCCTGCATGGTAAAAGGATTGATGCACCCCGCACACGAGCACTTGGCCTCTGGGATGTCCACTGGTTTGCGGTTCTCGTCATGATTTATTCTGTTTAGATATAGGACGGCTTAGAGATTATGTAGGCTACAGTATCATTGCAATCATTTTTGTTTTGTTTGTATGACGAAAATGCTAAAGTAATTTAATTTAATCGAGTTTCATGACTGAATTGATATTGGTATGAGGATGCTTGGCTTACCTGTATGACCATGGAGAAAGGCTTCGACTGTTGGACATCCAAAGTTGGCGGTCCACCACGCATTTGTTTTTGGTTAGAGCCGGATTGTTTCTCACTTGGGACACCATGTCTCCTATAGTTCTGTCAAAGTCCATCTCCCTGGCATCTGGCGGCAGCTCCCCTGTTTCCGTCGTATGGTCGCCTGCTAATATTGGGTCTAGCGGAATTCTGAGAGAAGAACCATTTCGTTGCGGATGCGATTCCTGCTGGATGTCCACTTTATGTCTCTGTGATTTTCCGTCTTTACGCCTTGCCTCCGCAGATGCCAAAATATTCGCCACCACCACGACCATTAACAGCTGTTGAAGACAATTAATTGGGGGGTCGAGCTGATCTCCTGAACTACACATTTCTTACAAATCACTAGTAAAACAGACAAAATTCGTTTAGAATCCAGTTTTACTCACCTCATTCCAAAATTTGCCCATTATTTCTACTTAATTCAATCACATTTGTCACGGGTGTTCAAGCAGGCCTCTTTGACTAGTGATCTTCGCAAAATCAGTTTTAACCTCATGCCGCCTCATACCACGTTTTGTCACAGGTAGGGACACACCTGTGCCGGGCAGCTTAAGGTGTGGCCAGATAAACATCAGTCAATGAGTGTGCCCTGGCCTATAAATTGCAAAGAGAACATGGGGACAAATCTTTCTTGACACTTCTTGGAACACAAAAACGTCTCATGTCCATCATTGTCGTTACATTTTGATTGCAGGTAGTATTATTATTATTGATTGATTAGTGCCAAAATAAAATTCACTCCTGTTAAATAAAGATGTATTTAACAGGATGTAATGTAAATGTAACTCCTAGATTTTGAAAACTTTTTTGAAAAAAATTAATAGCCTATATTTTGGGCTAACTGTACATATTCAAATATATTTTTTACAATATAACCGACCCCGAAATGTGGAATCAATGGTGGTCTACTGTGGCATCCATGTCTGTCCTTCCTCTTGTTTACTTTAATATGCCTTTCAGTCCTTTTTCAGTACATTCTAAAAACCTGTTCACACAAGGCAAACAAGGAACACTTTGAAGGTCTATAGATGCACTCCGGTAACTCCCTCTTATAGAATGGTGCTAGACACTACGGATGTGAACCTTCCAAGGTTTTGTCTTTGATCCTCTTATTATTACTATGTTCATGTTTTCAATAGCTTTCATTTAGATGGCCAAAGAATGAACACCTGCTTTTGTTGCAGGTTAGGGCAATCCGTTTGTGAAGTTTCGGCTTCAAAAGAACAGATTTTTTAACCCACCTTTAAAACGGAAATTGCCCCAGATATACAACTTTTGTCTCAAGTGAGACAGAACACAATAAAGTCTACTAATTTTTATCCTGTGAATAACAAAAGAACAAATTGGTTATCTCCATGCAACCTAATGTCCACAGAATTCATATAACAACAATATCATAAACCTCAAACGTTTTGAAGTGCACTATAATCAATTACTATATAGACTAATGATTCACAAGAAATGAATATTCTAATCCCTTGTGATGATTTTGTTTATCTAATCCCTTGTTATGATTCGTTAGGCTATCGGGGATCAACAGAGAGTCAATCAGCACACAGTCGTCAGAAATCACAACTAAACACTATTGACGTTTAATTAACATAATCTAACGGTATAGCGTGGTCACGTATTCCGACGAATCCGCCACCAGATCGGGTGACCTGCGTCCCGGAGTCCGGCGGTCGCACATTTCGAAGTAATCGAGACATGGACGTAATTTTGATTTCAAAAGTGGGGGGGACATGGATTCGTCGCTATTTAAATATTTGGTTTTAACCGTAAAAACTGGGGGGGACCAAAGCCGGCTTTTGAAAAAGTGGGGGGGACATGTCCCCCCCCCCCCCAAAATTACGTCCGTGAATCGAGATCAACTCGCGCAACTTCGTAAAATGTTTTAGTCGTTGTAAAGCACCTGAAACTGGATCAAGCTAAAGGCACTGTGTTACCTCCCGTTTTCCGAGTCCTAGTGTTTTGGACATCTCCAGAAAGTTAACTGCTGCTTTTAGTAAAACCGCAGACATTACAGTTGTTCTTTCAGCGGTTCAGGAGTCAATTTTATAGCGTCAGAGTAAAGTGCTAAAGCCACGTTTTACCACAATACGGTGCGACATAATGAACACTAAAACAAAAGCAAAAATCATAATTTCTGTACCTTTGCTGAATTACAGAAGAGGGTGTGACGTGTTTAGCAGACGGGTTTCACTGCACTGTTGATTACAATAACGGCATTGATATTGATACTGAGGGTGATATGGAAGAAAGGCCAAAAAAGGGAATTTTATAGCAGAGATGGTTTACATCCAAGTCGCAGAGGCTCACCAAGTGTTAGAGATGTGACTTGTAAAGACGGGGGTATAATAGCCTACACCACTCAGAGTTTCTCCTATTTTCGTATGCCTATTCCGTTTATAATAAACTATGACAAAACGTTTTTATCTAACTCTTTGAAAATAGAAAATCCAAAAGAAATGTAATGTTTCCATATAACGATTATTCTAAGCGATTTATGAACAACTTTAAGAATGACATAACTTTGAGCGCCAGTTTTATTTTATATAAGCATAATTCATACCAAATGTGATAGAAGGGTGTCGGCTAGAATGAAAGGAAAAATCTATATAGTGAGACCTGCTATGTTGTATGGACTGGAGACAGTGGCACTGACAAAGAGACAGGTGAGGGAGACGGAGGTGTCTGAGATGAAGATGTTGAGACTCTCATTTGGAGTGACGAGGAAGGACAGGATCAGAAATGAGCTTATTAGAGGATCAGCACATGTAGCATGTTTTGGAGATAAAGTTAGAGGACATGTTCAGAGGAGGGAGGAGTGGTATATTGGTAGGAGGGTCTTAAGGATGGAACTTCCAGGCAAGAGGAGGAGAGGTAGATCTAAGAGGAGGTTTATGGATGGGTGGTAGAGGATATGAGAGTGGCTGGTGTGTCAGTGGAGGACACTCAGGACAGGGCCAGATGGAGGAGTTTGATCTGCTGTGGCGACCTCTAAACGGGAATTGCCGAAAGAAGAAGAAGAAGAAGATAATTCATACCAAAACTAAAATTAAAAGAAATTACTATTTTCCACAAAAACCCAAATGTTGACCTTTCTGCATGTGATCACAATGTCATAATGAAACCAGCAGCGCAAATGAAATTGAATAGGCTACAAACAAACAAAAAATACCCTTTTCCAAAAAAAAATATGGGATGATATTGTGAAGACCTTAAGTTCCTCTAATGATATGTAAGGATCTGGCAATAAGGTAAGAAAAAGGCATGAAGAAAAAGCTATTGGGAATTATTGGTCCACAAGGAAGGGATATCAGAGGTCCAGGTGCATGTTTAAAATGTGTGCCCATCACGTCAACTCAGCTTACATCCCCAGTGCAACTTTCACCATGCGGCAGTACTGGGTCATCTCCTGGGCCTTCATGTGCACATACCAGATCAAGTGCTCCACCCTGATCAGGATACCAAATACGTGTGTGTGTAGTGGGAAATTAATTGCTCTCGAAAATGAAAATGAAAAGATGCAGCAGCTAATATGTGAAGTATAGGAATTACAAAGAGCTGAACAGCTCCAACAGAAGGAGAAGCACCACAGAGAGCTGATGGAACAGCTCCAACAGAAGGAGAAGCACCACAGAGAGCTGATGGAACAGCTCCAACAGAAGGAGAAGCACCACAAAGAGCTGATGGAACAGCTCCAACAGAAGGAGAAGCACCACAGAGAGCTGATGGAACAGCTCCAACAGAAGGAGAAGCACCACAGAGAGCTGATGGAACAGCTCCAACAGAAGGAGAAGCACCACAGAGAGCTGATGGAACAGCTCCAACAGAAGGAGAAGCACCACAGAGAGCTGATGGAACAGCTCCAACAGAAGGAGAAGCACCATAGAGAGCTGATGGAACAGCTCCAACAGAAGGAGAAGCACCACAGAGAGCTGATGGAACAGCTCCAACAGAAGGAGAAGCACCACAGAGAGCTGATGGAACAGCTCCAACAGAAGGAGAAGCACCGCAGAGAGCTGATGGAACAGCTCCAACAGAAGGAGAAGCACCACAGAGAGCTGATGGAACAGCTCCAACAGAAGGAGAAGCACCACAGAGAGCTGATGGAACAGCTCCAACAGAAGGAGAAGCACCACAGAGAGCTGATGGAACAGCTCCAACAGAAGGAGAAGCACCACAGAGAGCTGATGGAACAGCTCCAACAGAAGGAGAAGCACCACAGAGAGCTGATGGAACAGCTCCAACAGAAGGAGAAGCACCACAGAGAGCTGATGGAACAGCTCCAACAGAAGGAGAAGCACCATAGATGATGGAATTGAAAAGAGCTTCACATGTTGTGGCAGTGATATAAATTAAATTTTTTTCATTCCAGGCCCCAGTACAACAAGAATGTTTTAAGAGGTAAATATAAGGTGAAAGTTTTTTTTGCATTTAATTATTTTTGAGTGAAGACTCAAAATACCTTCAAGGTAAAACTAGCTTCACAATAAATACCTTGGATTTTGTATACATTTATAACAAAAATCTAACAACAAACTTATCCAACATACACTATACACTCCAAGCCATACATCACCATGAGCAATGCAAAGCTTCGGATGCAGTGGTGTAAAGCACACCACCGTTGGACTCTGTGGAGAGCAGTGGAGGCACGTTCTCTGGAGTGACTAATTGCGCTTCTCCATCTGGCAATCTGATGGATGAGTCTGGGTTTGGCAGTTTCCAGGAGAACAGTACTTGTCTGACTGCATTGTGCTAAGTGTAAAGTTTGGTGGAGGGGGGATTATGGGGTTGTTTTTCAGGAGCTCAGCTTGACCTCTTAGTTCCAGTGAAAGGAACTCTGAATGCTTCAGCATACAATGACATTTTGGACAATTCCATGCTCCCAACTTTGCGAGAACAGTTTGGAGCTGGCCCCTTCCTCCTCCAACATGACTGTGCACCAGTGCACAAAGCAAGGTCCATAAAGACATGGATGGCAGAGTCTGGTGTGGATGAACTTCACTGCCCTGCACAGAGTCCTGACCTCAACCCGACAGAACACCTTTGGGATGAATTGGAGCGGAGACTGAGAAGCCAGGCCTTCTCATACAACATCAAGATGTGATCTCACAAATGCGCTTCTGAAAGAATGGTCAAAAATCCCCATAAACACACTCCTAAACCTTGTGGACACCCTTCCCAGAAGAGTTAAAGCTGTTGAACCAACATCGTATGGAAGAGTTGAAGAGTTTAACCAACATCACATGGAACCCTATGGATTAGGAATAGGATGTCACTTAAGCTGTGAGTCAAGGAAGGTGAGCGAATACGTTTGGTAACATAGTGTATTTCCAAGCTCCACCAACTACACTGCGAGTTCTGCAGTGTATCATGCTGCATCTCTATTCAGCCTCAGTCTGGGGATTGAAGAGTGAGTATATAGCTTCTTAGTGGATAACCACCATCCCTCAGTCTTTTTCCATCACCAGACATTCCAGAATCTGCCCAGATGAATGAGCACTCCCAGGATACCCAACCACAATGTCCATAGAGAGGTCATGGTGGTTGACTTGCATGTGCAATGCAGCCTTTAGAGCAGCAGACATAGTTAAGGTTCATGAGACTGTGAGCGTCTATGAGGATCGGTGAACATTTTGAATATTCATAAATTGCACTGCACTGATTATTTCAGGAACGTCTCCAATTGCCATCCATCCATCCATGCATACACACCAGTGTTGGGAACGTTACTTTAAAAAAGTAATTAGTTATAGTTACTCACTACTTGTTCAAAAAAGTAACTGAGTTAGTAACTGAATTACTCTATAATAAAAGTAACTCGTTACCAGGGAAAGTAACTATTTGCGTTACAGTTAAAAAAGGTTATATGCCAATTAATTAAGTTTTTTTTTTTTAAGCAGTTTTCACAGTCAGTTGAAATGAGTAGATCAGAAAATTGTTTAACTTTTGATATTTATTGCACATCCACAGACCAGTGCATGATAAAATCATTTAAAAATCCCAAATCTTTAGAAAAAAAAAGCAAAAGTAAACAGTTACACTATATAAAGTGCATTTACATCTATCAAATTAAATTAAATTCTCTCAACCTGAGACAACTGGTTTGTTTACAACAGAAGTAAACTTAACAATAAAACCTCTATTCTTAATTAAATAAATCAAATACCCAGTCTGGTAGACATTCAGGAACTTAAAGTATTTTCTTAAATAATGTTTATATCGCCTTGAAAATTCTAGGGCTGTGTTCGAAATAGCCTACTACATACTACTGGCGTACTGATCGAGCCCCAAATCAGTATGCCGTATGCAGTATGTGACCAAAATGAAATTTTCCAGTACGCGAAACATACCCGGATGACCTACTACTTCCGCAAAATATTCCAGTATGCAAACAGAGCTATCTTCGTGGTGTACTGCATCCCATCATGCAACGCTACGATCACGTGACCCCGTAGTATGCTTTGCTTTTGTCACATACTGGAAACTGTACTGCATACTACTACGAGGACCAGTATGCAGTATCCAGTATACTGAGTCCAGTATGCAGTATCCAGTATGTAGTAATCTATTTCGAACACAGCCTAGTTTTCTTCGGCTTGCACCTGACGCCATTTCGGCCTCTTCTCCGTTTGTGTCGTGTCACTCGTGTGCTTCGGCGCGCGTGTAAAAACACTGGCTCTGATTGGCTATAATAACGCTGCCTTAGCCAATCGCTTACTGACTTGTTAAGTTTAAACAGGTGTTACACCGAGAACTGTGACCTATCGGGATCTGTTACTCCTCACTAGCCTGGGCAGCGGTCCGCTCGCATTAGTATATCAATATATAATAACGCACCGCTTTTAATGACCAGTAACGTAAACGGCGTTGTAACGACAGGAAAAGTAACTAATTATATTATCCCGTTACTGACGAAATGACGACGTTACCTAACGCCGTTATTTTTAACGGCGTTATTCGCAACACTGATACACACATACATACAAATGGAGGGGTGTCATTAGCTGTGTGGTGGGGCTAAAAGTTCCTCTTGTCAACTCAATGATAAAAGACAAATGGCACTGCATCTAGCAACACAGGTAGCACTATAAGATAAGTAGACATAAGATAACTGTAAAGCATATCATGTCACACACACTCAAACAATGATAACAGACTAGCATACAAAACAAAACCTTAAATATACATGTTAACAAGCATGCTATCTAAGGACAGGTGTAACAAATGATGAACTAATAAAGAAGGTGTGGCAATTGGGGAAACACACACACACAAACAAAAACCATTTGCCCAGAGATTATGTGGGCTTTGTGGGAGCAGTCGAGGAGGAGGCCATTACAGAAGAGAGTATGAATGTTTAAACAAGCTAGGACATTTTCAAAATCAAAGGATGAGATTAGAAATGTTGGCACAATCTTATATTTCCACCTTAAGCACATTGATAATGCTACAGAAATTGTATTTTCAAATAAGAAGTATTACATAAATTAGACAGTAATTACAAACTGCAAGATGCAAACCACAAGAAAGCTGGTCCGTGCTTTGTTTTTTCACAGCTAGACTATGTGTAGTGTGATATTCCCTGGCTTACCTCCTACAACAGATTAGCTCCTACGTTTAATGATCCCTGAGAGAATATGTCCCAAATCATGCTCTGAGATCATCAAGTCCTTTTTTGAACATTCATGATGCACAACATCTGAATATCAAAATAATATTTACATTTGCATTTTGTGTATTTAGCAGATGCTCTTATCCAGGGGCGTAGCAGCAAATTCTGGGCCCTGTACACTCTCAATGTCAGTGGGCCCCTATAAATGCCAGTAAACGAGGCACATGAGCAAAATAGGCCCCTCTCCCTACTTGGGCCCTGGGTAGTCAGGTCCACTTCCCCCCCCCCCATTACCTCACCTATGCTCTTATCCACTGGGACTTACAAAGTGCTTTGCATCTGTTCACAGAATATATCCTATAGTAGCATAGATAGGTCCGAATTAAAGATACCTATGAGCCAGACTACTACTAAACTACAGAAATCAATACCATTACCTAGTATTTCAATTAAACAGGCTCACTGAAACGGGAATTAAAACTTATACCAAGATGCACAAATAAACACAGACAGAAACATACAATTTAGGAACAAAGCCAACAAGTGGTATCTGTTGAGTTAGTGCTCATTTAAGTACTCACCAAACAGGTGAGTCTTCAGTCTGCATTTGAAGACAAGAAGAGATTCTGCAGTCTGAGCAGCAAGAGGAAGTTCATTTCACCATCTAGGAGCCAGGATAGAAAATAGTCTTGAGTTTTGTCTTCCATGAGAATTTAAGCATGGTGTTTCAAGTCGAGCCATGCTTGAAATTCGGAGTGCGCATGGTACGGATCGGGCTTTGACCGTGGACCTCATGTAGGGAGGGGCTCATTTTTGTATCAAATTTTAAATCTGATGTGTGAAGCTACTGGATGCCAGTGAAGAGAGTGCAGCAGTGAAGTCACATGTGAGAACTTGGGGATATTGAAGACCAGTCGTGCTGCAGCATTCTGAATCGGAAGACCTGCAAGTAGGGAGTTGCAGTAGAACAGCTTTTATTCATCAGACATCTGTCACTAGCATTAAAAAGCCATTATTTCATTGTGTTGTTGTTTCTCTTTTTTATATTTAATCTCATTTTATTAATTGTACTCTTATTCTGTTTATATTATTGTATTTTTAATTTTAAAGAATCCAGTTTATTCACTATTGTATTACTTATTGTTTTGTTCAGTTAATATTGTTCATATTTAAACGTATCGTTTATCGTATCAAGATGATTTTTTACTTTTTTACTGTAGGTAACGTCTACAGCGCCTAGCCCAGCCCAGGAGAACTACACGTCCCAGAATTCCCTGGCTTGGGCTAGTTATCCGGATCACACCTCTGCCTAGCTTCAGTAATTCCACTGCCTGGTTAATTCCGTACGTTCTGGCTAATATTCTAGTTTGCTGATTGAGAGCAGAGACATTCTCTGACTTTGCCTGTGTTCATATGTAAAATATTTTGACATGCCTCGCCTTACATTTGTACAATAAAATAGGAAATCAATGACCTAAATTATTTGGTTTTCCGAATAACTAAGTAATTCACCTTATGTAATTATACCAGTAGCGAACCGTGACCATTAAACCTGGGCCCGCTACCACACCCCCCCCCCCCCCCCCCCCCGAAATTTTTTTGTTTTTCCTCTCCTAATAAACTGCAATAAAGAAAAAACCGAGATGACAGTATAGCTTTAGAAGCGCAATAAACAATAACATTTGTACTAGATAACTTGTTAAGCAAAATAAGTTTCCAAACAAAATAAGGTTCACAGCTCCGTGGTTCTCGGAAGCGGAATATGTAAATATGTAAATGAGGACGTCAAAGGGATGAATCGAAACTAGCTAGCGGCGGTAGGCTAACGACAGCTAGCGTCGCCACAGCGGGCGGAAATTATCATACAGTTAAGCCCGCCCACTAAGACGGCAGATATGATTGGTCAATTTTACTGTCATTTGAAATTGGTATTGCGCTGAATTATAACTGCCAGGCCCTCTGTAAACGAACAGCGGGCATCACAGTCCTGATAGGGGGAGACACAGGCTCACTTAACCCCTCACCTTCCAAAACAGATTGAATAGACACGGGTGAATAATTTATTTGCTTATATTTCTGTAATTGTTTAGATGTCGATTGTAAAACTGTAAGTAGATAAAATTAAATTGGATAATTATATATATATATATATATATATATATATATATATATATATATATATATATATATATATATATATATATATATATATATATAATGTTTTAAGAATATTTTAGGCCCTCTGAGAGGGCGTAGAGGGCCCTGACGGTTCCCCACTGAATTATACTAAATGAATTAATAAATATAAATACTGGCAACCTCATTAGTTTAAAATACATTTAGTCAAATATTGGGCTAAAAAGATAATTTTGTCAAAATGTGTCTTTTAAAAGGCTGTAAATCAGGTACATTTTGCTTCAAATAGGCTGCCTACATCTTGGTCTCATATACCCACAGATTGTTTTCTTTCCTTGCTTGATCTTTACTTTTAAAAAAATACTTTTTGAATATTGACACCTCCCCTTTGTGGACTTTTGACCTCGTTTTACCCCGAAAATCTATTGGACTGTGACGATCTTCATTTATTTTCAAAGATTGGCCTATATTTTTTTTAAATATAACATTTCTCCCATATATTTAGTTCGGCAAATTTCTGAAAAACCAGAATTCCCGCGCTGAGCGGCCGTGACTCTGGCGCAACCAGGGGCTTGTTTGAGGGGCTGCAGCTTGATTGAAATTCATGAGCTGGTTTGTTAAACATTGCCACAGATTTCACCAATGTTAATATGATTTTACATGAATCACCCCTTTATCTAACGATATATGTGTTAATGCGAAGTAGCCAGTGTATTATTCATAGGATTTCAGAAATATTTACCCATTTATTCAAATCTCAGTCAACTTTAATCGAAAGGAAAGCGTTTAGATCGCGTTTAAACGGAGATATCGCGTTATTTGAGGAGCACACTAATTCAAGCGGAAGTAGTTTTGAAGCCTCTTTTCCGGCGGCCATAGCGGGATACTCGGTAGGTTAAGAATTGTAGGCAATGCTGTGCAAGTTGAATCTTTGTCCATCCTCTTCACATGAACGCTCTTATGGTCCAAATCACAAGCTGATAATTCCGAATATCGCACATATTATTAATGCCATACCATTTCTGTATGAGGACCGCGAATGAGACAATTAATGTACACACCGAAGGCCAGACCTAGCTAGCTGGTAGCTCTGACACTTGGTGATACCGCCAGTTACACTCACGCTTGTTTCGGCACTGCGAGCACCAATACCGAGGGTGTTTGGTACCGACGTGTTCACGTTAAAGCGGTAACGGAATACTAACGAACTGTTCGCTTATGTTCTGTAACTGAAAAGCTTTCACTAGTTGGCCCGATTCTGAATGCGGTGGTAGCTATCGCTTATAGAGGACTAGCTGGCTGGCTACTTACAAAGATGATTTGTGCGTGTTTTAAGTGAATCAATACATTGTGCTGCCAATATGTTCAGTTAGAAAACGACCTCAGATCAGTGCAAATGATTATAAAGTACTTGTTAGTGCACCAGATTTTATTTGACGTGTTTGCTATAACATGACTGTTGTACCAGTTCATATAAGGTGACTTGCGTAGCTGTGGACTATATAATTTGTATATTTATGTAACTTGTCCGATATAATGTGTTGTGTTCTGATTGTGTTTTTTTTGTGGACTGATTTGTCTTTTTTATTTTTGCTTTGTAGCCATCATGAAGATCAACCCGTTTGTAACCTCTTCCCGGCGTAAGAACCGTAAGAGGCACTTCAATGCGCCCTCACACATTCGCAGGAAGATAATGTCTTCACCTCTCTCCAAAGAACTCCGCCAGAAGTACAATGTGAGGTCTATGCCCATTCGTAAAGACGATGAAGTCCAGGTAAGGACATCCTTTGTCTTAACTGGTAGTTTGAGGCATTTGGTGCATTCTTCCAATGATGGCTTTTATTTTTGGATTTTTGCATCTGAAACTTTTAATTGCTAAGCAATAGTTTCATCTAGTTTGAAAGAGACTGCAGTTGTATGTAAAGTGGTGATGTGTGTGCACTCCTGCAAAAGTGTAGTTTACATCCTCATGCTGTGTTGCAGTTACTGTCCAATGCTGTATAATACTGTGCTGTCATTAGGTTCAACTTAACTGCAGTTTGTGTTTTGCACTGATGTGAACAGGTTGTCAGAGGTCACTACAAGGGCCAGCAGATTGGCAAAGTTGTGCAGGTCTACAGAAAGAAGTACGTCATCTACATTGAGCGCGTGCAACGTGAGAAGGCCAATGGCACAACAGTCCATGTTGGTATCCACCCTAGCAAGGTATGAAACTGCTGCTTATGGAGCTTTTCACCTCCTGCGTCCTGCTAAGTCCATTTATGCATGTATAGCTTTCAGGACTCAGCTCATTGTTTCTTATTGACATGTTTGTCTAATCCAAAGAGTAAAAAAACCAACACTGCCAAGTTCTTTCCTCCTCTCATCCTCCTTGTTACTTATTGAAGATAGATAAATGGTTTGCAATCGATGTCACCCCATCCTGTAAAAAAAAAAATATATATATATATATATATATATATATATATATATATATATATATATATATATATATATATATATACATACATACATTTTAAGGGAACTTGTTAAATTGATAAAGTAACCCATTGCTCCCTAGCAGAGTTCATGCATGCGGGTTATATCCAAATTTATCAGGTTTTTAAAAAGTTTTTTTTTTATTTTTTTTTATATGAACGATGGGCATGACATGTTTGAGCGGCACTGTTAGACACTTGTGATGTCTGAAAATTCTGCACTGTTAGAGCAGAGTGTGTTTTACGAGTTGTTTTGTGATATCTTTTACATGAAGTGGCTACTTTTTTACATACAGGTGCTCTTTGTTGATGTAAAATACTTTTCATACAAAAGTTCAGGCACTGCAACTGAATCCAAATTTTAAATTCTACATGTTGGTACTTACTGAGGTATTCAATTTGAGTACTTTTTGTGGTAAACATGAATTTCTATTAAAGGGTCTTTATGTAATGTAGGTTAGGTGTGTTGGTTTTTGGTAGAAGCATTGGCTAAATGCTTTCGTTGATTACAGCAACAGAATCATGCAAGATCCTCCTGGCTTAACTTTTAAATAAATAGTTATGATTAGGAGAAATTAGCAGATATCTGGAATAATGGTGCTCTATAAACTAAATTGAATAACTCACTTGCAGTGAGCTGATGTCCAAATTTAATTTGTCTAAACTAAATGAGTTGTGAAGGAGTGCATCCGTCCATAATGGTGCATAATTGGTATTGTTGCATGCTGTCAAAACCTCCATTCACCCCTGTGGTTCGTGGACTTGCAGTAACTGTGACATGGCTGAAATATTGTAGGCAGTCATTGTATATTGTCATTGTAGGCAGTAGGTCTGAATTCATATCTTTACAAATATATGCGTAGTGCATATAATTGGACATGCCAGTATTATGAAGGCATATACTTCTGTTTGTAATTGCACATTTGCCATGGAAACCCAAAACAGGTGTGTACACTTACCTGTATGCTTTTTGCGAAGAGGCTTGCGATACAGTATGTGATATTTCGCTACAAGAATCTGATTAGCGTTACTCTGTGCTGCATCAGTTTCTAACCAGTAGTAATTTTGTCGTTTTGTCGATTCTTTAGACTTGGATTCATTTGGGTTTTGAAACTGGTCTTAAATGTTTTGGGTAATACATCCTCTCTTTCCCAGTACTATACTGTATTAAATATATTAATATACATGTCACACCCCTGCCTGGTCCTCTGGTTTGCATTTTAGTGTCTTTGTTATTTATTGTCCAACCTGGTTTTGGGCACCCACAGTTCAGTTGGTGTGTTGAATTGATGCATTTGGGGGGGAAATAAGTCCCAACATAGAGACTCTGTAACTACATCTTGGTTGTTCATGTGCCAATGGAAATGTGAATCTCTTTTGTTGACCAGGTCGTGATCACGAGGCTGAAGCTCGACAAGGACCGCAAAAAGATCCTGGAGCGCAAAGCCAAGTCTCGGCAGGTTGGCAAAGAGAAGGGCAAATACAAGGAGGAGACCATTGAGAAAATGCAAGAGTGAACTTTACCTTTTGCTAAAAAATAAAGAATGGAAAACCAACGGTTTTGTCGTGTCTTTTCATAGTGGGGTTTGTGGCTGTTAATGTAATTTATCAAGAGACTAAACAAGGCTTGTGAGATTATGAAACTTCATTCACAAATTGTCCTTATACAGGTACATGTCAATAAATTAGAATATCAAAAGGCTTATTTATTTCAGTAATTCAATACAAAAAGTGAAATGCATGTAGATTTATGAGATGTGTTCGGGGTCGGCGAACGTAATTTGTTGAGCTGATTGCAGATTGGCTACCATGAATGTCAATCAAAATACAACCGTCAGTGCAGATGGGCGATTCATCTACTACTTTTTATGCACATTCCTTCGCGATCGACCGACACTTCCTTCGACGTAATGAGCACCCCTGCTCTTGACGATACGGCATAAATTCCCTATGGGGTTTAGGTCAAGTGAGTTTGCTGGCCAATCAGCACAGTGATACTGTTATTAAACCTTTTGGCAGTGTGGACTGGTGCCAAGTCCTGCTGGAAAATGAAATTTCCATCTCCAAAAGCTTGTTGGCAGAGAAGCTTGAGGTGCTATAAAATGTCCTGCTAGACGGCTGTGTTGACTTTGGTCTTGATATAACTGGACCTTCACCAGCAGACGTACCTGCTTTAATAACCCAGCATCACTGTGCTTGATTGGCCAGCAAACTCACCTGACCTGAACCAAGAGGAAGGTGAGAGACACCAGACCCACCAATGCAGACAAGCTGAAGGTTGCTATCAAAGCAAACTGGGCTTCTATAACATCTCAGCAGTGCCACAGGCTGATCGCTTCCATGCTACGCTGCACTGATGCAGTAATCAGGCAAAAGCAGCCCCAACCAAGTACTGAGTGTATTTACTAGGGGTGGGCATAGATTAATTTTTTTAATCTAGATTAATCTCACTGAAATCTTGAAATTAATCTATATTAATCTATATTAAAATGGCTCATATGTGTGCTACCCAAGTAATGACTAAAAGTCAGTTTTTGAGAAACACTTGAAATAGATCACTGTTTGTTATGAAACTATATATGCATTTCACTTTTTGCATTTATACATTTTGTTACTGAAATAAATTAGAACTTTTGATGATATTCAAATTTCTTGAGATGCACCTGTATGTGAGCAGACTAAACCTAAGTAAATATGTTGTATGCTCTAATTTCACACTCTAAAATGAAGAAACAAGAACTTAGGCTTGTTAAAAAAATTATCATGGGTGGAACTGATTGCGAATGAGTTTTTGATATTGTCATTTTTTATTAACCTATATAAAACTTTTTTAGAACGATTTATATTTAAACATTCTCACTGAACTGTCAAATAAAAAAGTCCAGAATTGTCACATAAGTGAACTCTGCTGGTCGGTGGCAGTGGCGGCCCCGCCTGTGTCATGTGATCTACCGTTTTAACATGCAGAAGTGCCACTGTGTGTGAATTCAGCCTTAGACGCTGGAAACATTTAACTTTCCTGATACTTCTTCTGCAACGAAAGCCATGGCGCTGTCTTTTATCATACCAATGTGCGTTATGACAATATTTTGGGGTCTAGTTGGAGGAGTGGTTCCGTGGTTTGTTCCGAAAGGTCCGAATAGGGGGTAAGTTTATTTTAGCCTCTGCGCTGTTAGCTTAGCTGCTTTGATGAACGAGAAATAAGTTTGATGTCGACTTTTTTGCGTTTTGATCTGTCGCTGAGTAATTAATTCTTATAGTAACAATTGTTTCTCTGTAACAATTTCTTCCATCTTGTAAAAACATGATAAATGTCAAAGAAATCCAACAACACCGATGAGTAAAACTTCTGAACACTCAAAATGAATAATTTCTCTTGAAAGATGGCTCAGCTAACCTAACTAGCTGTGTTAGCTAGCGATGGGCCCTTGGTGACCGTCAGTGTTGGCTGAATTAGTCAATGTTAACTTAGTTACATTAGTAAAAGTTCGTTAACATAGTTGTGTTATCTGCCTGTTTATGCCTGTGTATGTAAAATACATTATATATATATTACACACACACACACGCAACACTTTCAAAGCATGTTTGCACGCTAGCAAAAATATTTTGGCTAGTAACAAAACTTGAGTAACTACTTGTGTTGTGAATTTAACCCCTTTAAGGAATTCATAATACATTTGAACGTCTATTAAAGAAGTGGAACTTGCTGTCTGGAAGGATTAATCATCATGTTTCTCCTTCCCCATGAGTTCAATTTTGTATCATGAATCATGTGACAGTCCAAGGACAGCTTTAAAGTCCTTTAATTTAATTTAAAGGGAATATTTCCAGGCTCTACATTGTTTTTCCCCCATTGTTCGTTACAGAGTCATTGTCACTATGCTGGTTTTAACTGCGGTTTGCTGCTACCTGTTGTAAGTATGATTTTTTTTATAACTAGCTAAATTATTTCTTCTGTTGCATCTTTCTTGAAAGTCAGGCACTGCCTTTGTAATTTCCATTGGTAAATGTTTAAACACAAAAGAGGTAAATGTGTATTCTCAGAACTTGGATATGTTTATGATGTAGAGTAAGGGCAATGTTACATGCTAAGAGCCAACACAAGGGGGCAGCACATTTGGTCTAACCTGGAATTCTTGTTTGGAGGTTTTGAGGTGAAATAATAAATGAAGTAATAAAGACGGACCAAACTATTTTATGCAGTCCTTTGTCTGTTGCGCTTATGGTGACTTCTGTTGGTAGAATGACCTGTTTTAATCTAATCCTTAATGTTTATTATTATATAGTTGGCTGATCGCAATTCTAGCCCAACTGAACCCATTGTTTGGACCAGCGCTTAGCAATGACACCATTTGGTACCTCTATTATCATTGGGGGTAGTGCTATAGTATCTCCTTCTCAACCATCATCAGGTAAATGCATTTACATTATGCCTTTCATAGTAAAGTCAAATAAATCTAAATTGAATAAATAGTGTTATAATCTATGGAAATTTCTCTCTGCAGATGTTTCTTTGCCACCCCAAAATAAAAAATTCATTTTCTCACAAGGAATATTTCTCATTTCCAAAACTGTTGTATATGTATACATATTCATCTTATAAAGCTAAACAAATGGGCAAATTTGTAGCTTTTGTTTTTCATTCTCTTGTTGAAACCTTGGATGTCTACACTGATTGTACATTTATCCTGTTGTATTTCTTGCCTGTTCTTACTTTTGTTATTTATATAACTGCAGACCTGGAATAAAACATTGAGGTGAAGACTGAGGCACATTTATTTAACTTTTACAGCAGGACTCAAACACCATTAGCATTTTAAGAGACCCAGCATTTTAAATGCTAATTTTTTTTTTTGTATTCAAAGCACACCTTCACGTGGGCCAACAAAATGTTCTAAAATTATCAATCCTGTAGCAAATTTTGCGCATCACAGTAAAATCTGATGGAGCAAATGATACTGCATTCTTCATCACATCACACTTCTTTAACATTGTGCAGTCTTCCTCATGGTTTACTGGACCTGACGAATGATCAATGTGACGCGTCTTTGGGGATTCTGGGCCGTGAGTGTGTGCACTCACACTCCTCTCTGTGGACATGTCCACTGGACATCTGGGCTTTGGCTTGGCATACAGAGCAGCAGGCCGTCAGGCCCTTCTGCCTGCAACAGGGGCAGGATAAGACCAGCTGGCTGCAGAAGTCAGTAGAGCAGAGCTGATACTGGTCCCAAGGTGCACCACAGTACCTACAATCTGATCACAGGTGGGGTGTGCACCAATTAATATACATAAATTGCTCATTGTACATCTGTCTGAAATATAAATTAATTGTACAAGTTTCTGTTAGTGGCAATATTCACTTGATGTGCGGTACCTGATATGATGTCATTGTTAAATGAGATTGCATAACGCTCATCAAATACAAAGAGTTTGCCACGGTAGAAGCCCTCAGGAAATTGTTCCAGATACTTATGAATGCCACCCTTCAGCTGATAGACATCTTTACACACATCCTGCAAAATCAGATGTGACATAAGTAACTGAAAAACACAGCAAGTGTCACTGTATGTTCGTCATATACTGGAGCTGAAAAACTCACTTTTGACCGAAGATACGCTGACCCTCGTTCACACCGTATGCCTCCAGTGCAGTACATAAGAACCTTTTTGTTACGGAAGAGGTCCAAGTTCTTGTCCACGTAGTCAGGGAAATAACTAAACTTGCGGATGTTGGGGGCCAAACAGTTTTTGAACTGGCCCTGTAGATAAACAGTTTATCATTAATGAATCATTTGTTCATTTATATAAAATGCATCAACTGCCTCCTGAAGCAACTTTTAGCAATAAAGGGAATAGGCGTACAATTTTACTCTCATAGAAGTTTCTACAGTCCAGAAGAATTGTATCACTTTTTGAGGAATCATCTTCAAGGATGGCTTGCACTTCTTTGTGAAATTCTGCAGGCTCCAGATGTGTTCCTTCATGAGCAAAACATAAAAAAATTTGTTATTTTTTACTGAGATCTTATAATAATCTTTAATACACACTGATATTTTGACAGAATCCAGAATATATATATATATATATATAAAAAATTTTTTTGTTTTACCTGCTAATCTGTAGGATACTACATCTGGATCCACACCCATCGGGACAATTTCTTTATAAACTCCAACCTTGAGTTCAGAAAAGCACTCTGCACCACCTTCACTTGTCTAAAAGCAAAACCAAAGACACATTTACTTTTAAGTACAGATCATATTGCCCTTTAGGTCTGTACCAAATATGAATGCAATAAAGCACACTTGGTATTAAGTTTACCTTAAAATCATCCTCTTGCATTACTTTGAAAATGGGATGTGTCAGCATTGCCTTGATGTAAAGGCTTGTAGCCATTTTGGTACCACCAACTGTTCCATTAATACCTTCAGTAGCAATACGAACCTTAAAGACAATAAAATACAGTGCTGTGAATAGTGACAAGTTCCTCATCCTCACCCTTGTGACAAGTTCATAATGAGAAAAGCTATTTATTTGCCTTGCCAGTCAGGTGAAGCTTTGAACACAGCTTATTCTGCCAATCACAAATGATCTTGGGATCTTTTATCTGGCAATAGCAGTAATATAGTAGGATTTCCCCCGAACCTCTGGAAAAGGACAAAATGAGCCCATGAGCACATAATAAACGTATACTGGGTGGTGCTTATTATTTGAAAGGTAAAGAGACCCTACATCACAAGATCCTTCTCAGATAGGTGGCTTGTATCAGGTATCCACGATGATGCGTCATTTGACTGACTGTCTTCATGCCCCAACACATCACCATTGGCCTGGTTGGGCATAAGATCCTGAGTCACGGTGGTGAGCTGGTGAATCTCATTTTTATGGACATTTGAGACATGCTTGTGGATTGATGTAGGGTCAGAGAATGTCTTGTCACAGCAGTGCCAAATTGGTGAGGTATCTGAAGGTGACTTTAGGACCCTCTTAGCTGCCACAAACTTTGCAAAGGTCTACAAACAAGACAAGGGAGTTCCGAGTTAATATACTGACATACGTGGTTAGTTATAGATGACGAGTATGGAAAACTTACCCTCTTTTTTATATAGGAGTAGCATTTACGAGTTGTTGAAAACTCGCATTTCTCTTGCTTGGTGATCTCGGGAGTAAGACTCTCTACATCCAAGTTAATAAGAACATTTTCTGCCAAGTTAACATTATCCATTATAGTCTGAATGCATTGAACGACAATGACTTCTACTTCGACGAGAATTATAAATGCATGTTAAAATACATTACATAAACAATGAAACATGCCATGACTTATGCAGTAATATTATATAATCATATACATTTCGATCACATAAACCCTTACTGATTCAACAAATACAATGAAACCCTCGTATGCATCACACGCAGCACTGACTACAAACTTATTTTGCCACCACGCAACGCGGACCTGTCGGAGGAAGAGAACTCTGTACTTCCGGATACGACCCACTTATACCCCGGATGTGTTTCTTTGAGTCCGACTCCTTTTATTTTCACCATTGACGGGCTGCTGTAACTAGCTAGCTATCGCCGAGACGTCTCAAATTGAGCTGTGTTGAAAAAAAAAGTCGTAAAGAAACGCAATAAAACAGATTTACATATAGTTTAAAAAACCCCGTTTGACTCAACTGGCAGAATGTCAAGGAGAAGGCACAGCGACGAGAACGACGGTGAGCTGGTGTGAGCCGGTTGGCGCTCGCGCGGGCGCCGCTATGGCGGCGCGGCTGTGTGTGTGTGTGTAGCGGAGCCGCCACAAGAGCCGCGCGTAGCGGGGACGAGGAGCCCACAAACACACCGCCTCCGTTTCTCTGTGTGGCTACAGGGTGCCAGGCGTCTGTGGTGCATTTACAGGCTAAGCGGCTAAGCTGAAAACATCCCGTTAGCAGCTCGCTGGCTCCCTCCGAGGAAGGGGCTGCTGGCCGTGGCAGGGTAGTTAACTGGCCCAGTGACCGTTATATCGGTATGGTGTGGTTATGTTATGGACCATGTTCTGTTCCTCCCAGGAAACAGGGGTATGGTGGTGTTCATTTACACTTTAATTTTTCCCGCTCAATGAATATGCTCCAGTACAGAGAGAATAGGAAGTCTAGCAAGCTAGCCAACAGCCGGGCTGTTTGTGGTCAACACGAATGTAATTGTTTGTTTATTTATTATCTGTAAACAGGTAGGGCTACACTATTATACTGGGATCCTCTAGCAAGGATCTTTACATACATGTAACGCCAGTCTCTGTAAATGTAAAATGGAAATGCTTTGCTTTCAACACCAAGGTGGACAACCTCATAAAAGGAGGAGGACCTCTGAGCCCATTGAAATCGAGGATCGGCTTGAATCATTGATTTGCAGAGTTGGAGAAAAAGTAAGTTAATGGACCAAGTTTAATGTAAATATATTGTTTCAGTTTAAAAGCATTAAATAAGCAATTGCTGTGGTTGTTTTCAAATGAAAGGTTTTAATTAAGACAATGAGTATGACCTTGTATGTTATTGCTTATGTCCTCCCAGAGTACCTCTTCTTTGGAGAGTAATTTGGAAGGTCTTGCAGGTGTTTTGGAAGCAGATCTCCCTAATTACAAAAACAAAATCTTGCGCATCTTGTGTGCTGTGTAAGTTATTTCTTTGTCATCTTTATTGTTTTATCCGTATAAGTCAAAGTGGTTAAAAATGAAATATTGCATGTGACCATAAAATGTCTTTTGACAGTGCGCGGATGTTGCCAGAAAAGTTAACAGTGTACACTACACTTGTCGGCCTTTTAAATGCTCGGAACTATAACTTTGGTGGAGAATTTGTTGAGGCCATGATCAGGCAGCTGAAGGAGACACTGAAGTCAAACCTCTACTCTGAAGCAGTTTACCTGGTCTGTATTTTACAGAGTTGGCTAATAAATCACAAGTGACTTTCTATTTCCATCTGCATTTTGCTGACCTGTTCTGTTTCTTGCTTAGGTGCGTTTCCTTAGTGATTTGGTGAACTGTCATGTCATCGCTGCTCCATCCATGGTTGCTATGTTTGAAAACTTTGTCAGTGTCACCCAGGAGGAAGACATACCACAGGTAATGTTCTATAATTACTCAAATGACATCCATGCTGTTTCTCTTCACCCCATACACGGGAAGACTCCAGCACATAACCTACCTGTGTCCACCTTTCCAGGTGCGCTCTGACTGGTATGTGTATGCTGTGCTGTCCTGTTTGCCCTGGGTTGGGAAAGAACTCTATGAAAAGAAGGATGTGGAAATGGATCGACTTCTTAATCAGATTGATGGATATCTGAAGTACGTCCTTATCTTTTTATTTATTTATTTTTTGAGTAACTCTAGTTTGATGGAATGATTTAGTTTGACATGTGAAGGAAATCAGTAATATTAGAATACAGAGATTTATTTCTGCACCCTAAATAAATACAGAATTTGTCAAATTACATTCTTGGTCAGCATTTCATCAGGTTTTTTGCACTATTATTGACGTTTTTGACATGTCTGATAAAATAAAGAGGATGCTTTGAGTTGTTCCCGATCTGAAGAACAGCTGAGCCTATATGAGGTTTCACGTTTTGAAAGTAAATCACGTGTGACTTTCAGGAGGCGGCAGAAGGTCCACGTGCCCATGCTGCAGGTGTGGACAGCAGAGAAGCCCCACCCCCAGGAAGAGGTGAGGCTCCCTCCTCCCCTGAGGCCTGCCCAGGCCAGCTTTTAGTTACCCCTGACTGAGCAGGCATGAGGCTAAGAACTCTGCACAGATTGCGGTGAGCTCTGTAAGACCCAGGAAACCGAACGGCTTTTGTTGTGTGTTGAATATCGTCATCGTTGGGGGCATTTTGTTTGACGTGAACCCTTTCCTCTCCTCTCCTAGTATCTGGACTGTCTGTGGGCTCAGGTGCAGAAGCTGAAGAAGGACCGCTGGCAGGAGCGCCACATCCTGCGACCGTACATCGCGTTCGATAGCGTGCTGTGTGAGGCCCTGCAGCACAACCTCCCCCCCTTCACCCCGCCCGCCCACTCGGACGACGCGCTCTACCCCATGCCTCGCGTCGTTTTCCGCATGTTCGACTACACCGATGCCCCTGAGGTGCGTCCTGGCCAGGGCTAACGTACTACCAGGGTGGAGACCAGCAGCAACCTCTTGTCCGTTTTAAAGCTCTTTAAATGTCAGTAAGCAGTTGCCGAAGGTGTAATGGCTGTTGTTTTATGTTCTGCCTAAATATGTAAATGAAATCAGGAACTTTATAAGCAGTTAATATGATTTTGGAGCAGTTTCCATACCCAAATGAGCCTAGAATTTCCATTGACAATTGGCTTCTTATGCTCACTGTCAATCATCAATTGACAATTAGCTTCTTGTCTTATGAATTCTGCACTTGTGAAATCTCTTCTTTACTCTTTAAAATTAGTTTCTTTGTTGTGATGTGACGGCAGACCCGCAATTATGGGGCGTCTCAAAATAAAATGCACAATATAAAAGCCCCTCCACATTTTCCATATATTGTCATAAACACGGTTCCTGCCTCAGGACTCTGATAGCTGACAGAGTTGCTGTGTGTGCTCTCAGGGCCCTGTCATGCCTGGAAGCCACTCTGTGGAGAGATTTGTGATTGAAGAGAACCTACACTGCATCATCAAGTCTCATTGGAGAGAGAGGAAGACCTGGTAAGCCCTTGTGCTGCACTGTAAACGTGTGGAAAGATGTTTAGCTGAGATTTGAGAATTTATATGACCGACAGACTGAAATGTAATTACTTATATGATTAAGACGGACTGAATGTAATTATATGATTAAGACTGTATTAAGTCATTTGCTGTTCTCTCTTGTATTCAGTGCTGCTCAGTTGCTGAGTTATCCTGGCAAGAACAAGATTCCTCTAAACTATCACATCGTTGAAGTACGTTCTGAAAACAATTCTGTCGTAACATGTTGTACGTTGTAGCTTGACAAAAGTGTTTTGTTTGATGACACTTGTTTTGCTCATGTAGCATCTTCCCCCACAAATCTCCTTAATAATGTTAACGACGAGCTGTTGTAGAATTTTCGGTTCTTATTCCCTCTCCCGGCCAGCAGTGATGACCACAGGTGTCATGGCCGTGAAGGTGCTCGTGTGCCCCGTCTCACTGGTCGCTCCTTGACCTCTGCTTCTAGGTGATCTTTGCGGAGCTGTTCCAGCTGCCTGCTCCTCCACACATTGACGTGATGTACACGGCGTTACTGATCGAGCTCTGCAAGCTGCAGCCTGGCTCTCTGCCTCAAGTCGTATCCTTTCCTGCTGCTCCTCACCATGCAGGTGTTGGCCATCAGCGCACGGGCCTTGGGCCAGTGGACCATATTATAAACACATTTAATTGCTGGCCAAACAAAAGTATGACCAGCTGATTAACTTAAAAACATTATTTGAAAAGCTCATAATGGATTTTAAAATCATGAGCATCCTCTTTACTGCAACATGGTAATAATGTTTATCACTTGAGTTGTAGAGATGTTGAAGTAAACTTACATTGTCACACTAGCAGGGAGCACACATGGCTCTGTAGGTGTGTGTGTGTGTGTGTGTGTGTGTGTGGCCTACCTGCCTGTTAGACAGACTGGTTATGGGCTTTAACTCATGCTTGCATTCAGCTTGCTCAGGCCACGGAGATGCTGTACATGAGACTGGAGACCATGAACACAACGTGCATAGATCGGTGAGTAGAGTCGGCTTCCTCAACACACAACCAGGCCCGTTATAAACCTCCTGGGTAAACAATTATGGCCAGGAAATCTGAGATGTTATAATAATAGTAATTTATTATTATAAACACTGGTCATTATGTATTTTATAATATAGCATATAGGTATGCATTTCGAAACTCAGCCGACATTAATTTTGTTTGACCTTTTTTAGATTTATCAGCTGGTTTTCGCATCATCTGAGCAACTTCCAGTTCAGATGGAGCTGGGATGACTGGTGAGATCCACCTCACGTCTGTGTACATAACGCACGCACGCTGGGGCGAGCTGTGGTGTTCACCCATCCTGCTTCCTGGATGCTTCTGCATCCGTGGTCATTAGTTTAATCTGATTTTAATTCCACAATAATGACTTGCGCAGCGTTGCTCTCGGCACAAGTGTTTCTTGCGGAGCTCTGCATGAGGGATTGCTGCAGGTGGAACTGATTAAAAAGTAAAGGGGTGGGTGGTTAGCTTAAAAGCTATGAGCAGCAATTACTGAGATGGCACAGATGCCCCCCCCCCCCCCTCTCTCTCCATGAAAATGGTTCTTTGCTTCAGTGCATCTGATGATGTAGCAGCTACTGTTTGAAGTTTCCAAATTAGTATCAAATTAGTGTGCGAGTGGCAGCAATTGTCATTTGTTGATTTAATCGTTTAAAATGATCAGGTTCTTCATTTGGGCCCTCGAAGCCTCAACCTGTGTTGTATTGGTTCCTTGTCATTTAGGGCGGACTGTTTAACAATGGACCTGGAAAAACCCAAGCCCAAATTTGTGAGAGAGGTGTTGGAAAAAAGCATGAGGTGAGAGGCTCACCTCGCTGCATGATGGGAGATTTATTCGCCCACCACATTCATGGTAATATTAGTAAACACTGGCATTAATTTATGAATTGCAGGCTTTCCTATCACCAGCGGATTGTGGATATTGTACCTCCTAGTTTCTCTGCTTTAATCCCAGCCGAACCACTATACCACTATAAATATGAAGACGAGGGCAATAGTAAGTACTGTGTAGTGACTCCTGGCTGTAAATTCAATAACTTTTCATTGGATTCTTGGCTGTACATGGATTGCTATTTAATTTTACTGGAGATGCAGGAAAATACAAGGATGTGTAGTTGCAATTAATTTAATAGTGAGAATAGTTTATAGTGATAATCTCAGTAAAGATTTACAGATTGAAATCAGTTACCTTTTTCCATTGTGTTAGTGCTAACATATAACATTTTGTGTGTGCAGGCTGACACCAGGTAAGATGTAATTGTATGTCCTCTCTTGTGCCTGCAACAGCTTCTTTGCCTGGCTATCCTGTGGCCATATCTGTGGGGAATGCCATCAAGAACCGTGCCTCAAACGAGGAGATCCTAACTGTCTTGAAAGAACTGCCCAATCCCAACCAGGAAGAGGATGATGGTACTTTTGTAGTTCTGTTAGATTCTTATTATAGTATGTTTCAAATATTTTGTTCATTTGTGACCAAACGTCACTGTGTTGACGCTGTTGCTTTTTAAATCGGTTATCATCATTAAATGCAGGTCTTGTTCTCTGGTTTCTTTATTGCGTGTGGAAGCTTTGAGATGCAGTTCCTCTCTTTCTCCAGATGAGGGCGATGGATTCAACCCTCTGAAAATAGACGTGTTTCTGCAAACACTACTTCACCTGGCTGCCAAGTCCTTCAGCCACTCCTTCAGTGCCCTGGCCAAGTGAGTGTGTTGAGTGTTCCTGAGCCGTAGGGTGACTAGCCTAGAGCCCTCGTGGTCTCCCACACCATGTCCAACTGATGGAGTATTCGTAATTGCAGACTAGAAAAATGTTTATGGAGTGTCTCGTCTATCTGTGCTATCAATGGAAAGGTGTCATTGTTTGGCTGTGAAGAAAAAGAGCAATGTAGAGGGTTTTTTTTTCTTTTCACTATCTAGTCTTACTTTTTATGTTTTTTTCTTTCTCTTTTCATTCCAATTTTTTCTCTCAGGTTCCATGAAGTGCTGAAAACTCTAACTGAGAGTGATGAGGGGAAGCTGCATATTCTCAGGGTGGTTTATGAGGCCTGGAGGAAACACCCGCAGGTCAGCACCACACACACACACACACACACACACACACACACCTGGAGGAAACACCCGCAGGTCAACACCACACACACACCTGGAGGAAACACCCGCAGGTCAACACCACACACACACCTGGAGGAAACACCCGCAGGTCAACACCACACACACCTGGAGGAAACACCCGCAGGTCAGCACCACACACACACAAACACACACATCTGGAGGAAACACCCGCAGGTCAGCACGAAACACACACATACACACACACACACCTGGAGTAAACACCCGCAGGTCAGCACCACACACACATACACACACACCTGGAGGAAACACCCGCAAGTCAGCATCACACACACACACCTGGAGGAAACACCCGCAAGTCAGCATCACACACACACACACCTGGAGGAAACACCCGCAAGTCAGCATCACACACACACACCTGGAGGAAACACCCGCAAGTCAGCATCACACACACACACCTGGAGGAAACACCCGCAGGTCAGCACCACACACACTCACACACACACCGGGAGGAAACACCCGCAGGTCAGCAACACACACACACAAACCTGGAGGAAACACCCACAGGTCAGCATCATGCATCTGTGCGCGCGTGCACACACACACACACACACACACACACACACACATACACACACACTTGGAGGATTCACCTGGAGGTTAGCACCATGCATCTCTATACACACACGCACACACAACTCTCTCGTTGAGCTATAGACAGTGTGATTCTCTCCTCATGCTTGCCATCATGTATTATACATGCTTATATTTTTTCAGGACATCCTGAACATCAGAGCTACGTCTGAAAATCACTAAAATACTGCAAAATTCTTTAAAGATAAATTGAAAGTGTTTGAGAGATTTTCAGAGAGTGGATCAAAACTCATTGTTGTATTGTGAATTTTCTATCACCATGGTCATCTTTGAGCAACTTTATGCTTTCATGTTCGTGGTTGGTCTGTCTGCCTGCACAGATGATCTCGGTGCTGGTGGATAAGATGATTCGCACACAGATCGTCGACTGTGCTGCAGTGGCCAACTGGATCTTCTCTCCTGACATGGCTCATGATTTCACAAGGCAGGTTTTTATGTCTGAAGTGTTTGCTTCAAATCGTCGTTCCTCTGCGTGTCCTGATGTTGCTGTGTGTGTTCCTCGGGTCAGGTTTTACGTGTGGGAGATCCTTCACTCCACCATCCGGAAGATGAACAAGCACGTGCAGAAGATCCAAAAGGAGCTGGAAGAGGCCAAGGAGAAGCTGGAGAAACAACAGCACAAGAAGGTACGAATGAGTTGGGAGAATGAGCAACACGGACGGGAACATGACCCGCTGAAACCCGAACCTAGAGTGCACCGCCGTGACGTGTCGGGTCGGCACAAAGCGGCATGTTCATCATGATTGCTGGTCTACAATGTCTACAAGTCTACAATGCCATCTTTGGTAACAAAGAGCCGTGGGTGCTGGTTGGGGCAGGGCATAGTGTTGGAGGCCAAGTGAAGCTAAAAACATGTTCGTCTTCAGCAAAAGGACAGTGGTGATGAAGAGGACATGGAGAAGAACAGCGAAGATGAGGACGGTCAGCTTGAGGAGCAGATTGAGAGGCTGCAGGAGAAGGTGGAGTCGGCACAGAGCGAACAGAAGAACCTCTTCCTCGTCATCTTCCAGGTATGGCTCCATTCCAGGCAGACGTACGATGTACTATAGTTTTAAGTGCGCTGATGGAATAACCGTAGACGTTCACAAACATGCATGCAGTAAATATCTACAGAGCTTTTCTGTTCAGATTATAACCACTCGTAACCGCTCGCTCTCCGCCACCCAGCGTTTCATCATGATCCTGACGGAGCACTTGGTTCGCTGTGAGACTGGGAGCGTAGACATCAACACTCCCTGGTACAAGAACTGCATTGAGCGACTGCAGCAGATCTTCCTCATGGTAGTCTTCATCGTACATTCAAACAAAAAAATAAAGTTAAGAAAAATGGAGAAAGTGCAGCCATTGCTTTATCGACACACATCAGTTTGGGAACGGTCAGTGTATCTACTGTAACTGAAAGTGGTACACTTGCATTTGTATTAAAACAGCAGATATTTCATAAACTGCTGTTAACTAATCTATTTGAAGTAATTGATTTATGAGCTAGCTGTTTTAAATGTCTGGTAATGATTCGTGTGTGTAAAGGAAACCTACCTGCAGGACCACAATACTCATGATAGATGTTTTTATCAGTATTGGTATTAAGAAAGCTGCATTTCTTAAAAAAAATAAACAACCTTGACATGAGTTTAAGATCAGTGAGTCCTTGTTCTGTACTTGTGAGTAGTATATCCAGTTGAGATCTTGAGAATTATGAGGCTGCATTTCACAACTTAATTGTCTGTTCCTCTGTGCGACTGGCAGCATCATGTGACCATTCAGCAGTACATGGGAACCTTGGAGAACCTGCTCTTCACGGCCGAGCTAGACCACCACATCCTGGCTGTGTACCAGCAATTCTGCGCCCTTCAGCTTTGAAGAAACAGAAGTCTGCAGCTAAGCGCCAGGCTGACCCCCACCCGTCCCCCACACACACACACACACACACTTTTGGCTTGTATGTTGCGTGGCATTCAAAGTATTAGCTACATCCACCAAATAAGATGAGCTCTAGGGGTGATTTTTGGTTTCCCCTGAACTAGTGATATGGAGGGCTATTCATACTTGTGTAGGGACGCCCCCCTTCCTTATTTTCTCCCGATGGTTCTGTGTTGACCATAACGTTGAGGTCTTTTTTAAAACACAAGGTTAAGTGGGCAAGTGCCGATTTTTGTTTTTATTTGGGGGAAAACTGTCAGCATTTTTATATGTATTTTATGTGTTTTTGATGGAGAGATGATTAAATGAGTTGTGAATCTAAGCCTGCATTGTTTAAGCTCTTCTGATGCTGTAATGGGTATTTTGGAACTGTAAAGAAATACACTGAAATGTCTTCCTTTTTTTAAAAAAAAAAAAAAAGTCTCTTCTTTATTCTTTCTGATTTAAATTTCCCAAATTGTTTTGATATAAAATATGAATGAGACCACATGTATTGTCTATATCCTTGTAAACATCCTCTTAACATGGTTGCAACCACAGATGCAAATGACTAGGTATCTGTGTGAGTGACTTACAAGCCAGCTCTAAGAGATTTATATAGGGTTTATATATGCTCCAGGTTTTCTCTGGGGTACTTACTACAGTATCCTGCAGGCAGAGCCATCTGCATCAGCATAAAGACCAAAATGACAAGATGTTGCTGGAGCTCATTTATTTTAAATGATTTAGTTAAAAAACAAATTAAGAAATCTATATTATCAAGTTAATGTACAAGTACCACGTTGACAATACCGTTAAATGGCTATTTTTGATATATAGATGTACATAAATTACAATTGTTCAGTATATTTTTATAGGTAAATAACTAGTCTCAACATGTATACATATTTGAAATGCCTATTGAGTAGAGTTGCTACTCTATGCCTTTATCTTCAGGTAACAGCACCAGTGCCCATAAGATATTTGAGATCCAGGCCGAGTCATGTGGACCACAAGCCACAGTGCCCAGATTATTTCACAAAGTTTCTAGTGCAGAGTCACTGCTGTCCTGGAGTCTAAACATATTCTGTATAAGTATTATATACATTTAGTACCACTTGCAACATACATTTGCATGATTTTAAGGGCTGGTTTTCAACACCAAAATAGTCCAATATGTAGACTCACAAAAGCTCTTCCGGAAATCACCACTGGCTTTGCAGTTTAGTCCAAGACCAGGCTTTTAGTCTCCAGAAGACTTCCCTTAGTAGTCCTAAATTGCTACTATTATTTAGAAGTAATTAGTAACCAATAAATTATGTGCATCAAGTATGAAACATTTTTGTGCAAGAGGGTATCAAAGTAATTGAACTTAATGACCTGCAAAATGTATTATCCTAGTGCATGTTTTAAACAACGGTGAGGCGAAAGTCGCTGTTCCGGCGTCCGGTAAGCGATACGGCGTGTCAGGCGTGTGTGCTGCTGCCGGCCTGTTTTCCTAGCGCCTGCTCCAGCTCCGCCCGCAGGGAGTCGTCCTCGTCCACCGCTGCCTCCGCGAGGAGTCGCCGGTATTCCGTGCGGAAGAAGATAACGAAGCAGCAGGAAGCCAGACAACACAGGCCTGCCATCACCAGACCTGGCACTGTGTGTGTGTGTGTGTGTGTGTGTGTGGGCAGATTGAAGAGAGAGGGAGGAGGTTGAGACAAATCAATGGCTGGAGCTCAGCCAAATCACTATCATTATCAAGACACGTCCGGCCTAGTAACGCGGAGAGGAGGCCGAGGTGGCGGTGTGTTCCCGCGCTGGCCTGCTGCCACTCTGAGGGTAAAGCGGGCCGTCTGGAGAGATGCTGTAAACCCCTGTGGCTACACAATCTCAAAGGTGAAAAGTTCTGGCCTGTGCTTGATTGCCAGTGTAGCAATAGTAGGATTTATTGCAAACGGCTTCTCATAATAGGAAGTGGATGATCAAGTTTTAGCTTTCATATGCTAAGGGGGAGCAGACATTTAGGGCCAGACTGATTTGAATGAGCTTAAATCACATCCCTGCTCTGAGATGTGTGTATGGTAATATTGACAGTGCTGTGGTTTGGGGTTTCGCTCTCTGCAGAGCCACAAAAACTCTTGAGCTGTGAATTCTAGTCATCTGTGGATTGTTACATTGGTACTGAAACAATCACACACAAGTTACAGTGAGATGAGTATATCAGCAACCAAAATCACATTAATTTTGACTATTGCATGGTTTCCATGTTTTTTTTCTTAAAATACTATAAATGGATATAGTCCCACTCCTGCTGGGCCTTTCAAATCACACTAAGAGGAGCTCTGTGTTGGCTGAATCACACCCTCACCCATCCAGCTCAGGTTGGCATCACCACCAGCAGCACACGTGGAGAGAGAGGGGTCCGCCTCCGTTGTCGTGGTGAGGGCTTGCAGCAGCACCATATAGATGATAGACTGAATCTGCCTGATGAACCGAGACCAAACACCCAGTCATATCCCACTCGGATTAACCAGCTTTAGTGAAGCCAAACACGACCGCCAAATACAACCAAAGCCTTATGAACCATATATTGTACTGTGTGAAGTGATCCGTACCCTGAAATAAAGATCATTCCAGCTGAAGTTGCCTCTCCGACTGGATACGAGCACTCGACTGACAGCTCCATGGCAACTGGATAGACACCGAATCCAAAAAAGCCAAAGAGAACACAAGCCACAATGACTATGGCTCTCTGCTCCCTCATTTGGCAAACCTGGTAGGAAGCAGAGCTCAGATATCATTCTTAATGGAAAAAGAAATAAAGAGAAACAAGAATGCCTCAGTGACATACTGACAGAGCTCTGTTCATGAAGTGTAGACAACGGGACACACATTTTGTATTTAGCTTCCCGCTGCTAAAAATGACAGGATGTACTAAACACCTCAAGGGTCTCAATATTCTCCTCACCACTGCGAAGCCCGTGCAGGCCAGGGATGTCAGGCACATGTTTATTTTGCTGGCTTCTGTGAACATCTTCGTCTTGTCCACCAAAAAGCTGAGGAAGGCAGCGCCGATCACCCCAAACACAATGAAGAGAGCTCCGCCCAGCCCGGCAAAGCCCTGCCACAGCCAATCAGCAAGCCAGTCAAACACCTCAACACACACCTAATTATCTTTCACTGCACCAATTAATTTTAGAAGTGAACGCACAACATCCTGAAGAAAAAAAAATAACAAGTACAAAGTCCAAAAGTTGAAAGTACAAAGAGGCTGTTTTTTTTGGTGCGTGACCTTCTGAAAGGTGATGTGGCTGAACTTACGCTGGAGTAACCTTTGACACAGAGGATCTGCTCCAGAAGGGTGGAGAAGCAGGTGAAGATGGCGATCCCTGAACCGAAGCACAGCAGCAGCACCATGTAGGCCTTGTTTGTCAGCAGCTGCGGGTTGGCAGAGAGGAACACGTCTACCTGTTACAGGTGATGGAGGGAGCTTGGCCAGCACGTTGCTAGCTGAAGTTCCATCCCAACTTCAGTGGTACCAGACACTTAGATCTGAAGGTGTGCGTGAATACCAGCTTAATGCCCTGTAGGAACGGTTCAGAGTTGGAGGTGTCTGCACTAGCGGAGGGTGGCGTTGGGGGAACACTCTCCCGGATCCCTACTGTTGCTAGGAAACAGACCACGGTGGCAGGTATAGCATATATAAAGAGCTGTAACAATGACAGAGAGCATTGGTGTAAGGGACTTATGGCTTATCATAAAAGCGTGCACTTTTTTTCCCATTTATTTCTTACCAGCATAAGAAGACTGTGGGTGTTACTAATGACCAAAGGTGAGAAGAGATTAGCAAAAAGTAGACCAAGCGGATTTGCTGGAAAACAAATGTTTTCTATCAGTATTAACCCATTAAGTAAACGTAAGGAATATTATTATTTATATCACATGCCCATTTCATGACACCACCTAAAACTATCGATGAGTGACTCACACATGGAGGCGATCATGTTGGCCGTAGCACGCTGGTGCTCAGGGAACCAGAGAGCAGCGAGTTTGGTAGGGGAGAAGACGAACAGAGGCTGGGCCACCGCAGCCAGAGTCTGGCCCGCCATGACCATGGGGAACATGGCCCACTGTGGGACGGCGCTGAGCACGCCCACCGCCCGCAACACGGCCCCCGTCATGTTGAGCCAGGAGCCCAGGATCATCTGAGGAACATGCAGCAGAGATGCTCACGGGGACCAGCAAGGGGACGGCCAGGCTTCAGTAAGGGCTCCTCGGCTATTCAATACATCACATACATGTTTCTAACCCAAATCCATGGTGCAGACCTTCATCGCTAGGCTTAGCCACCATTTTTATCTTGTGATTGGTGTAAATACGGACGTTTCGTTTCAGTCTTATCTACCATTACTTTTCAAGACCCTTGCTTTTTATTCAATATTTTAACACATGCATTCTTTTTCTGTATGTCTTTTTGCATAACACTTGTTTTAGTACAGTAATAGTAGTCTTAACTCACTACTCTTCCCACAATAAAAAAACTGAAAGGACAAGCTTATTGAACAGAAAAGCATGTTATTCTGCTCACGGCCAGACGTAGTCCCAGAGTGTCCAGCATCCATGTGGTGGCGAGGCCCACAGGAATGGCCACCACCATGTAGACGATCGAGAGCCAGTTGACCTGGTCCAGAGAGACGGCCAGCTTCTCCGCCGTGTGATCCGCCACAGGAGCGAAGGTCAGCCATTGCTACAGAGCAAAAGGCAAACAATACATCAGCCAACAAGTTGATACCATTCAGTAAACTGTTTGCATAGGCAAAGTACAACACTGAATTCGGATCATTGAGAGTAAATACCTATGACTGAGTCTGATATGTGTTTAATGTGTTAGCAAAACACACTGTCTTCGTTTTCTGTTTGACCGCAAGATATATTCATTTATCATATTCACATTGACCCGTACCAAGTGTCAGTAGTGGTGAAGTTGTGACAAAGGAACAGTGCAAAAGTCCCAAGTTTTACTTCCCCATAGCACAATATGGAGCTATAAAAGGGAAACTGAACTCACTTGTCCTGAGCATGTTATTGAGCACTGCATTTTGCTGCATTCATAGTGCACAGAATGCTAATGGTCACAGCTATGCTCCACTGTTCTCATTTCTTAGGAGTGAAGTGAAGACACTGGCTTCAGTAGTAATGTTACTCTTGGTGACAACTTTTCAAATCTTTTGAAATGAGCCTCTGAGTCCTTAATTGAAGGACAGGTCACAGTACCGATCTGCCCTCAGTCATGTGACCAGCCGACTAACGATACAACACACACAAAGATGTCTCATGACCTGGCCTCCCCGAGAGTTTTCTGATAAACCTAGCAGATGAGTTTTAACAACGTAAACACAGCACTGAAAACCCTGACCAACTCGACAGTAAACCAGCAGGACCATGAGAGAGCACATATAACAATAGCCAGTATTAATACTCAGAAATCTTACACTTGTGCAGCTGAGGGGGGGAAGTACAGTCAGCTGATCTCACAATGGTGTTACTGTTTGGCAGTAGAACCAGTGCAAAGACTGTCAGCAAACAGTTTAAAACTGGAACATTTCAAATTAACAGGACAACATATAAAAAATCCTCAGCTCGTCTGAATTGGTGTGCTTTCCTAATTCATTCTGTGCTGCACTTTCTAGTCAATCAGTATTAATGTTTATAGGAGCATTCTGAAAGCACACAAAGATTTGTCTGAGCAAATGAAACCTTAAACTAACATCTTAAACTAATGTAATTTATTTATTCTATGTAATACTTACTTCAGTTAAGTTTAAGTTTTTTTTTTATTGTCCACTAATAACTAGCTGAATATACCAACACTACTCCAGGAGGATAGAACTCAGGCTGTCTCTCGGTCCCCCGTTCCCAGTTTCACATTCCCCCTGGCTTCACTCACTAAGCCCTTCATGAGTGGGCAGGTTAAAACAGCAGCACAGTCCTCCAGAACCTAAACGACGTGGTTCCCTTCATATTTCTCATTTCTTACATCAGAGCTGTGAATGGCTCTTCTGATTAAAGACATACCTGTGAACTCTAGTACTCTGCCCACTATAACTGGATTGTAACAGCACTCAATAAAGTGCTATTTTTGCACTAATGTCTTCTAAAATGTGATATGACCTTCTCCTAAGTCATTGTTCTAAGTAGCCATCAACATACACTATAGTTTATAGTACCCAATCTGTATGCAAGATATGTTTTAATGAATCAAGACAATGCATCAAAAAATACATGAGCCTCTAGGAAAACTCTCTCTTTGCAGTGAAATTAGGCACAGATTTGACTTGCTCTGCCATATCAGATTTGGTTGTCTAGTCTTCACAACAGTATATATTATTCCCCAGATCATCAGTAAGAGTGGGTACAGATACAGGATGATTCAGGGTCAGGGGTGGAGCTACCATTAGTCATCCCCTGTTCATGGACGACTCCAAGACAGAAAGAGACACTGACTCATTGGTCCATGAGACCAGAATGTACAGTGGAATGTTATTTGGTCTGTGATTAGTTAATAGTATGAAGAGGAAATATGATCAAGACAAATGAAATTAAACTATCACAAGGCCTTAGAACACACCTGGGCAGGTATGTGTAGATTCTATAATCACATGGAACCCATAAGGTACAAAGCAGAAAGCCATTTTCCAAGGCGTCCATAGGGTCCTCAAGACCCAGCCGAATGGGAATAATAAAGAACAAAGCCATAAGCACATCAGCTACCCAGGCAGGACAACAGCTGAAAACGGTCTACATCAAGACCCCCAAACTCTTCACAATGCATAGAGCCACTCAACCGGTGATTCAACATTCAAAGGATGTACACCAGCCAGGAGGAGGGGGAAGGGGCGGTCCTGGGTGAGATACAAAAGACCCATGAATACATCCAAGCAATGGCCCCCAAGAATGAACTGATTAGAGAGTGTCCTTGTAAAGATGGGAGACATGGATGAAAGTACAGGAGGTGTCACAGCAGGATAAGCTCACCCATGGAATGAACCAATGACAGCTGAGGCAGATTGATATAAGACTGTCTTGCCAATGGCGTGAAAAGGCAAGACTAAACAGCAGTCACTAACCATGGCAGCACAGGAAAAAGCACTAAGCACTAGGTTAATCAAATCATGGGTGCATCACACCAAATAAGACCCAAGATACATACTGAGTATACCAACAGTATGTGCAAAGGAACTCTTGACACAATCCAGACCCTGAACCTGGTAGCATGATTAAGACATTGCATATCAAACATTGTATACATCCTACATCCAAACCTCATCCCAGCTTTGAAGTATGATGGAGACAATATAATGGTGTGAGGCTGATTTGCTGCCTCAGGGCCTTTGATGAATTGTGTTCATTAAAACAGACCAATAAACTCCAGAGTGAATGAGGAAATTCAGCCGTACGTCAGGGCATCTGTGTGTGATCTAAAACTCAAGAGAGATTGGGTCATGTGGTATGACAATAATCCAAAACACAAAGATAAAATCAACAACAGAGACACTCAAAGTGCAGCAATTCTATAGTTTTCAAATTGGCAAGTCCTGACATCAATACTATTGAAGTATCATGGTATGATTTGAAGCAGGCAATTCTAAGAAAAAGATCCAAAAATGATACATAAACTGAAACAGTTTGTATAGAGGAACGTGCACCAAATGCCTCCCAAATGCTGAGCAGGACTGAACAGCAGCTGAAAGCTTAGTTACTAAACAGAAAGTTTCACATACAATAACCATGGTTGTTTGAAAACGTACAGCATTTGTCAGAAGCCCTTCTCCAGAGAGAATTACGGAAATGCTTTGTGGTCTTTATGAATTGCTATCTTCATTTGAACAGATAGATCTGTTAGGAATAGAGGATGTACCCAGAAGAGAAAATGCAAGTAGACCGATTCTTGATGGTCTACACTCTTAATGTATCAGTATTAGTCCCTCCGCTACCATTCACACCTAAAAGGAGCCCGAAACTGCACCTGGACTGATCGGTCCCTGATCATCACGTCCGGACTAGACTGAAAGTGAAGGAGCCAGTCAGGTAGAATGTAACCCGAAGAGAGAACACAACCACAGGTTAAACCACTTGATATACAGCACTGTACATCGTTGTGCGTGTTGTTTGTGTTGTATTTATTTATTATGACCTAAGCGATTATAAGATCCCAGTTTAGGTGAGATAATTCCAAAGGACTCTTAAGTGTGAAGTGTTTAATTGTAAATGCACAACTATAATATTGCATTTTAACGCGTTTGTGCGTTTTCAAAGCATGGAGAACGGATATACGTGTCTTGTATATGCAAATAAAAAGCTCTCCTAACGTGACAATACTTCGAAATAATCCCTGGATGTAGGCTACCGTACACGACGAACATCAGTGGGTCCTACAGAACCAAATCACCCCCCCCCCCGTAGTTGATCGTAGTGTTACTTTAATCTGTGTCGACCTAATCTGGTGAGCGATTATTCGATATTCTGTTTCCCAGGTTTAGTACAGACTTCTTGAATGACCTACCACTGAATTAGAGCAATTTAGCAGGCAAAGTATGCATAACATAAACCATCTTCTTTTGTACACTCTGAATTCAGTCGCTTTCCTCAGTCTTGGGTTATATTCATCCAGTGCTTCGGTGGAATTGGTGCTGGGTACTTCATCCATGAGTCACGTTTTACAGTGAGAAAAATACTGAAACAATCACGAAGTTTCACGACATTTTCAAGCGGGAGCATAACTGAGTTTGAAAACTGAAACTATCCTTAACGACGTAACAGTATTATCCATATGAAAGGAATACTAGTAATTTTAATCCGATTTAGAAGCGAAAAGTGTCCGAGAGTCCAAGAAAGTAGATAATGAAAGTACCATAGGCCCGCAACAGGACTTAAACCGGTTAATCCACGACGCTGTATTACAATTAAAGAACCACTCCCTTAGTCCCGTGACTGCTGAGTCAGCGCCTGACATAAGCACACCATTTACATCTACCTTGTACATAAACATTTAAGGGGTGAAGTTACAAACACCATATCTGTGGCACAACCTGTGCAAGAACCTTCCAGTCGGTCAGAACATGACCGTTGACCAATAGGGTAGAGTGGCTGCGAGAGAAAAACATCAGATGGTCAGATACGTATAGGTCTGTGACTGTATGTTTCATATATGAATCAGGCTACAGGCTACCAATAGGGTTGGTGTACTTATTAAACTGATAAACTGACTATAATGTCACTGGTGTTTCTACTGATTTTTATCCTGAACCATACTGGGTAAACATTTACGATATACAAGCTAATGCACTAGTAATAAACTAGTCACTGAAAGCAATTAATCTTGCAACGTCACCCGCAAAGCCTATTTATTTATTTATACAAGGGAATGCTAATTGTAAAATATTCAAGAAATAAGGATAAGCAATACGTCATGAGCATTAATTTCTTCAGTTACTTTTAGCTACTTTCAGTATTTGTATCCAATCCAAAATTACTGCCATGTTGCTTCTCCCATGAAGTATCAGTGTAACTTTCTAAAATGAATGAGGCAGTTGAGTTACCGGTCCATTGTATCTAATCCAGGAATCCGCACCTCACTCATTCAATTCTCCACCCCACCGTCAAACCGGCGCATGCGCAACAGGGCCTCGAGTGTGGCGTTTCGGCCTGTTTCGGAATTGGCCGGGCATTTTCGCCTCTTTGTTTTACTGATAGTGGATTTAACTCGGATTCGACCCAATATCCTACGGAGAGCGTTATCCATACACAGGTTAGTTCATTTACCTTGAACGGATCCTCACACATTAATGCACAAATACATCTTCCGACACGTTTTAGGCTTCAATCGAGGAATGCTCATTTATTGTCTGTTTCTTTTCCGCTTGAAGCTATGCATGCTATACGTGTTGTTATACGTGTGCCTGTGTGGTCGTGCTGTCTATGGCGACGCCGGGCCCTGCAATTTCTTACTGAGTCTTTTCTTACGAGGAAAAAGTGTAATTTTGAGAGGCAGGAGTTTCGTAGAAACGCATTAAATGTGCCGTCTGTGCGGATTTCCCGTGCATGTCTTGTCCTTTTGCATTACGTGTGTTGTTTGGTTGAGAAAACCAGTTCTCTTTTTCCTTTAGCCTGGAATGTTATTGGGGGAAAAAACAGTCGGTCCGCCACCACAAGCCACGTTTAGGCTTTAAAAGTTTGAATGTGCATGAATATGATTAGAATACACTCAGACCATCGAATCATTACACTGAATCAAGACAAAAGAAAGTTAAAACATAAAGAGCCCATTCTGTCCCCCGCAGCATGTGCTAACCTGATCCTTGGCGAAGCCCACAAGCAACCGGAGCCAACATGTCAGGTTTGCTATTCTGATTGAGATACCGGCATGTAATGATGTATCGAACCATTTACAGAAAAGAAGCAAACAAACCTTCCTGGGTCGGGGAACTGTAATATTAAGTTGTCAGCCCTGAAGGTTGGCTGGAGGCCACATCATTAATCGTTCCTCGCTACTGACTTGTAGATCAAGACAATCGAGTGTGAAGGGCTGATATTCCATCACCCTAATCCCGTCCATAGTCCCGGTTTTGGCGCAGTCTCAACTTCGCTTGATCTTGAGCGGTACATATAATTTTGGAGTGGGATTTTTCGTTTTTTTTAACCCATTAGCGGTTCTTAATGTTCTGTTCTCAATACCTGAGGTCCATTAAGCCACAATACTAAATGTGATGCCAGATGGATCATAAAAAATGATTGATTTGCATTGGTTTAGCTCGTATACAAAACGTGTTAAAATTTGCAGATGGAATGAGAGAACAGATTGGTCACTTGGCTACCAGACTCCCTGGAGCCAATGCTCTTAAGCATCAATGAGTGAATGTAGCAGGCTTTCATACATAACAATTCAGCAATGAACACATACAAACAAAAGTTGACATCTGAGTAAATTGCCCCCAAAATATTGACAAGTACTAGTTTTGCATAATCTGATCTCTTACCATCTAGTTTATAATGAAGTTTGGAGACGTATGTCAAGGGCTCACAGATCTCCAAGACCCAGTCAGGTGTGTTTTTATACAGGACAGATGGAATTTGGAAAAATGCTACTAGTGAGTTGTGCTTGTTGAGTTTATTGCTCTGTGTTCTCATTTGACTGTCCTGTTCTCATGTGAGACGGCATGAATGTGTCAGAAATGAGAAAGGAACGGTCTGCATATGTGATCGAAGTCACATTCAGATATTCTAACATGTCAAATGCTTTAATCAAGCATGGCTTTCTTCACCTGATATGATGTCTGTGGTGTAAGACCTGCTCACGTTTGAATCCTGATATGATGTCTGTGGTGTAAGACCTGCTCACGTTTGAATCCTGATATGATGTCTGTGGTGTAAGACCTGCTCACGTTTGAATCCTGATATGATGTCTGTGGTGTAAGACCTGCTCACGTTTGAATCCTGATATGATGTCTGTGGTGTAAGACCTGCTCACGTTTGAATCCTGATATGATGTCTGTGGTGTAAGACCTGCTCACGTTTGAATCCTGATATGATGTCTGTGGTGTAAGACCTGCTCACGTTTGAATCCTGATATGTGGCGAGAGAAGATCAAAAGCCAGTTAGGAAATATCGCCTCAGTGAGGCGTGCGTTTGGTTGTGTTTCTGCTACCTTCATATTGTTGGCGGCAGCAGAAAGGTTTTCTGTGGAGACAAAGCTGCCTCTCCAGCCTGTGTTTTTGGTGTGTTCTCCAGCCTGTGTTTTTGGTGTGTTCTCCAGCCTGTGTTTTTGGTGTGTTCTCCAGCCTGTGTTTTTGGTGTGTTCTCCAGCCTGTGTTTTTGGTGTGTTCTCCAGCCTGTGTTTTTGGTGTGTTCTCCAGCCTGTGTTTTTGGTGTGTTCTCCAGCCTGTGTTTTTGGTGTGTTCTCCAGCCTGTGTTTTTGGTGTGTTCTCCAGCCTGTGTTTTTGGTGTGTTCTCCAGCCTGTGTTTTTGGTGTGTTCTCCAGCCTGTGTTTTTGGTGTGTTCTCCAGCCTGTGTTTTTGGTGTGTTCTCCAGCCTGTGTTTTTGGTGTGTTCTCCAGCCTGTGTTTTTGGTGTGTTCTCCAGCCTGTGTTTTTGGTGTGTTCTCCAGCCTGTGTTTTTGGTGTGTTCTCCAGCCTGTGTTTTTGGTGTGTTCTCCAGCCTGTGTTTTTGGTGTGTTCTCCAGCCTGTGTTTTTGGTGTGTTCTCCAGCCTGTGTTTTTGGTGTGTTCTCCAGCCTGTGTTTTTGGTGTGTTCTCCAGCCTGTGTTTTTGGTGTGTTCTCCAGCCTGTGTTTTTGGTGTGTTCTCCAGCCTGTGTTTTTGGTGTGAGTCTGGAAAAGCAAGTTCTGAAACGGGTAAAGCTTGTGGTCAGCCATTAAGCAACACAGGCAGCCGTTCTCGCTGATTTTTTCTGTGAAGTGTGACACAACTATTGCTGACATAATCCCTTAATGTTCACATGCGTTCTGGGGCCCAGATCAGATCATCCAGGGTATTTGCATGCATATGATTTCAACAAGGTTTACTGAGACTAGTCTTAGTTGAATTTTCTTAGGCCAGTGGTTAGCATATCAGTGCTGTGAACTGACGAAGCTGGTGCCATAGGAGTCAGTACAACTCAGAAGACCGTGCCAGAGTCACAATACTGAATGTTGTTCGTGATTCATATTTCATGTTTCTAGCTACTTGTTTCAGCGTATTAATGTTTGCTCGCATTGTCAAGACGTAGTCATTAGTGATGGCATCTGCTACCCAGCAGCTTGATTTCTGCAGCGTGCTGCTCAGCTACTGTGGAGGACCTCCCTTGCTCTGCTGTGGGTCCTGTGGCTGTTATGAAGGCGTGGGGAACGCATTGATTACGCCATTTATTTGTACCAGTGTCTGCTGTAGAGTAGGTTCCAGGGTTGTATTTCGTTATGACACGAACGCACTCTGTGCTGTCAGCCGGTAAGTGATGTGATCCTTCATTACTGCCAAAAAAGCCCAGTCTCTTGTAGTGATCTCTGATATTTGTTGTGCTTGTGACACACCACTGATCAAACAGTGTACTTATTGTGCCCTGGCATAAATACACAGGTGGCATTCTGTTCCACTGAAATGTAGGTCAGTCATACGCAGTCTTAACATTCCAGAGCATCGGAGTCTGCGTGCTGCACTTTGTATTTCTGTGTTACATGTTGGGTTAAACTGCAGAATAGTTTGTCGTAGCCTTCACTGGTCCTCACTGCTTTGCCCTTAGTCGACTCAAGGCGCTTACATTTAGCCTACATGTTGTCTTTGCAATGGAGTGTCAAAGCTGTGCATTTGAGACACTGGCGTCTGCTGATCTCTACTGATACTTCCATTTCTATTAGACAAGCTCCTGCCAGGACTGTTAACACTTGATGAATCCAGTGACAAAAGATTTGACATTAGAATCAGGTTTATTGTCCAAGTATGCTAACCCACACTAGTCATTTGGTTCTAGTTTTTGGCTATTGTCAAGCAATGCAGACAGTGTGTGGACAGTACGATATATACAAGCACTAAACAGATAATATACACAGGACAAACAATACACATGCGAGAACACAAGATCACAATCAGATTCACTACATTTGCTGGTCCTTGTCAGATGCAGGACGTTTCTGCTGAGCAGAGTACAGCGCTGACGGCACAAGTGTCCCGTCGTTATCGACAACTATGAGATAAATACAGGAGGCACGGGGTATAACTCCACAACACATTTTCCAGTGTATATGTAAGAAGGCGAAAATAACAAGGGGGTGAATGACACAAGACATGAAGTGCTGTAGTTCAGTTGGTATACGGTGTATAGGGACGCATATGTCATGTTTGGCTGTGGAGAAGGTTCAAAGTTTAGTTTTGTGTAAAGGAGCTTATCATAATGGAAGATACTGTTGTGGGATATTGCTGGATCGCCATGAGTGCAAACATACTTGGTGTGAGTGCTTTGTGTGTGTTTTATCTACAAAGGCCTGGCCCTCGCATTCACGGTGCCTGTGTGTCATCTTTGAACACTTCATAGCAATGATGATAAAAACTTTGTGGAATTGTCTTTCTTCTGTTTATTTTTTTTTACTTTCATAGCCTCTTTTGATATGAGGAATGGAGATGATGTGAAATGAAAGTCTTTTTAATGGATTGACAGCTGTGGCTAAGAGGTTTACGATCTATGAAATAAAAAAAATCAAAATCGGTTTATAATGCCCGTGTGCTTGTAACTTTCCAAAAACTTGGATCGAGCGATGACCAGTGGAGTCTGGTTTCGACGTCTCTGTAGCACTAAAATGTAAGACCTTCCCCCTCTGTCCTGGGGTCTGCAGACTTGAGGGACAGAAGTGGCAGCAAAGTTATCAGCCTTGTCTGTCACTACATTGCTGGGTAAAGGGCTGCCGTGGTTTTCAGAGACGGTCATGTCTTTGGTCGCTGTAGTTTGCAGATGTAAGAGCCGAGAGAGTGAGGGCACGAGAAGACCTGAGGCTTCCTGTTCTCGGCTTGGCTGTGCAATATCTGATGAGAGCAACCTCTGCTCTGCTGAAGCCTCTCGGCCACGACTCTGTGTGTGTGTGGGGGGGGGGGGGGGCGTGGAAAGCTTGTCTTACAAATTAACTTAAGCTCTGACTTAGTAATTCTCAACCCTTGCTGATTTGATAGTAAACTTCACTGCAGATGGTTTTTTGAACAGCTGAAGCAGTGTGATGAGGACTATTTGAGTGGACTGTGAGGTTATGGTTTGACCATTAGGCAGGAGTGTGTGATGAACTGATTAGTGAGTTGGTGTAACAGATGTCGCATTCATAGCCTGCTGACCTGGCATTATTATCGTTGTGTCAAATAGAGTTTGCATGAGTGCATGTGCTGGTATTCCGGCCATGAAGCAAGCAGCAAGATTACCTCTGCTGTTCATTTGGCAAGTTGCTGATTCTGAGCAAAATTAACTTGCTCCCTCTGAACAAATGACCAGCTTATTTTTAATCTCCTGGCATTAATTTGAGGTCCAGTACTAAATACGCTGAATCCCGATGCTGCTGATTTTAAAGGCATCGCCAGCGTCTGTCTCTGCTTTAAACAGTCCCTTCTGTCTGGTTCTGCAGCGTTTCTGTGGCCCCATCCCAGTCGCTTTCCCAGGATCAGTTATCTGTGCTTTCAGATCGACCGCCTACTGTTTAGTTTATTTTATCTCCAAGCCTGCATGTGAGCGTGGTGTGTGAGGCACCGAACAACTTCCCTCTGTGAGCTCGTCTGAGCCCAGAGCATTCATTAGCCCCGTTACAGGAGGGCTCTGTGCAGTCTGTGGTAGCAGTTGCCCCGCTGTTGCCCCGCTGTTGCCCCGCGGCCCCTGCCCGATCACAGCAGGCCCTCGTCAGCGCTGGCGTGGAGCGGGCCGGGCATTTAGACCTAGGTAGGGGAGTGTGGCGGCACACGTGCCCACTGGAGAGATCGTGTTCCCTCTAGAAGACCCGCCAGGGGTCACACAGGGCTTCTCCTGTCAGACTGCCGCTGTGTCCTTCTGGAGGGTGAGCCGTGCACACGCGGCCTGAGTCAGGGTGAAGTCCCTGTCTCATTCATAAAACTCTGGCTGTCTGTGCAAGGTAAGTGTCACACACTCAGCCTGGTGCTTTAGGAGTGAGGTTGGGTTTGCAGGGCAGGTTTAGGGCACTTGGGTTTCTTTGTTCATTATATATCCTAGTATAAATTATAGTCGATGTGATCTTGATCTAATATGTGATGGCTTTGATGGCTGATCTCTAAATATAAAAACTGATGTGACAAATCCATGAATCTTTGCCCAAGGCAACAGATGTAACCCTGTTTTTAATTGTAGGGCTAACTGTGATGTATAAGGCACCCAAACGTAGCATCACTGTACGCATGCGTCACTATACATGACTTTTGTGTTCAAAGTATAGAATTTTAACAGAGCTCTTGAATTTAGGGATAATATCTTCAACACCTTTTTTCCTGTTCATCTTGTCAAGAAAAAACTGTTCTTACAGCCTCACATTATTTATTTATTTATTTATTTTGGATGGGGGGGATTTTTTCCTGAGCACTGGGGGAGGCTGCTCTTAATAGTGAGAACTTAATATTGAGATAACAGGTTGGACTTGTTGGAACTGCCAAGGTTAAAAATAGTTTATGGTTCTCACAGTAAAGGCTTCAATATTCCAAAGGGCTCATGTGTAGTGCACTCGGCAAATGAGTACTCGGTCAAATCAGGCAAAATTGCTTTTTGCACGCATGTATTGAAGGCTGGAGGCAGCACACACACCCGGTCTCACACTCCACCCCAACACACAACACACCCGGTCTCACACTCCACCCCAACACACAACACACCCGGTCTCACACTCCACCCCAACACACAACACACCCGGTCTCACACTCCACCCCAACACACAACACACACCTGGTCTCACACCCTGCTCCAACAGACAACACACACCCGGTCTCACACTCCACCCCAACACACAACACACACCTGGTCTCACACCCTGCTCCAACAGACAACACACACCCGGTCTCACACTCCACCCCAACACACAACACACACCTGGTCTCACACCCTGCTCCAACAGACAACACACACCCGGTCTCACACTCCGCCCCAACACACAACACACACCCGGTCTCACACCCTGCCCCAACAGACAACACACCCGGTCTCACACTCCACCCCAACACACAACACACCCGGTCTCACACTCCACCCCAACACACAACACATCACCTGGTCTCACACCCTGCTCCAACAGACAACACACACCCGGTCTCACACTCCACCCCAACACACAACACACACCTGGTCTCACACCCTGCTCCAACAGACAACACGCACCCGGTCCCGCCCCAACAGACAACACACACCCGGTCTCGCACCCCACCCCAACAAACGACACACACCCGGTCTCGCACTCCACCCCAACAGACGACACACTCCTGGTCTCGCACTCCACCCCCACAAACGACACACTCCTGGTCTCGCACTCCACCCCCACAAACGACACACTCCCGGTCTCGCACTCCACCCCCACAAACGACACACTCCCGGTCTCGCACTCCACCCCCACAGACGACACACTCCCGGTCTCGCACTCCACCCCCACAGACGACGCACTCCCGGTCTCGCACTCCACCCCCACAGACGACGCACTCCCGGTCTCGCACTCCACCCCCACAGACGACACACCCGGTCTCGCACCCTGCCCCAACATACAACACACTCCCGGTCTCGCACTCCACCCCCACAGACGACGCACTCCCGGTCTCGCACTCCACCCCCACAGACGACACACCCGGTCTCACACCCTGCCCCAACATACAACACACACCTGGTCTCACACTCCACCCCAACAGACGGCACACCCGGTCTCACACAAACAGACGGCACACGAGGGCTCTGTGAATACACCAGGGTTTCTCAGTCAGCTTCTGATGGATGTAACTTACTGACAAGTCAACAAGTTTTATTAGGGTTCACACACGTAGTGTGGGAAACCTATTGTAATTGTCGGGTTTTTTCTTCTTATTAGGGTTCACACACGTAGTGTGGGAAACCTATTGTAATTGTCGGGTTTTTTCTTCTTATTAGGGTTCACACACGTAGTGTGGGAAACCTATTGTAATTGCTGAGATTTTTAGGGTTCACACACATAGTGTGGGAAACCTATTGTTATTGCTCGGATTTTTCTTTCTTATTATTATTATTATTATTATTTTTCTCCGCATAAAACGCATACTGCAGCCTAGACCGTAAGGCCCAGGGAGACCAAACTTGGCAGACTGGTGTAGTCTGTTTGCGGGACCGTGCTAAAGTACAGAGACCCACATTGGCCTGATGGTGGCGCTATAGCGCAGCATTTTGCGTTTTGGTCCATATCTCCCACCCCGTAGGTCCTAGAAACAAAATTCCACTTCAGGTGCATTCCTTGGCTCCAGACAAACAAAAAAGCCTCAAGAACCATTAAGCTCCGCCTACTTAGATTTTTTGCTAATTTGCATAATATGCAAAACCTACTTTTTTATACTAGTCCCTGGTTTTTCATCGGATTTGTTCAATCTTGGTGTCAAAATATTCAGAAGAATCTCATTATCAATAAATTTGAACAAAATTGTTACATTTGCATACAGTGTCGTTGTGACATGTCAATCAATAGCTCTGAGGCGTGGCCAAATTCACTTCAGCAGCTATATCTCAGCAATGCTTTGACCTATCTTTATGAAAATTTATCAGTTGTTAGGGCACATGACTCAGAGGTCACAGGTCAAAGCTGGCCACGATTGTCCAATAGGGGGCGCTATAACATGGGGAAATTTGTTTCTCAGAAACCATTAGTCACATCAAGCCCAAACTTTACAGGCATCATCAGGGGCCCAAGTAGTATCAAGGCACACAATGATGACCTCATCACTCAAAAAACATGGCCGCCATGAGCCAATTAATTTTTATTTGAATTAATTGGCCATTTGACAGACTTACCATTGGCCAATCAACATGAAACCTCATCACTGTGCATATCCCAGGACTATGTGTCATACTGTGCAGTGTTGAAACATTTGGCCACTAGGTGGCGCTATTTGTGAAAATCATGCATAACTCCTCCAAATTTTCACTTAGGAACATGCAACTTGTTTCTTTTTATACCTTGCAGTAGACCTGACAACTTTGCAATTACAAGTCCTATTAAAAAATGCATACTTTTGTCACATTCATCAATTGTTTGAAAATAGCTCTTTAAGAACTAGTCCTAGGAATTTGATCCAATGATGGCAAAAATGGCATAGGCATAATCTGTAGACACTGTAGTTAACTAAATAAGGAAAAAATGTTGCATTTTTATTTGTCTGATTGGTCAATTTTTCCATTATATCCTTCTGGCCATGCCATAAATGACCTTTATTGCTATAACTCATAAACCATGTAAGTGATCAACTCCCAATTTGAAAGGCTTTTATACACTGAGGTCCTTGTGAGGTAGGCCAAGTTTGGTTCAAATTGGCCTGTCGGAGGCGCTACAGTACCCAAAAACCTGAGAAATCATAAAAACTCACGCAGCAATCTTGTTATGCAGAATACAGACAAGTAATGGGGCTTGTATGATTCAGATCAATGAGATCTATAACATTGCAATTACATCTCATAACAAAAAGTGCACTGCCTGACCAGAAATGAACCTTTTAATTCACCAAAATGTCATTGCATTACTGAGATTAATGAGATATCAGTATCATAGTACTTGGGCTCCATCTAGTGGCCAAACACCGAAACTGACTGAAAACAATTGCTCACATGAAACACCACACAAACGCACACAAAGCTGATCTCAGCATGTGATTTAGTTCTGTGATCTGAATCATTTTGCCAATACACATTATTTTGATCCTTTTGGGCCTTTAGTGCCTCAGTTGAATTGAATGTTTTGTCACATTGATTTACTTATGCATTTTTTCCACTCAAACAGCTTCTATTCACTTTTGGGTCTAATTCTTATTATTATTTTTCTCTGCATAAAACGCATACTGCAGCATAGACCGTAAGGCCCAGGGAGACCAAACTTGGCAGACTGGTGTAGTCTGTTTGCGGGACCGTGCTAAAGTACAGACACCCAAATTGGCCTGATGGTGGCGCTATAGCGCAGCATTTTGCGTTTGGGTTCATATCTCCCACCCCGTAGGTCCTAGAAACAAAATTCCACTTCAGGTGCATTCCTTGGCTCCAGCCAAACAAAAAAGCCTCAAGAACCATTAAGCTCCGCCTACTTAGATTTTTTGCTAATTTGCATAATATGCAAAACCTACTTTTTTATACTAGTCCCTGGTTTTTCATCTGATCACCACAATCTTGGTGTCAAAATATTCACAAGAATCTCATTATCAATGAATATCAACAAAACTGTGACATGGGTATACAGTCTGGTTGTCACATGTCAATCAATAGCTCTGAGGCGTGGCCAAATTGACTTCAGCAGCTATATCTCAGCAATGCTTTGACCAGTCTTCATGGAAATTTATCAGTTGTTAGAGCACATGATTCAAAGGTCACAGGTCAAAGCTGGCCATGATTGTCCAATAGGGGGCGCTATAACATGGGAAAAACTGTATCTCAGAAACCATTAGTCACATCAAGCCAAAACTTTACTCGCATCATTAGGGGCCCAAGTGGTATCAAGGCACACATGGATGACATCATCACTCAAAAAACATGGCCGCCATGAGCTAATTAATTTTTATTTGAATTAATTGGCCATTTGACAGACTTACCATAGGTTCATACACATGAAACTGACATGGTATGTTCATGTACACACCCTCTAAGACATACTCATGTTAGAAGGGAATTGCACCACTAGGTGGCGCTATACTAGAAAATCCAGAATTTCTCCTACATATTTTCACTTATCAAGAAATGCTTGCACTCATATGATTGTATGCAGAATTCCTAGCAACTTTCTAATTACATGTGTTTTGCAAAAATGTACCACTTTTTCACTATTATCAAATATATATAACTTGTCATTTTCATACTAGTCCTAGCATTTTAACTCCATTACCTTTAAATCACACCTTGTAATACTCAGCAGACTCTGAAATGCTAAGATTAGCAAGAAAATCCTAAGGTTTTCACAAATTAATATTTTTCATATGCATCACAATGCTACCATCGTAACACATCAAATTCACAGTTCAATAACTATGCCATAGTATGTCTGATTGTTATGAAAATTGACACCCACATTCAAATGACCATTGTGGTGCTGTGTGCCAAGTTTGAGCCAAATCCGTCCACAAACAGCTCTACAGTGAATATTTTCATTTTCCATACTGACCAGTGCAGGGAGGCATAGACAGCTGCTAAGACACGCACATTCTCACACACGCTGCCCCCCTCCTCCACTCCCCTATGCTTCTAACACTTTACAACCCTTGGGCTCTCCCTCCCCCTCTCTCTCCTTCACATGCACTCACAAAAACAAAGGCCTCTCTGGCCTATAGGTTTCACATACACACTAATTCTAGCCATTACTACCAATTACCCAGTGACTAATATACAGATATTTAGCCTCTTTTTTCCACACACCCTCACATAGGACTTCCTATATGCTTCATATATACATTTCTCTAGCCATTTCCAACACACTAACTGATATTTAGCTTCATTTTTCCATCCACACTCTCAACACATGCCCTCTATACATCCTGAAATGACATAAGAGAGGACAGACACATGTAATTCACATTTCACACACAACCTCTAAATAACTGCATGCTTTACTTATCATCAAAGTCTTGTTAGATACACATTCCTAGTGGCCTCCCTACTATGGGCACAACAGTGAGAACATGTCAGAGTAGGGATGAGAACATCATGAACAGGCCAAGATAAGAATATTTGTGTTATTTTATTGTATAGTAAGCCATCACTCTTTGGTTTGTTTGAGATTCACATGTGACAGATTTTGTCAGCTAAATGAAAAGGGTTAAAGAGTGGTGTTTACATGTGGGGCATTAACAAGAGCTCTCCTGCTGCTATGTTCACAACTTCTGACAAATTCAGCCAAAGGTATATTTATTTGACTAGGCCCCTGGGTCAGTGTGTCAGTGCTTTTAACCTAATCTCAGCATTTGATTTAGTTGTATGGTCTGAATCATTTTGTTTAATATCTTCCACACTGTATGGCCTAGAAACAAAATTCTACTTCAGCTGTATTCCTTTGCTCAAGCCAACCAAAAAAGCCTCAAGAAGCCCTTACTGCATACATGAAAAAACACACAAACACACACATACAAAGCTAATCACAGCATTTGATTAACTTCTATGATCTGAATCATTTTGCCATGACATTTTGTTTTGATCTTTTGGGCCTTTATTGCCCCAGTTGAATAATTTTTTGCAAATTACTTTATCTGTCCATTTTTTAGACTGAAGTAGCTTCATATCACTTGTTGGTCTAAAAGACCCTTTGGGCTTTTGTGCCTTTTTTTGTGTGAACCCGCCAATCGCCGCTTGCGGCTATATTTCTTATTAGGGTTCACACACGTAGTGTGGGAAACCTATTGTAATTGTCGGGTTTTTTCTTTCTTATTATTAGGGTTCACACACACAGTGTGGGAAACCTATTGTTATTGTCGGGTTTTTTCTTTCTTTCTTTCTTATTATTATTATTTTTCTACTGATAAAACGCATACTGCAGCCTAGACCGTAAGGCCCAGGGAGACCAAACTTGGCAGGATGGTGTAGTCTCTTTGCGAGACCGTGCTAAAGCACAGAGACCCACATTGGCCTGATGGTGGCGCTATAGCGCACCATTTTGCATTTTGGTCGATATCTCCCAAACCGTAGGGCCTAGAAACAAAATTCCACTTCTGATGGATTCCTTGGCTCAAGCCAAACAAAAAAGCCTCAAGAACCATTAAGCTCCGCCTACTTAGATTTTTAGCTAATTTGCATAATATGCAAAACCTACTTTTTTATACTAGTCCCTGGTTTTTCATCGGATCACCACAAGCTTGGTGTCAAAATATTCAGGAGAGTCTCATTATCAAAGTTGCTTAAAAACATTTTGAGATTTGCATACAGTCTGGTTGTCACATGTCAATCAATAGCTCCAAGGCGTGGCCAAATTTACTTAAACAGCCATATCTCAGCAACGCTTTGACCGATCTTCATAAAATTTTAACAGTTGTTAGGGCACATGACTACGAGGTCATACGTCAAAGCTGGCCACGATTGTCCAATAGGGGGCGCTATAACATGGGAAAAACTGTATCTCAGAAACCATAAGTCACATCAAGCCAAAACTTTACAGGCATCATCAGGGGCCCAAGTGATATCAAGACACACAATGATGACATCATCACTCAAAAAACATGGCCGCCATGAGCCAATTAATTTTTATTTGAATTAATTGTCCATTTGACAGACTTACCATTGGCCAAACAACATGAAACCTCACCACTGTGCATATCTCAGGACTATGTGTCATGCTGTGCAGTTTTAAAACATTTGGCCACTAGGTGGCGCTATTTGTGAAAATCATGCATAACTCCTCCAAATTTTCACTTAGGAACATGCAACTTGTTTCTTTTTATTCCTTGCAGTAGACCTGACAACTTTGCAATTACAAGTCCTGTTAAAAAATGCATACTTTTGTCACATTCATCTATTGTTTGAAAATAGCTATTTACAAACTAGTCATAGGAATTTGATCCAATTATGGAAAAATTGCTATGAGCATAATCAGTAGACTCTGTAGGTAAAAACTGATTAAAAAAATGTTGGATTTTTATTTATCTGATTGGTCCATTTTCCCATTATATCATTGTGGCCATGCCATATATTACCTATATTGCAATAACTCATAAACCATGTATGCAATCAACTCCCAATTTGAAAGGCTTTTATATACTGAAGTCTTTGTGAGGTATGCCAAGTTTGGTTCAAATTGGCCTGTCGGGGGCGCTACAGTACCCAAAAACCTAAGAAAACATAAAAACTCATGCTGCAATCTTGTTATGCAAAATACAGACAAGTAATTGGTCTTGTATGATCCAGATCAATAAGTTCTATAACATTGCAATTGCATCTTATAACAAAAAGTGCACTGCCTGACCAGAAATGAACCTTTTAATTCACCAAAATGTCATATTGCATTACTGAGATTAATGAGATATCAGTATGGTAGTACTTGGGCTCCATCTAGTGGCCAAACATCGAAACGGACTGAAAACTATTTCTCACATGAAATACCACACAAACACACACACAAAGCTGATCTCAGCATGTGATTTAGTTCTGTGATCTAAATCATTTTGCCAATACAATTTATTTTGAACCTTTTGTGTCTTTACTGCCTCAACTGAATCTCTTTTTTTTAAATAAAGTACACTGCCTGACCAGAAATTAACCTTTAAGTCACCAAAATGTCCTATTTCATTACTGAGATTAATGAGATATCAGTATGGTAGTACTTGGCCTCCATCTAGTGGCCATATTCTGACTGAAAACTATTGCTCACATGAAATACCACACAAACACACACAAAGCTGATCTCAGCATGTGATTTAGTTCTGTGATCTGAATTATTTTGCCAATACACATTATTTTGATCCTTTTGGCCCTTTAGTGCCCCAATTGAACCTTTATTTGCACATTGATTTATTTGTGCATTTTTTCCACTCAAACAGCTTTTTTTCACATTTAGGGTCTAAAGGACCTTTTGGGCCTCTGCCTATTGAGGCCAAGAAGCCTATTCGTGTGTGAACCCGCCAATTGCCGCTTGCGGCTATATTTATTATTATTATTATTATTATTTTTCCCCCTGTAAAACGCATACTGCAGCCTAGACCGTAAGGCCCAGAAAGACCAAACTTGCCAGCAAGGTGCAGCAGGTGTGCAATGAGAGAAATAGAGACAGGGACCCACATTGGCCTGATGGTGGCGCTATAGCGCACCATTTTGCGTTTTGGTCCATATCTCCCAAACCGTAGGGCCTAGAAACAAAATTCCACTTCTGATGGATTCCTTGGCTCAAGACAAACAAAAAAGCCTCAAGAACCATTAAGCTCCGCCTACTTAGATTTTTTGCTAATTTGCATAATATGCAAAACCTACTTTTTTGTACTAGTCCCTGGTTTTTCATTCGATCACCACAACCTTGGTGTCAAAAGATTCAGAAGAATCTCCTTATCAAAGTTGCTTAAAAACATTTTGAGATTTGCATACAGTCTGGTTGTCACATGTCAATCAATAGCTCCAAGGCGTGGCCAAATTTACTTAAACAGCCATATCTCAGCAACGCTTTGACCGATCTTCATAAAATTTTAACAGTTGTTAGGGCACATGACTCCGAGGTCATAGGTCAAAGCTGGCCACAATTGTCCAATAGGGGGCGCTATAACATGGGAAAAACTGTATCTCAGAAACCATTAGTCACATCAAGCCAAAACTTTACAGGCATCATCAGGGGCCCAAGTGATATCAAGACACACAATGATGACATCATCACTCAAAAAACATGGCCGCCATGAGCCAATTAATTTTTATTTGAATTAATTGGCCATTTGACAGACTTACCATTGGCCAAACAACATGAAACCTCACCACTGTGCATATCTCAGGACTATGTGTCATGCTGTGCAGTTTTGAAACATTTGGCCACTAGGTGGCGCTATTTGTGAAAATCATGCATAACTCCTCCAAATTTTCACTTAGGAACATGCAACTTGTTTCTTTTTATTCCTTGCAGTAGACCTGACAACTTTGCAATTACAAGTCCTATTAAAAAATGCATACTTTTGTCACATTCATCAATTGTTTGAAAATAGCTCTTTAAGAACTAGTCATAGGAATTTGATCCAATTATGGCAAAATTGATATGAGCATAATCAGTAGACTCTGTAGGTAAAAAGTGATTAAAAAAATTTTGGATTTTTATTTTTCTGATTGGTCCATTTTCCCATTATATCATTGTGGCCATGCCATATATGACCTATATTGCTATAACTCATAAACCATGTATGCAATCAACTCCCAATTTGAAAGGCTTTTATATCCTGAAGTCCTTGTGAGGCATGCCAAGTTTGGTTCAAATTGGCCTGTCGGGGGCGCTACAGTACCCAAAAAACTAAGAAAACATAAAAACTCATGCTGCAATCTTGTTATGCAGAATACAGACAAGTAATTGGTCTTGTATGATCCAGATCAATAAGTTATATAACATTGCAATTGCATCTTATAACAAAAAGTGCACTGCCTGACCAGAAATGAACCTTTTAATTCACCAAAATGTCATATTGCATTACTGAGATTAATGAGATATCAGTATGGTAGTACTTGGGCTCCATCTAGTGGCCATACATTGAAACTAACTGAAAACTATTGCTCACATGAAACACCACACAAAAACACACACAAAGCTGATCTCAGCATGTGATTTAGTTCTGTGATTTGAATCATTTTGCCAATACACATTATTTTGATCCTTTTGGGCCTTTAGTGCCCCAATTGAACATTTTTTTGCACATTGATTTATTTGTGCATTTTTTCCACTCAAACAGCTTCTTTTGGGTCTAAAGGACCTATTGGGTCTATTGCCTATTGAAGCCAAGTGGCCTATTCGTGTGTGAACCCGCCAATTGCCGCTTGCGGCTATATTTAGGGTTCACACACATAGTGTGGGAAACCTATTGTTATTGCTCGGATTTTTCTTTCTTATTATTATTATTATTATTATTTTTCTCCGCATAAAACGCATACTGCAGCCTAAACCGTAAGGCGCAGGGAGACCAAACTTGGCAGACTGGTGTAGTCTGTTTGCGGGACCGTGCTTAAGTACAGACACCCAAATTGGCCTCATGGTGGCGCTATAGCGCAGCATTTTGCGTTTGGATTCATATCTCCCACCCCGTAGGTCCTAGACACAAAATTCCACTTCAGGTGCATTCCTTGGCTCCAGACAAACAAAAAAGCCTCAAGAACCATTAAGCTCCGCCTACTTAGATTTTTTGCTAATTTGCATAATATGCAAAACCTACTTTTTTATACTAGTCCCTGGTTTTTCATCTGATCACCACAATCTTGGTGTCAAAATATTCACAAGAATCTCATTATCAAGGAACATCAACAAAACTGTGACATTGGTATACCGTCTGGTTGTCACATGTCAATCAATAGCTCTGAGGCGTGGCCAAATTGACTTCAGCAGCTATATCTCAGCAATGCTTTGACCTATCTTTATGAAAATTTATCAGTTGTTAGGGCACATGACTCAGAGGTCACAGGTCAAAGCTGGCCACGATTGTCCAATAGGGGGCGCTATAACATGGGGAAATTTGTTTCTCAGAAACCATTAGTCACATCAAGCCCAAACTTTACAGGCATCATCAGGGGCCCAAGTGGTATCAAGGCACACAATGATGACCTCATCACTCAAAAAACATGGCCGCCATGAGCCAATTAATTTTTATTTGAATTAATTGGCCATTTGACAGACTTACCATTGGCCAATCAACATGAAACCTCATCACTGTACATATCCCAGGACTATGTGTCATACTGTGCAGTGTTGAAACATTTGGCCACTAGGTGGCGCTATTTGTGAAAATCATACATAACTCCTCCAAATTTTCACTTAGGAACATGCAACTTGTTTCATTTTATACCTTGCAGTAGACCTGACAACTTTGCAATTACAAGTCCTATTAAAAAATGCATACTTTTGTCACATTCATCAATTGTTTGAAAATAGCTCTTTAAGAACTAGTCCTAGGAATTTGATCCAATGATGGCAAAAATGGCATAGGCATAATCTGTAGACACTGTAGTTAACTAAATAAGGAAAAAATGTTGCATTTTTATTTGTCTGATTGGTCAATTTTTCCATTATATCCTTCTGGCCATGCCATAAATGACCTTTATTGCTATAACTCATAAACCATGTAAGTGATCAACTCCCACTTTGAAAGGCTTTTATACACTGAAGTCCTTGTGAGGTAGGCCAAGTTTGGTTCAAATTGGCCTGTCGGAGGCGCTACAGTACCCAAAAACCTGAGAAATCATAAAAACTCACGCAGCAATCTTGTTATGCAGAATACAGACAAGTAATGGGGCTTGTATGATTCAGATCAATGAGGTCTATAACATTGCCATTACATCTCATAACAAAAAGTGCACTGCCTGACCAGAAATGAACCTTTTAATTCACCAAAATGTCATTGCATTACTTAGGTTAATGAGATATCAGTATGATAGTACTTGGGCTCCATCTAGTGGCCAAACACCGAAACTGACTGAAAACAATTGCTCACATGAAACACCACACAAACGCACACAATGCTGATCTCAGCATGTGATTTAGTTCTGTGATCTGAATCATTTTGCCAATACACATTATTTTGATCCTTTTGGGCCTTTAGTGCCTCAGTTGAATTGAATGTTTTGTCACATTGATTTACTTATGCATTTTTTCCACTCAAACAGCTTCTATTCACTTTTGGGTCTAAAGGACCTATTGGGCTTCTTTTTGCCTATTGAGGCCAAGAGGCCAATTTGTTGGTCTAAAAGACCCTTTGGGCTTTTTTGCCTTTTTTTGTGTGAACCCGCCAATCGCCGCTTGCGGCTATATTTATTATTATTATTTTTCTCCGCATAAAACGCATACTGCAGCCTAGACCGTAAGGCCCAGAGACACCAAACTTGGCAGAATGGTGTAGTCTCTTTGCGAGACCGTGCTAAAGTACAGAGACCCACATTGGCCTGATGGTGGCGCTATAGCGCACCATTTTGCGTTTTGGTCCATATCTCCCACCCCGTAGGTCTTAGAAACAAAATTCCACTTCAGGTGCATTCCTTGGCTCCAGGCAAACAAAAAAGCCTCAAGAACCATTAAGCTCCGCCTACTTAGATTTTTTGCTAATTTGCATAATATGCAAAACCTACTTTTTTATACTAGTCCCTGGTTTTTCATCGGATCACCACAACCTTGGTGTCAAAATATTCAGGAGAATCTCATTATCAAAGTTGCTTAAAAACATTTTGAGATTTGCATACAGTCTGGTTGTCACATGTCAATCAATAGCTCCGAGGCGTGGCCAAATTTACTTAAACAGCCATATCTCAGCAACGCTTTGACGGATCTTCATAAAATTTTAACAGTTGTTAGGGCACATGACTCCGAGGTCATAGGTCAAAGCTGGCCTCGATTGTCCAATAGGGGGCGCTATAACATGGGAAAAACTGTATCTCAGAAACCATTAGTCACATCAAGCCAAAACTTTACAGGCATCATCAGGGGCCCAAGTGATATCAAGACACACAATGATGACATCATCACTCAAAAAACATGGCCGCCATGAGCCAATTAATTTTTATTTGAAATAATTGGCCATTTGACAGACTTACCATTGGCCAAACAACATGAAACCTCACCACTGTGCATATCTCAGGACTATCTGTCATGCTGTGCAGTTTTAAAACTTATGGCCACTAGGTGGCGCTATTTGTGAAAATCATGCATAACTCCTCCAAATTTTCACTTACGAACATGCAGCTTGTTTCATTTTATTCCTTGCAGTAGACCTGACAACTTTGCAATTACAAGTCCTATTAAAAAATGCATACTTTTGTCACATTCATCTATTGTTTGAAAATAGCTATTTACAAACTAGTCATAGGAATTTGATCCAATTATGGAAAAATTGCTATGAGCATAATCAGTAGACTCTGTAGGTAAAAACTGAGTAAAAAAATGTTGGATTTTTATTTTTCTGATTGGTCCATTTTCCCATTATATCATTGTGGCCATGCCATATATGACCTATATTGCTATAACTCATAAACCATGTATGCAATCAATTCCCAATTTGAAAGCCTTTTATATCCTGAAGTCCTTGTGAGGTACGCCAAGTTTGGTTCAAATTGGCCTGTCGGGGGCGCTACAGTACCCAAAAACCTAAGAAAACATAAAAACTCATGCTGCAATCTTGTTATGCAGAATACAGACAAGTAATTGGTCTTGTATTGTCCAGATCAATAAGTTCTATAACATTGCAATTGCATCTTATAACAAAAAGTGCACTGCCTGACCAGAAATGAACCTTTTAATTCACCAAAATGTCATATTGCATTACTGAGATTAATGAGATATCAGTATGGTAGTACTTGGGCTCCATCTAGTGGCCAAACATCGGAACGGACTGAAAACTATTTCTCACATGAAATACCACACAAACACACACACAAAGCTGATCTCAGCATGTGATTTAGTTCTGTGATTTGAATCATTTTGCCAATACACATTATTTTGATCCTTTTGGGCCTTTAGTGCCCCAATTGAACATTTTTTTGCACATTGATTTATTTGTGCATTTTTTCCACTCAAACAGCTTCTTTTGGGTCTAAAGGACCTATTGGGTCTATTGCCTATTGAAGCCAAGTGGCCTATTCGTGTGTGAACCCGCCAATTGCCGCTTGCGGCTATATTTATTAGGGTTCACACACGTAGTGTGGGAAACCTATTGTAATTGTCGGGTTTTTTCTTCTTATTATTATTATTATTTTTCTCCGCATAAAACGCATACTGCAGCCTAGACCGTAAGGCCCAGAGACACCAAACTTGGCAGAATGGTGTAGTCTCTTTGCGAGACCGTGCTAAAGCACAGAGACCCACATTGGCCTGATGGTGGCGCTATAGCGCACCATTTTGCGTTTTGGTCCATATCTCCCAAACCGTAGGGCCTAGAAACAAAATTCCACTTCTGATGGATTCCTTGGCTCAAGCCAAACAAAAAAGCCTCAAGAACCATTAAGCTCCGCCTACTTAGATTTTTTGCTAATTTGCATAATATGCAAAACCTACTTTTTTGTACTAGTCCCTGGTTTTTCATCCGATCACCACAACCTTGGTGTCAAAATATTCAGGAGAGTCTCATTATCAAAGCTGCTTAAAAACATTTTGAGATTTGCATACAGTCTGGTTGTCACATGTCAATCAATAGCTCCAAGGCGTGGCCAAATTTACTTAAACAGCCATATCTCAGCAACGCTTTGACTGATCTTCATAAAATTTTAACCGTTGTTAGGGCACATGACTACGAGGTCATACGTCAAAGCTGGCCACGATTGTCCAATAGGGGGCGCTATAACATGGGAAAAACTGTATCTCAGAAACCATTAGTCACATCAAGCCAAAACTTTACAGGCATCATCAGGGGCCCAAGTGATATCAAGACACACAATGATGACATCATCACTCAAAAAACATGGCCGCCATGAGCCAATTAATTTTTATTTGAATTAATTGGCCATTTGACAGACTTACCATTGGCCAAACAACATGAAACCTCACCACTGTGCATATCCCAGGACTATGTGTCATGCTGTGCAGTTTTAAAACATTTGGCCACTAGGTGGCGCTATTTGTGAAAATCATGCATAACTCCTCCAAATTTTCACTTAGGAACATGCAACTTGTTTCTTTTTATTCCTTGCAGTAGACCTGACAACTTTGCAATTACAAGTCCTATTAAAAAATGCATACTTTTGTCACATTCATCTATTGTTTGAAAATAGCTATTTACAAACTAGTCATAGGAATTTGATCCAATTATGGAAAAATTGCTATGAGCATAATCAGTAGACTCTGTAGGTAAAAACTGATTAAAAAAATGTTGGATTTTTATTTATCTGATTGGTCCATTTTCCCATTATATCATTGTGGCCATGCCATATATGACCTATATTGCTATAACTCATAAACCATGTATGCAATCAACTCCCAATTTGAAAGGCTTTTATATCCTGAAGTCCTTGTGAGGTATGCCAAGTTTGGTTCAAATTGGCCTGTCGGGGGCGCTACAGTACCCAAAAACCTAAGAAAACATAAAAACTCATGCTGCAATCTTGTTATGCAGAATACAGACAAGTAATTGGTCTTGTATGATCCAGATCAATAAGTTCTATAACATTGCAATTGCATCTTATAACAAAAAGTGCACTGCCTGACCAGAAATGAACCTTTTAATTCACCAAAATGTCATATTGCATTACTGAGATTAATGAGATATCAGTATGGTAGTACTTGGGCTCCATCTAGTGGCCAAACATCGAAACGGACTGAAAACTATTTCTCACATGAAATACCACACAAACACACACACAAAGCTGATCTCAGCATGTGATTTAGTTCTGTGATCTAAATCATTTTGCCAATACAATTTATTTTGAACCTTTTGTGTCTTTACTGCCTCAACTGAATCTCTTTTTTTTTAAATAAAGTACACTGCCTGACCAGAAATTAACCTTTAAGTCACCAAAATGTCCTATTTCATTACTGAGATTAATGAGATATCAGTATGGTAGTACTTGGCCTCCATCTAGTGGCCATATTCTGACTGAAAACTATTGCTCACATGAAATACCACACAAACACACACAAAGCTGATCTCAGCATGTGATTTAGTTCTGTGATCTGAATTATTTTGCCAATACACATTATTTTGATCCTTTTGGCCCTTTAGTGCCCCAATTGAACCTTTATTTGCACATTGATTTATTTGTGCATTTTTTCCACTCAAACAGCTTTTTTTCACATTTAGGGTCTAAAGGACCTTTTGGGCCTCTGCCTATTGAGGCCAAGAAGCCTATTCGTGTGTGAACCCGCCAATTGCCGCTTGCGGCTATATTTTTATTATTATTTTTCTCCGCATAAAACGCATACTGCAGCCTAGACCGTAAGGCCCAGAGACACCAAACTTGGCAGAATGGTGTAGTCTCTTTGCGAGACCGTGCCAAAGCACAGAGACCCACATTGGCCTGATGGTGGCGCTATAGCGCACCATTTTGCGTTTTGGTCCATATCTCCCAAACCGTAGGGCCTAGACACAAAATTCCACTTCAGGTGCATTCCTTGGCTTCAGACAAAAAAAAAAGCCTCAAGAACCATTAAGCTCCGCCTACTTAGATTTTTTGCTAATTTGCATAATATGCAAAACCTACTTTTTTATACTAGTCCCTGGTTTTTCATCGGATCACCACAAACTTGGTGTCAAAATATTCAGGAGAATGTCATTATCAAAGTTGCTTAAAAACATTTTGAGATTTGCATACAGTTTGGTTGTCACATGTCAATCAATAGCTCCAAGGCGTGGCCAAATTTACTTAAACAGCCATATCTCAGCAACGCTTTGACCGATCTTCATAAAATTTTAACAGTTGTTAGGGCACATGACTCCGAGGTCATAGGTCAAAGCTGGCCACGATTGTCCAATAGGGGGCGCTACAACATGGGAAAAACTGTATCTCAGAAACCGTTAGTCACATCAAGCCAAAACTTTACAGGCATCATCAGGGGCCCAAGTGATATCAAGACACACAATGATGACATCATCACTCAAAAAACATGGCCGCCATGAGCCAATTAATTTTTATTTGAATTAATTGGCCATTTGACAGACTTACCATTGGCCAAACAACATGAAACCTCACCACTGTGCATATCCCAGGACTATGTGTCATGCTGTGCAGTTTTAAAACATTTGGCCACTAGGTGGCGCTATTTGTGAAAATCATGCATAACTCCTCCAAATTTTCACTTAGGAACATGCAACTTGTTTCATTTTATTCCTTGCAGTAGACCTGACAACTTTGCCATTACAAGTCCTGTTAAAAAATGCATACTTTTGTCACATTCATCTATTGTTTGAAAATAGCTATTTACAAACTTGTCATAGGAATTTGATCCAATTATGGCAAAATTGCTATGTGCATAATCAGTAGACTCTGTAGGTAAAAACTGATTAAAAAAATGTTTGATTTTTATTTTTCTGATTGGTCCATTTTCCCATTATATCATTGTGGCCATGCCATATATGACCTATATTGCTATAACTCATAAACCATGTATGCAATCAACTCCCAATTTGAAAGGCTTTTATATACTGAAGTCCTTGTGAGGTATGCCAAGTTTGGTTCAAATTGGCCTGTCGGGGGCGCTACAGTACCCAAAAACCTAAGAAAACATAAAAACACATGCTGCAATCTTGTTATGCAGAATACAGACAAGTAATTGGTCTTGTATGATTCAGATCAATAAGTTCTATAACATTGCAATTGCATCTTATAACAAAAAGTGCACTGCCTGACCAGAAATGAACCTTTTAATTCACCAAAATGTCATATTGCATTACTGAGATTAATGAGATATCAGTATGGTAGTACTTGGGCTCCATCTAGTGGCCAAACATCGGAACGGACTGAAAACTATTTCTCGAATGAAATACCACACAAACACACACACAAAGCTGATCTCAGCATGTGATTTAGTTCTGTGATTTGAATCATTTTGCCAATACACATTATTTTGATCCTTTTGGGCCTTTAGTGCCCCAATTGAACATTTTTTTGCACATTGATTTATTTGTGCATTTTTTCCACTCAAACAGCTTCTTTTGGGTCTAAAGGACCTATTGGGTCTATTGCCTATTGAAGCCAAGTGGCCTATTCGTGTGTGAACCCGCCAATTGCCGCTTGCGGCTATATTTAGGGTTCACACACACAGTGTGGGAAACCTATTGTTATTGTCGGGTTTTTTCTTTCTTTCTTTCTTTCTTTCTTTCTTATTATTATTTTTCTACTGATAAAACGCATACTGCAGCCTAGACCGTAAGGCCCAGGGAGACCAAACTTGGCAGGATGGTGTAGTCTCTTTGCGAGACCGTGCTAAAGCACAGAGACCCACATTGGCCTGATGGTGGCGCTATAGCGCACCATTTTGCGTTTTGGTCCATATCTCCCAAACCGTAGGGCCTAGAAACAAAATTCCACTTCTGATGGATTCCTTGGCTCAAGGCAAACAAAAAAGCCTCAAGAACCATTAAGCTCCGCCTACTTAGATTTTTTGCTAATTTGCATAATATGCAAAACCTACTTTTTTATACTAGTCCCTGGTTTTTTATCGGATCACCACAACCTTGGTGTCAAAATATTCAGGAGAATCTCATTATCAAAGTTGCTTAAAAACATTTTGAGATTTGCATATAGTCTGGCTGTCACATGTCAATCAATAGCTCCGAGGCGTGGCCAAATTTACTTAAACAGCCATATCTCAGCAACGCTTTGACCGATCTTCATAAAATTTTAACAGTTGTTAGGGCACATGACTCCGAGGTCACAGGTCAAAGCTGGCCACGATTGTCCAATAGGGGGCGCTATAACATGGGAAAAACTGTTTCTCAGAAACCATTAGTCACATCAAGCCAAAACTTTACAGGCATCATCAGGGGCCCAAGTGATATCAAGACACACAATGATGACATCATCACTCAAAAAACATGGCCGCCATGAGCCAATAATTTTTTTTTTGAATTAATTGGCCATTTGACAGACTTACCATTGGCCAAACAACATGAAACCTCACCAGTGTGCATATCTCAGGACTATGTGTCTTGCTGTGCAGTTTTGAAACATTTGGCCACTAGGTGGCGCTATTTGTGAAAATCATGCATAACTCCTCCAAATTTTCACTTAGGAACATGCAACTTGTTTATTTTTATTCCTTGCAGTAGACCTGACAACTTTGCAATTACAAGTCCTATTAAAAAATGCATACTTTTGTCACATTCATCAATTGTTTGAAAATAGCTATTTACAAACTAGTCATAGGAATTTGATCCAATTATGGAAAAATTGCTATAAGCATAATCAGTAGACTCTGTAGGTAAAAAGTGATTAAAAGAATTTTGGATTTTTATTTTTCTGATTGGTCCATTTACCCATTATATCATTGTGGCCATGCCATTTATGACCTATATTGCTATAACTCATAAACCATGTATGCAATCAACTCCCAATTTGAATGGCTTTTATATCCTGAAGTCCTTGTGAGGTATGCCAAGTTTGGTTCAAATTGGCCTGTCGGGGGCGCTACAGTACCCAAAAACCTAAGAAAACATAAAAACTCATGCTGCAATCTTGTTATGCAGAATACAGACAATTAATTGGTCTTGTATGATCCAGATCAATAAGTTCTATAACATTGCAATTACATCTTATAACAAAAAGTGCACTGCCTGACCGGAAATGAACCTTTTAATTCACCAAAATGTCATTGCATTACTGAGATTAATGAGATATCAGTATGGTAGTACTTGGGCTCCATCTAGTGGCCAAACACCGAAACTGACTGAAAACTATTGCTCACATGAAATACCACACAAACACACACAAAGCTGATCTCAGCATGTGATTTAGTTCTGTGATCTGACTCAATTTCCCAATACACATTATTTTGATCCTTTTGGGCCTTTAGTGCCCCAATTGAACCTTTTTTTGCACATTAATTTATTTGTGCTTTTTTTCCCACTCAAACAGCTTCTTTTCACATTTAGGGTCTAAAGGACCTTTTGGGCCTCTGCCTATTGAGGCCAAGAGGCCTATTCGTGTGTGAACCCGCCAATTGCCGCTTGCGGCTATATTTTAATTTGAAATTGTCAAATGCAGAAAGGTCTCAAATTTACGTTTACACTGCGCAGGAACATTAGCTGATATGGTTACCAGTAAGCAACTCTGAGAAAGTGGTTTGAAGTTTCTAGAGCAATCTGTGTAAAAACCTTCCACTTCCATAGCTGCTATGTGCACATGTGCATATGTGCATCCCTGGAGATACTACGCCAACACTTGTTCCTTTACTAAAACAAAGGGGGCACGGACGCTTTCACACTAAGAATGTCCTTGTGTAATAGCTTACTACGAAACCAGCTGTATAGCTCTTCTTTTCAGTATAGTTATTGGATGCTGTCCAGTGAGGCTCCGAAAATATCTATTGCTGGCCACATTGGGCCCCCTCAGAAGTAGGAACTCCTCCTGTATAAGAGTCCAAGCTCTTTCGATTCTAGCCTCAGTTTTCATGTAACCAGATCACCAGGGCAGGCAGGAACCCTGTGATGAAGTTTGGGTAAGTGAGTTATTTTCATTCGCACAGAGCCATGGTGAGCCAACTTGCGTTGAGCGTGAGTGACCGTTATACTCCGCCCAGTTCCACGGTCAACACACAGCCCAGTACCCTGCACTCAAACATAGATTGGTATTAATTGTATGTAGGGTTGCAGCGGTAACCGGTTTCACGGTATACCACGGTATTAAAATGCACGGTTATCATACCGTGTGCGTTTGCTTATTACCGGTAAAAAGCAAGCCAGCGGAGAAACTGACCCGCGCATGCGCAACTCCGCTCCGGTTCAGCTACTCAGCACACAGCAGTGAGAATGGCAGAAAGTGCATCAGACTTAACACATTTTTTAACAAAAAAAAAGCTAAACTAAAATCAGTGGCGAAAATGACGTAATCGCGGTGGCTCCGCCCGTGCGCGAGGGTCTCGCGCGCTGTCGATTCGCGAGGTCGTGCACCTCTCGAATTTTGTAACTAATGAACAAAGTCATGTTTGCAGGATTCATACACGTTTAAAAGGTGGAATTAAAACACTTGTACGTCACGTCACTTTAAAGGTCCGTTTCAATATTTCCCAGCACCTTAAACTTAATTAAGTTAAATATTTATACATATACTCGAAATAATTCGCTTTTTCATCACATTATTTAATGGTTGTTTATTTCCAAAACGCCCAATCTTAACGTCTTCACGTTCTCTCATGTTTCGTCCTGGAATTAGAAGAGGCTCGTATTTGTTAACGTAAGACAAAAGAACTGCGGAGTCGCGTGCTACGGTCACTAGTGAAAGTATAAACCTAGCTTTTTATGGTCCTTGCTTTCACTGGATGTGAAAGACGCTATTAATTTACATGCGTTCAAATTCTAACGTACCTGTTTTTGATATGTTAAAACCAGACTCGGTGTGAAAACCTTAAAATAGACATCTCTATTGTGATGATGTCAGAAATAAATCCTCTCTTCCTGCAGTATCTGGTTATATTCTAACTTGGCAGTACAACGGACGTTTACAACAGTTGTTGATCAGACACTGACCCAGGCTGAGTTTATCAGATATTAAATAATTTAAACTTAAATAATTGTACTGAAATCCATGATTTAGGTTTCTCTAATTTTGCAGTATTTATATAAACATGTGTACAGCTTATTTTTTTAAAGGACACATTTTGTATACAATAGTTCCAGGTTTCTACAATAAATAGTTAATTGAACAAAAATAACTTGTTGTAATTTCTTTAAGGGTCGGTGTATATTTTAATAATATACAAACTAACTGTGATACCGTGATAACCGTGATACCGCGGTATTTTCTGAGACGGTTATCATACCGTGAAAATCTCATACCGTTGCAACCCTAATTGTATGTAATATATAATAATATTTTTCTAACCCACCACACCTGAGCTGGGGAGTCCTAGGAAATGGTCCGTTAAGACAGGTATTAAATGATTTGACAAAATACATTTTTCATGAAATGGCATTCTTAACTCTATTCAACAAGTGAATTAATTTTCAGTTTACTCTGGTTACTTTGGATGTAGTTTTAATCCTTTTTGTTTTCATGTAGTACACGGCACGGCAGTACAAACCTCTCACACCGACATGACCAAACTAAAGACTCTCGGTAACGTCTTGGTTGGGGGAAAGGCAGGTAGTAAGTAACTGGTTATTGGGCATCTCTGACCCCACTGAGGCTTACTGGTGGCTTTGGCTGGTTTTTCTGGGTTAAAAAAAATTATTGCTGGCCTTCTACTGTTCTCTGGACTGCCCACATCAGCTTAGTAATATGTCTCTAGTTGGCCTGCATCTCCATAAACTAAGTGACTTCATAGGACTGTGGGCAGACGCTAGCACTGATGGAAGCTGGCTTAAGCTCTCTGCCTGGAACGGGTAAGCTGAGTTGTTGAGCGCTACACAGCATGCGTGTTGTGTGTGTGTGTGTGAGTGGGTATGTTCAGAAACATGACTGCTTGGTGTAATATAGTCCTGTGCCTACTCTTACGGAGGAGTGTGGTGTGGTGCTCACAAAAAGCCTGTAATTCTGTTTTCTCTCTTCGTCGGTGGAGGTGAGCCCCCCGCACGTGCCTGTCCATGCCTGCTCAGTGTTTCGCTGGCTGTGTTTAGCTACTGCACCTTTTGCTGAGTCTGATGTATAGATTGCTCACAGGTTTCTGTTGAAAGTTTGAGGAATCGGCTACGAATCATTTTTCAGCAGTAACGGTCTTTAAAACAACCAGCAGCAGAAATAGGACCGTGAGGAATGGTGTTTTGGTGCTTAAAATTTTATTTTGTGGGAGGCTGTATGTCCTTGAGCAGAGGTGTATAATCCAGGTTCAGAAAGTGAAAGTCCTCACCAGGATTTTGCTCAGGCTTCCTGGATTGTGTTGATTCCACTAATTTTACCTGGATTGCACTAATTAGAAAATCTAGCAAGCTTGAGCAAAATCCTGGTGAGGACTTTTACTGTCTGAACCTGGATTATACACCTCTGTCCTTGAGATCACAAGCGTGATGGCCAAGCTAGGCAGACTCATGACTGGTCTTCTCCAGCCAGAATGGCTTAACAGTGCCCTCACCTGGACAGACAAGGAATCACAACTCAACACGAATTAATCAGGAATATAAATAGGAAGATCCTCTGACAGAAACAAATAACCCTCTCAGTGAGACTGAATCAATATGCTGTTTATCTACGATGAGGGATTAGGATATGATGAATGTTAGATATTGTACTTGGAATTTTTGAATATTTATGACGTTTGAAGATCCAGTCCTAATGTCAGCCACAGTGCTGAATGGTAAAGTGCATGTTGAGTACAGAATGTCTGACCTTATGACTTTATAGTGTCCTTCTCTTCCATGAGCGGTTTTGCACACAGACGCTGCATTTATCAGAACTTTGTGGGTTCAGACGCACCTGGCTACCGTACTGTCTTGTCTCCTGTCCTTGGATGAACTGTCCTGGACGGAGTCCAACCTTGTCCCGTGTCTCTGCTCTGCAGGTGTGTGAACAGCAGCACAGGATGCAGAGTTAGTAGCAGCTTGCATCTCCTAGAAGAAGCCTGGCTGTCCCACTCTCCGCAGTAGACACATGGCAGCATTAGGGGTAAGTTAAAATGTACGTTTCCACCCACACAACTCGCTGTGCTGCACTGTGCAGGGGAGACGTATAATCTCCACATCTGTCAGCCAATAACAGCCTCCGTTTGCACATGCTGACCAAAATTGGCCAAGATTGTCTGGTCTGATGACACTCGATTTCTGTTGTATCTTTTTGCTAGTAGGTATTTGGCATAAACAACATGAAAGCATGAGGTGCACAGAGGTGGGTTTTCCTCGCTGACTTGTTGAAGTCATCCCACCTAGTATCAAGGGTTCAGATGTAATGGGGTGGGGGATATTTTCTTGACACACCACAGGCCCCTTAATAACACTTGAGCATCATTTAAACACAAGTTTACTGTGATGCTGTGTGATGATGTGGACCAAAAACTAAAAAAAAAATAAAACATATTTCCAGCATCTTGGTGAAATTATGCCATGAATAAGACAGTCCTTAAGGCAACAGGGTTTCCAACCTGTTACCATCAAGATGTACCTAATAAAGTTGCTGCTGTGAGTGTGTTTGGAATTGTCACATGCGCAGTGTGTCCGTGATGCTGAAGGGGGGGTGGGGTTATTGTGTGTGTGAGAGCTCTACCCATCTCGCCTTGGCCCATGGTGTTTCTGGGGACGTTTGGCAAGCTTGTGTTCATCTCTGGCTGTATTTATGGAAGGGTGCAAGGTGATGTGAGATCTTCCATAGTGGTTTGAATAAGGCTCTTCTTCTTTGCCATAGCTGTCTTCTCCTGCTGCTGGGAAAAATGCCATGGGTTAGGGTTTAGGGTTAGGGTTTAGGGTCACTCCTGCTGCTGGGAATAGTTTGGTGCTGTGACCAGCTGTTTGGCCCATCACACGGGCAACAGGGTGACCCGGAGGGACACTTTTTACCACAGATCTCCTCATGTTCTGGACAGAAATGTTTGAAACCAAAAGAGTTTTGAAAAAACACATTTTGAACTCGTGTTGAAACTCTTAGAAGAATGAAGCAGTGTATTTCCTCATCAACAACACAATAGTTAGATGTTTTTGTTTAGCTGGAAGGCAGAAAAGCAGATGATATTTTCTGGCATATTGAGACATGCCCGTGTGCTTAATCCCGGGTTATTTCCTCCAGTCTTTGGCTCCAGTGCCAATTGGTGCAGCAGTGTGTGTGACACACACCACCATCTCACTGCTGCAGGGGGACTTGCCCAGAATTCAGTAATGCTGAACACCGACTGAAGGCATAAATGCTATAAATGTCTTTTTACCTTACATCACTTCAAAGTCCAGCTGTGAGAACTTCCTTTCAGGATGACCTAATTCATCAGTGAAAGGAATAGGATTTTTTTCTGAAGAGTCTTTATTGCTGGTTTGTCTCATGTGTTTTGTTTTACTGCTCTTGACTCAGAACCCCGAGATGCTTACACGAAAGATCAAACTGTGGGACATCAATGCCCACATTACATGTCGCTTGTGTGAGGGGTACCTGATCGACGCCACCACAGTCACCGAGTGCTTACACACCTGTGAGTAGACACACACACACACAGTCACTAAGTGCTTACACACCTGTGAGTACACACACACACACACACACACACACACACAGAGTCACCGCATGCTTATATACCCATGAGCACACACACACACACACACACACATACACGTCACAAACCTACACAAAACCTAACCCTAAACACACAGTTTTTCAGTCAGCCTGCAATTTATATAGCTGTGTTTAGTGCACAGTGCAGTTTTTAGCTGTATATTTAACATTGTGTAAAATATAAATTGTGTGGATCAATTTCATTATATTTATTTAACATTTCACTAGTATATTTTGTTACCTAATTTTATTATACCAAAGGGGTTCCTGTGATTTTATAGAATAAATTTTGTACTTACGAGTCACTTTTCCCATACTTTTCTTCTGCTGCTTCACAGCAGTACTACTAACATTGAACAGTAGAGGGCAGCCTTGCACCACTCATTGCTTGTACCAGTAGAACATGACCGAGTATCAGCGAGGCGTCCCTTGTTAAAGGAAACAGCAGAATGTTGCTTTATGTCAGCCCTCTTATTTTGCTGAATAATGGCAATGTCAAAGTTATCCGTCGATACAGAGACTCCAAACAGCATTCTTACACCCTTAACTCCAGTGTGATGGTTTCATACGTGTCAGTACTCTAGCCTGTTATGTAATTGATGCATGAGGCTGTGTTGTGCCAACGCTCTCCCCCGTTTGCTGTCTGTGCGTGTAGTCTGCAGGAGCTGTTTAGTGAAGTACTTGGAGGAGAATAACACGTGTCCCACGTGTAGGATCGTCATTCACCAGAGTCACCCACTGCAGTACATCGGGTGAGCTCCCACCACAGTAGCACGACGAGACCCTCCGCACGCGCACACACACGCACACACCATAGTTGTGCACATGGTGTGCTTCATATTCACAACACCCTGGCAGGAGCATCTGCTCTGACTCGAGTGAATGATGCATGTCACAAAACATGTCTGTAAAGCACAGACCAAACGCCTGCATACCGATTAAAGCGGTGGGATGTAGTCCTCATTCTTTCTCCTCTGCACCTCTCTCTCTGCTCTCCTATTCCTCTCTCTCTTTCTTTTCACTTCTCCCTCCTTCTCCTTCACTCCCTCCATCTCTTCCTCCTCTCTCTCTCTCTCTCTCTCTCTCTCTCTCTCTCTCTCACTCTCTCTCTCTCTCTCTCTCTCTCTCTCTCTCTCTCTCTCTCTCTCTCTCTCTCTCTCTCTCTCTCTCTCTCTCTCTCTCTCTCTCTCTCATTTCTCATGTGAGCCAGCATAGTTTTCCACTGGTCTCTGCAGCACAGTAAGTGCAAGTATGCAGTGGGCCTCTAGCATGTTTCTGTTCAAGCCAGCACTACCACTGGTTCCTCTCAGAGTCATGGGTGCTTGGCTTTATCCTTTGTGAGAAACCCCTACCGAGCTGGGATGTCCATTTTGCGGCGTGATTTGATCCTTTGCAGAATCTGCCACACATCAACAGCTTTGCGGATCGCTGGTTTTTGTGTGCTCTGTTGTACCGGCCGCTTAAACGCACTGCCACGGTCGTCTCTGGCAGAGCCGCTAATCTACATATGCTGGGGGCTTTTGTGCATTACTATCTGATTAATGACTCTGCTTTTTTGGGTCGGTTGCCAGTTGTTTCATAATTGCCATTAAACTGCACTTTGGTTTCCTTCGTGTGCTGGTAAAAAGCACTTTGCATACACATTAAACATTCACTGTGCAGTCTGTGTTGCCCTGGGCATGTTGCATGGTTCCATGCACACAGGCCTGACAGCTGCACAGAGGGAAGTGTCTCCGTGGACCATACATAAATAATCTGACCAGGCTTTAACCCTTCTGTATTGTGCACCTGTGCTCTTAGATAACTGACAAATACTGTATAGCTGCGGGTTAAACCTACATCGGCTTATTGAGTCTGATTAGAGAGACACACATTAGTGTGAACACACAGACACGCACTTTGTTGATCATGTCTGTAAATGCCAGGCACCTCCTTGTCCACAGGCCTCCCTGTCCCCCAACAGCAGGAGTACAGTAGTGTTTAATTGGGCCTCTATCTCCCCCTGTGGGTTGCAGGCAGGGGGAACAGGTGGTCTCTCTGGCTGGCCACCAGGGACACGGTCTGTCCCTCATCCTTCATCCGCGGGGGGCAGATGAGCTCGCAGTGGACGGCACTGCACCACTGATCACAGCAGGCAGCTCCGGGAAGCTGATCAGCTATTCGCTCTTGCGTGTGCTAATAATCAAAACCTACCCAGGAGCAGCAGAAGTTCCTCTCTGAGGAGCGTTGTTTACGCACTCTCAGCGTTTCATTAGTATCCATGTGCATGAACCGCTCTGAGTGTTGATGCAGGATTCGACAGCTTCCTGTCTGTAGACGCAGCGATTTGGACAGGAACCCTGCATCAGGGCTGCTGTCAGACTTCCCGTTCTGTTGATATGGCACTAGCAGATTGCTCTGACTGCTAACCAGAGGGACCCGGTGCCTGAAGGCTTTCCAGCAGGGCAACTGGGTCTCTGAGGCCCGTCCTGGTATCGGGTGGCAGAGGTGCGGAACGTGTGGCCGCATGCTCAACGGCTGCAATTCAGCGATCTCAGACCAGCAGGGACAGTGGAAACCCATGAAGCTCTTTAGTTCTGAATTCAGTCACATAATCCTTGGTCAAAGTACTTATACTGACGTACATGAGACACCTGAGGTGAAAAAGCATCATATTAGCTGAGCTGTCACCTAAATTGGAACTACATTATTTATACATGTTTTATGTCACGGAATAAATTGGATCGTAATTTATCAGCATCCTGTTGCTTTTAATGTCTCATCTGCATGTTCTCTCGGTTCTTGTTGTCTGTGTCACATTTGTCCTCCTTTCTCCCAGCCATGACCGAACAATGCAAGACATCGTCTACAAATTGGTGCCAGGACTTCAAGAAGGTTGGTGACTTTTATACGCAGAACACTGTTTGTTCATGACTGCTCACTGCCTCGAACTGAAGTTCATGTTCTGTGATGTGATTAAATTACATGAATGTCCTCTAACAAATATACGAGTGCTAGATAATCTTCATGCTGAAGACATTATGTGCCCATTCAAATCTCTAATGGATATTACCCAGATGTCTACAAGCAGATGTCATGAATGGCCAAGACTGAGATATCAAAGTTCATTTCCAAATATTCTCCTTTGTAGCGGAATTGAAAAAACAGAGAGATTTCTATCAGAAGCTGGGCATGGAGGTGCCTGGGGACATCAAAGGAGAGCTGTGCAACATGAAGCCACACCTCGACTCCCAACGTAATGGTACGTTCCACCCTCACCCACTCCCTTAGTTGGTATAATCCAGTTTGGAGCAAGAATAAGAGATAACCTAAAGAAATTAATAGTTGCAATTTCATAGAAATGAAATCTTCTCTCAGGGGCCATATCCATGACATCTCACATGTTGTGTTACCAGGTAAGTTATCCCTATTAGAACGTGGCTCCTTTGGTCTGCAGAACGTGTGCTCTGGTTGGTGCTAATGGGTTTTGTGGATGGTCACCCAGAGGCCTGCTAAGCCCACAGTCTTCATTGCTCGCCCAGCACGCAGGCCTAGTTTTGGTGATTAAGGCTCAAATGGAAGTGAAAGTGGTCTCCTAGTCCCCACTACCACCGCACGCTTGGCAGGGCTGTACTTCACCGCACGACTTGTTTAAGCACTGCCCTGATCCACAGGTTTGCCCCCCCCACCAACACCTGCTCAGAGAAGACAGAGGACAGGAAGAGAAGGCAGATTGCGAGGGCGTGCGCATTTTTAAGCCGCTGGACAGCTGCTAGCTTTGATTTCCTGAATACTGTGGCAGGATGCTGCAATGGTACCCATAGTCACGCGTTGCCAGACTCTCTAGGGAGACTCTCTAGGGAGAGTCTGGTGCTTTTCTCCACTTAATGCGATCAAAGACTGTCTACTACTGCAGGAAAAGAACATTTGACTGCCACGCAAAGCGACCAATCACAATCCTGCTATGTTGGCATGAGGTACAGAAGGAGGCAATCTTGAAAACGTAGCCATGATAAAGTCCCTTGGGAAACACTGAAATATACAATGGCGGATCAGGATGAGAATTGTGGTATTTAACATCATAGTTAGAATTATTTACTTGTGGGCACTAAAAATTGGAAAGGCCTTCATTGTAAATGTCAGTGTGTAGATCTCGCCACTATTTAATGACCACAAGCAATTTGGGAGATCCGAACATGATGTTATCTAAATCGCCCCACTGAAATGTCAGTCTTTTCCTCTTGTGTAAGCCACTACTAACTTTGCCTTTGTCTGTGCGGTCTTTCACTTAATCTCCCAAAACTGGCAAAATGGGGCATGCAACCAACCACATCAGATTACCCAGAAACCTCAGCAATGAACCTCAGCAGAGGGTTTGGCTGCGCTTGAAATATTGGTTCTGTCCCGAAGCCCATCTGCAAACAAGCAGCAATGTCTCTCTTACTCCTTACGAGCTGCTTTAAGCAAAACTCTAGAATTCCTTTTAATGACGTGATGCCATGCTCGGCAAACCTCTGGCTGTTATTTCAAGTCCCGCAAGCTCAGGCTCCTAAATCTTTGAAGAGTCCTCGAAACCCGATAGCTGAAATACAGCTTCATATACATATTTCACGTCACTGGTACAAGTGGAAGAGGATGGAACGAGAGTTGGGCTGTTTTGCTCTCAAAACACAACAGGTTTCCCAGGTTGATTTGTATTCTACACATGTGCACACCTCTGCACCGAGAGGGACAAACAAGACACCACGTTTAACAGGACTAGCAGTCCGTAGTTGCTTCTTTACCAAAAAGCCGATTGGTTCTTTTTATTTTGAAGGTGGAATTTGCTGTTAAAACCATCATATTGGCCATTTTGAGCTTTACCGTTTGTTTTTGAGCAGGTCTCTGTATGTGTAATGTATCTGCTGTGGTGTCCTTGCTGCCTGACAATGGGCTGTGAGCACTTTGGAATGCACATGGCACCTGTATTTTTGAGTAGCATGGTCAGTAGTGTGTGTGAGTGAGCAACTGTTCTGTGTCTGAGCGCTTAACTCGTCTCTTGGGAGAGATTATATGGTGGGATTTATTCGTGTGGTCATGCATGCTACCTCGTTTTTGCCTATCTTGTCCAGTGTTTGCTGAACTGCCATGTCGTTGTCACACAGATGATTTTTTATATATGTGTATTTTTGGGCCAAAGCTGAGATGATACCTGTGACTCTCTTGAGCTGCTTCTCTCCAAATGTCTTTGTGAAGGGCACTGACTGGTGTGCTTCTACTCCCGTAACCGTGCTAATGACCAGGGCAGAGAGCCGGTTGATCTTAAGAGCAGGATTAGCCTGTCCTCGCCACGACTGCTCAGCCTGAAGGCGAAAGCCGTTCAGAACAAGCCTTTCGGTCTTCGTGCCACCAGAGGCTTATTGGACAGGAAATGTCTCTCCTCTCTCAGCGGCACAGCCGCCGAGTTTCGAACAGCCTTTCAAAGTGGTTACAGCTGAGCAGGGGGGGTCGGAGGCCCCATGTATGAACTCACCAAGTGCACCGAGACGGGAGTTTCGGGCTGAATTCAGCGTCCTGGACATCCTCCATGACTTCTTGTAAAACCGGTCCCTCCCACTTCTATGGTGACGTTGGCGTCCTGTTGTCTGTGGTGCCCTCCTGGTCTCTGCTCTTCTGCACTGCATGGTGCCCTGCACGAGTTTGGCCCTGTCTGCCTCGGTTCCCCAGAGCCAGGACGCCCTTCCGGAGGATTAACCTGGCTTTGTCCTCCACCACAGAATGGCAGGCACCCGTGAGCCTGTCCCCATTGAATAGGGAAATTGAATGTTCACAAACAAGGCTCACAAATACTACAGGGAATCAGTTGGACGTAATTGCATTATTTCTTGTGGGGGGGGGGGGGGGTGGGGGGGTTGGCTGATTAATGTTCCAGCACCCAGTCTCTTTAATGAGCAAACTGTCAGAGTTGGAGTCAGCGTTATTGTTTATACCCATCACCTACTGCACTTGCTCAGTGTAAGGTTTCAGGGCTTAGCAGGCAATGAATAATGAATGGATGAAAATGCTCCACTGAATTATAGATGAATCAAAACATTTATCAAAGGCTTGCGAATCGATTAGAATTGCAGGGAGGCAAGGATCCCAAACATGCACCTGAAACATCATAACGGGTATGTTTCAGGCTGAGCAACGCTAAAGAACTTTAGGTCTGTTTAATAAAAGTCCGTCTGCTGCCTCCCTCTGAATTCAGTCCCTGGGTCACTTTCACCCCATTTTCCTCATGTGTTTACGAAAACTCGATCTCTGCACACAATTGCCGCTTTGGTTCGGGCTTGACTCCTGCATGCCAGATCGCATGCTCGTGTCTCCCGGTAAAACAGGCTGGCAAAGCGCAGAACAGGAAGTGCACCATACGGCTGGTTGGGACCGGGCCTGGGACAAGTCTGGTTGGGACCGGGCCTGGGACAAGTCTGGTTGGGACCGGGCCTGGGACAGGTCTGGTTGGGACCGGGCCTGGGACAAGTCTGGTTGGGACCGGGCCTGGGACAGGTCTGGTTGGGACCGGGCCTGGGACAGGTCTGGTTGGGACCGGGCCTGGGACAGGTCTGCCGCAGGAGAGCCAGAGCAGGGTCACAGTCATTGGACACAAATGCACTCCGTGTCTCATCCTGCGAGTGTTTGTGTTCCCCACACCAGGTGACGTGAAGTCAGAGGATGCTTCAAATAAGGAGGGAGGTGATGAGAAACCAGAGGAGGACAATGACTACCATCGCAGTGATGAGCAGGTAAGAGTCGAGAGACCCCCACGTATGCATGCACTCGGACATGACCCCCCTTTCTCCCCTCTCTCTCTCTCTCTCTCTCTCTCTCTCTCTCTCTCTCTCTCTCTCTCATATATCTCCCTTTCTTTCTCTTTCTCTCTCTCTCTCTCTCTCTCTCATATATCTCTCTTTCTCTCTCTCTCATATATGTCCCTGTACGGTAGAAAAGAAAAGATACAGCAGTTGTCAGTTCAGTGTAGGCTGCATGAATGACCCCCCAGTAACTCTGTACCCAGCAGGCGTTTACAATACCCCTTCTCCTGCCCCCCAGGTAACCAAGGCAATATCGATGTCTTCTTTCACACGTGAATTTGTACACAGCACTATAAGAGAGAAACACTCTTCCTTGCCGTTCCACAGCCGCTGGGCGTCAGGAGACTGATGCAGCCCGGTATCTCTGCCCGATTCGGGTGGGGCGCTGCTTTGTATTCACCTCCACCCGCTGCGCTGTGGCTGGATGTAGTTAATTCCACAGGACTGGAAACGGGGGGTGACGGGGCTAGAATTTAGGTTCTGCCCTCTGCCCCGGAGGTTACCGGTGGACTGAGAGTTATGCGCTCCCTGTGAAGGGCTGGCTGGGGTCAGATCGCTTTGCTCAGAGGGCGAAGGTTTGTTCTGGCTGCCGCACCCGACCCCTTCTGAACCGTAAGCAGGTGATGTGTGTGTCAACGGTGCACTGTTTGCAGGGGAAAGTGCAGTGCTGTTAGACTGCAAAAATAGCAAATGGACTCGGCAGTGTGGGCAGCAGTATGTTGGTTTTCTGTATTGGTGGCGGCTGCGTGCGTGTTTGGGTGGGGGTGTGTTTGGCTGCGTGCGTGTTTGGGTGGGGGTGTGTTTGGCTGCGTGCATGTTTGGGTGGGGGCGCATGATGTGCTTGTTTGCACCTTCCATATATATTCAGGATATATGTGTACATGTATGTTCTTGGGCTCTGTACTCAGAGGTTACTGAATTGGCCCTGAATATTTGCCAGACAGCAGAGGAGCAGCATTTTGAGGACTAAGAGGGTAAAACACCATTTTGTTGAATCAGATGGTGTGTGTGTGTGTGTGTGTGTGTGTGTGTGTGTGTGTGTGTGTGTCGACATCTGTGAATCCCCCAGCAGACGTGAACTGAGTGTTTTTTATATATATATATAAAGCTACACTGGCCACTTCAGCCTCATTCATAATGCAGCACAAAGTCATACTTCCACTAGACATTGTGTTGCCAGACTGCTTAAGACTGATCTGGGGTCAGCAGGTCAGCCGTATGCGCTGCGACCTTGGCCTGCCAACCCTAGTCAGGTATTGCTAGGAACTCACTGATGTGGCCCAGAGCAATCGGCCTGAATGGTGGAAACGCGACCACTTCTTTATGCACTGAACAGTGAGTGCCAATGTTAATTATTAATATGTAATCGATTGATTCACTTGTGGAAAAAATCTCCTTTCTTACAGGCTAGCTACTTTTGCAGATACAAACTTGTAGCTTTCATCAACGTTAATTCACTATTATTGCCATGAAGATTTGTGGGTATGTGAAGGTTTAAAACTGTGAGGTTGGTCAAATGAAATTAGAAATGTGGGCCATTTAGAATTTTAGCTCTCAAATATCTCTCTGCTTGCATGTGTAATGTAGCATTCTTTCATATGAAGGCATGTGGGACTCACACAGTGTATAGATTGATATGTGTGACATTCGTACAGTGTGTGCACTTCATTCCTCCTGTATTATCCCATTATAATGATTAGATGTAGGTTGGCACAGGTGACCCAGTCCAGGCTGGTTTTTGTTGTTCTGTTTTTTTTTTTTTATTTTTTTTTACACACTGTTGGAAATGAATGCCAAGTCTCAGCTGCTTTGATCCGAAGGTCTAATTGGCTTGAGTGAGCACTACATTAGTCATTTGTGTGACTGTTTGTGTCAATTATAACTGGCCTGGCTGTGCGGTAATGACCCAGTAATGACACCACTCACACACACCCATTCTCTCTCACACACACACACACACACACACACCCGTGGACACACCACTCACACACACGCAGGCACACGTGTACAAATGGGAGAACAGTCATATTTCACTTTCTCCCACTCCAATGGTGCGGGTGCCTGCTGGTGCTTTCTGGCTCTGACAGCACTGGACTGTAGGGATGCCCGGCCAGCCCACCCTCGAGGTACCACCCCCTCCTACAACAAACCACACCCCCCTACCCCAAACCACCACCCAGGCCACCCTCGAATGTTTGGGAAGTGTGTGTTGCAATACCAAGTTGAAGAGCTGCACAGATGTAGCTATTTGGTCTGGTCAATAATATCTGCTTGGCGTACAAAAGGGATGGTGCATCTTGGTTGAGATTTCTCAGTCGCATTTTAAAATAAGTCACCAATTGTAAATCCAAGTCTTCAGGCTCCTTAGGTCATGTCCGCTCGTCCCGCCGTGATCTCGGCTGTGTCCCTAACGTGTCCCTGTCTCTCCCTCACGTCTCAGGTGAGCATATGTCTGGAGTGCAACAGCAGCAAACTCCGCGGCCTCAAACGGAAATGGATCCGCTGCTCGGCCCAGGCAACCGTCCTCCACCTCAAGAAGTTCATCGCCAAGAAGCTCAACCTGACCTCCTTTAACGAGGTGAGACCCACCAGGACCCCGATCAGCCGGGGAAGCTACCACGCCCCGCCCCCCCATCTCCACGCCCCGCCCCAGCACCATACCCCACCCCAAGTGCCACACCAGGCTTCCTGGCTCTTCCCACAAGCCCCTATTCCACGCCGCTCTTTTGAAGTCACCTTATTGACGTATTGCCTGCTGCAGTAACATCAGATTGTGCTGATGTCCGTCTTCCTTCTCTGTCTTGGTAGTGTAGTAAGTAGTTCTGCAGACCGCCGGAGCTCTAACACACAACTGCCTCCCTCACAAGCTTTTCCCACTCGTGTTCAGAGCACCAGAAGCTCTGGTAATATGATTTGCGTTCTGTCATGTATCGAGCCGCCTGTGGGGAACGTGCTACCACGGTTACATGAGTTTGGGGCGGAGCTATTCGTGGCCGGTGTTCCATTATCTCTCTTGCCTCATTTTTTGCCTTGAAACCCTGTGGGTGGGCCTCATGCCACACGCGTCCATCTGAATCCTGCTTTACACAATATAACCGTCAGACGTCTTTTCTTCTCTATTGAGCGTGTAGACATTGTTGCTGCCAAGCTTAATGAAGTCCCACCAGTCCAAAATAGCACAGGCTACTGCAATTTCCCTACCAAACAAAAGAACAAAAGACACTGCAGTTCTATGGTAATTGCATTGCAGTACAGTGGCAAAAATTAAGGTAATAGAACAATGGTGAATGAAAGCCGTAATCCAAGTTCCAGGAGCCTTTTTAGGGTCTTTCCGTTTGTTCAGCAGAGCTGATTGATAGCGTGACACTGGTTTCCACCCCCAAGATGGTGTAAGGCGCGTCGGTGCCCAGAATATCTGCTTCGTGCAGGATGCACCTGTCTGCCAGCAGGGGGTGCTGTGATGCTGCTTAGCATTTCCTCACTGGCCTGGGTCATACACTCTCAAACCCATAAAACATGTACAAACACGCACACACACACACGCACACAGACCGCTGCAGTATCAGTGCTCAGTGACCTGAGAGGGGAACGGAAGCGTTTATTCTCGAGCTTATTCTCACGAAAGCGTAGAAGTGAAAGCCCCCGATGCCTGGTGGAAGCAGTTTATTGAACACAGGTTAAAGCCACGTTCCAATGCTAAAGAAATTCTACACTGCAGATGTTTCGGAGTCATGCTCCAGGCTCTTTCTGTGTCCAGAAAACCAGTTTATACCTGTTTCTCCCCCCTCACTGGTTTTTAGTAAGATTTGGTGGTGAGGAAAACAAACCAGATGTGATGCATTTCCTTATAATTCATCAGTCATTGTGCTCCACTCTTGAGGGCATTAATAAAGGCAACCAGACGTCAGCACCGTTGAGTGCCACAGCCCGTGTGGCACCAGGTCATCTGTTCAGTGACCTCTGTGCTCTGCTTGCAGCTGGACATTTTATGCAATGAAGAGATCCTGGGGAAGGACCACACCTTGAAGTTTGTTGTGGTGACCAGATGGAGATTTAAGGTAAATATCTGCTCAAGTTCTGCTTTGAGATGCGATGTGATCTTGACCACCAGATGAAAGGTCCACACTGCTGCTCCTCACGTGGCATCACCAGCAGGCTCTGGAGTGTGTGGGCATCGCTGGTCTGATGATGAGTTAACGGATCACGAGATGTAGCCTTTGCAGACCTTTTTGATTATTTACGTGCTTTTTTGAGTTATTAATTGCTTAGATCTTGGATGAAATCTTCATTGCCACTTAAGTATTCTAAAAGCTTGATTTTAGGATTCATAAGAGCATATTAAACTAACCTTCTTATATTCTTACGTTCTCCATGTCCTTGGGAGCAGTGCTCAGTCCTGTGTGCAGTGTCCATAGGCAAGACTGACACTGAGTTTAGTGCACACAGCAAATATTGCCTTTCCCCATTTGCCCTTTTATGGGCTCTAGAAGTAATTAGATGCATAACCTTTAAAGAGCAATTGCAAAAAACACAGCTGAAGAATGCCACCACTCAGAATGTCTGCCCACCTTCCACTGGCTGTTTCCAGTCATGTGTGTGTTTGTGTGTATGTGTGCGTGCGTGCGTGCCGGTGTGTTGTCTCTGTTCCAGAAATCCCCCCTCCTCCTGCATTACAGACCCAAAATGGACCTGCTGTAGCTGGACAGGACGGTTGTTTAGGCCCGGTGGTTCAGGGCCGAGAACTGTTTAAGCAGAGACTATCACTGACCACACCAAACCGAGCACGCTCCCCAGGGCCGCTCGCCCCACACACGAGCCCACAGACGACGCACACCACCTCAGTTCCTGCTACACTGGGGGGTTCAGCGACACAGCCGAGCTTTACCCTCTCTGTTCGTCCGCTACGTCCTAGATATGTGAACAACCGAGAGAAAACATATATTTATACTTTTGTACAGAAATAAGGCACGGACCTAAGACACTAATGGTGCTCTGTTTACACGCAAGCAACAAATAAACAACACAAACAACAAACGGAAGACGAAGCGATTTTCTACCGACGGTGTCCTCTTCCATCCCCCGACGGCAGGCAGGGAGGCGGCTCGGTTTGGGCAAGCAGGTAGGGGGCGGGGCAGGGGGCGGGTGAAGAGGAGGGGGAGGAGCTATTCACTGTCCACTCTCTTTCAGGTCTCAACAGCTCAACACCGTGTTGGGAGCACAGAAAGCATAAGTATATGACAATAGACATTGTTCCTAACGCATACGAGTTGTGAATCGTCTCAGAGCATTTTTTTTCTCTTATTGAGTCACTGAAAGTGGAATTGTGAATAGACAAATTTTTGTGTAGTAATTTATGTTCTATTTACAAGTATTGTACATACAAATTGTTACAACAACGCAAGAGAAATAAGAGTAGATGAATTGTATGAGCAAGCGAGTGTGTGTGTGTGTGTGTGTGTGTGTGTGTGTGTGTGTGTGTGTGTGTGAGTGAGAGAGGGAGGGAGAGTCAGACACAGAGAAAGATTGAATGGTATACTGAGACTGTTTAGAAGGGTTGTGTGTGTGTGTCTACAGATGTGTGACAACAGAGGGACACAGAGAACCCAAAAGAATTTCGTAGTCAGATTATATATCAAAATAGGTCCCTTCCCGGAGGGTCATCATTTTATTTCGCTAAACACAAAAACATGTATAATTGAAGGGGTTGTTTCGGTGTCTAAATGTGGGAAAATGGCAGCGATCTAAATCAAAAGCAATTTTGAGATGACGAAGCTCTTTTAAACCATTCTCCCATGTTGTTAATTAGGCACTGCGGAACCATTAAAATTGTGTAATGATGAATCGTTAACTTAAGGCATATTAGTCATGTAAAATGTAATCACACTTCAAACGAACAAACTGCCTGCATTAAAGGAGAAACACTAGCTTGTTCTGGAACAAGTAGGGTCACTATATTAAATGTTTTAAATGAAAATAAAATCCCAGTGTCTCTGGATGTGGACATAACGCAGCACAGAAATGTATCTAATCCCTGCATCCGTCCTCGAGGTTTTTATCACCCAGACGTAGAATCATATATGCAATACATATGCTTTTTCACTCATTAACATGAAAGATCATAAACATTTAGGCCTACAGAGAAGCTTTAGTAGCCCAGTCCTCTACAGAAAGAATGTAGCCCATATGGCCATCCATGCGTGCGGCGTACCTTTTATGTTTCGCTACCTTCAGTGCCAAAGGGTCAAGTCCATCGTTCAGGCTTCATGTTTATTTTGTACGGCAAGCTGTGTGGAAGGCAGAGTGGAGATCTCGCGCCCTTTGACCTTAGCAGTCCTGAAATGGGAGGAGCGCTGGCCGGGCAGTGTATCTTGGCAGCCGCCGTTCCTTCTCTTGAGGTTTCACAAATTAAGGATTTATTAAAATTGTTTGTTATTTTAAGCTGGAGCCCTCATTCAAGATATGGAAATGATCTATGACATTTGGACTTTGGCTGTAGAAGTTCATGGCTTTCACTGACGGATCTGTTCTGCTTAATATCACAAGTAAGGTTTAAAGGGCTCTCTCTGCATCGATACTTGCTGTTTTCTCTGATCAACTCCTCAGTGAAGAGATAATCAAGGTGAAAGTTTTTGATATTAAAATATGTAAACTAATTTTTACTAAAATCTTGCCTCCTTTTTTGGCATGCAAACAACTTGATAGACAACAAAGTAGAACAAATGAGGTCTTGTAGCTGTTCGTCGTATCTGTCTACTTTGACACGGGTAAATCCCTAAACCAGCTTGACCAAATCTCATTTTATTTGGTTCTCAGAGTTTTTGTGAGTTAATACATGAGTCTTCATCATATGTGTTTAAGACTACAATCTTGCATCAGACCTTTTGCCTGTAACATGTATCCCTTAATTATTCTGGTTGTAATTACTTTCCATGGATACAACGACCTTTCTTGATGTCTTATAATGTGAAATATTTCAGTATGTACTGAAGAAACATTATGCTTTACTTTTTTTAAGCACAAGTTTTGCTTAATGTCATTCTAACATGGGTTTAGGTGTTCGAGCCTGTTGCATTGACTTATTTATGAACAAAGCCGCACATTGCTGCAGGTGTTCCGCATTTCCATTGACTCTCATTCTTGTGTTTGCGGGTCACTAGTATTCATTACTGGTGACCACCAGTTTACCGCCGTGTGTTGTACTCAAGATCGGTCCAAAGTGGAACAAATACATGTGTTAAATGGTTTTATTTTGTGTTTTTCCCACCTGGATTTTAATTTGATCTTGCGTGAGTTCAGTTCAGTAGTGACACCTGGTTGGTGGAGCAAGACCTGGGCGACTGCTCCTCCCGTGTCATTTGCCATGGCTGGTGGTTCTTTCCTTAGAGCTGATTAAATGGTGCTAACATTTTATACATTTGGTATATATAAAAGAACCCTTGGTGCAGATCAGCAGTGAATGGTAAAAAGTATCTGTATTTTTTGTCGTTTTCTCGCTTATTTGACGTGTTTGGTGCTCTTAAATTTTGTAAAGCTCTTTTCTCCAGCCTGTCTGAAACAGATGCCTCTGTTTTGTTTTTTTGATCGTTGTCTTTGTGAGGTGTTGAAACAGAACAGAAAGAGTAGAAACAGAACTGCCAAGGCTGCTCTGTCCATGCTGACTCTCACGAGAACATTCAATTCAATACAAAGCTTAATTACAGAGCTTTTCCACATAGACCCAACAGACCCACCCTTGGCAAACTTCTCTGGATCTAATCGCAGTTCCAGTCTCCTCTTTCACAGCTCATCATCTGAGCTTGCTTCACAGTGGCTCCAGAGTGGGAAAAGCTCTGATCGTTAAGACGTTTAGCCGGGTCTGAGACTCCACGCAAGGTTCGTTTGGGCCACGCCTAACCTTTGCAGGACAGCTGCCAAGAATTCGAGCAGGCAGACGTCTTATCTGGGCCGCATTGAGACATCGGGGCTGCCGCCCTTGACGGGCAGGCTGTAAGAAGCTTACCCGAGGCCCACTCTGTTACCCTGCATGCTCTGGGCTGCAGTCAGACTTGGATAGAGCCAAGAGGGAGATAATGATGGCCAGACTCAACTGCTTTCAGTGACTGGCTGAACGCTTGGCCTTGGAATCATTAGGAGGCTGCTTTCTTCAGAGGTGTTCAGACTGGAGCACCCTGTCCACAGGTCAACATTTCAACTGTGATTTTCTTAAGGAAAGTGCTATTACATCAGGGCCCATCTCACTGAGAAGTGTCTCCACCCACCCAAGGAGTGACCTGTATCCATTGGTCAAAAACTTCAAATCAAGGCCTTCCTAGGCCTCAAGGGGCTTTTACATTGTTCGATAGTTTTGTTCTAGGTTTCAGTGTTTTCTTTTGTGTCCGAACTTTAAATAGGTTGAGTTGCGTGTGTCTGGTGCGTGGAAAGAGGAAGAGACAGGTAGAGGTGCTGTGACACACCAATCATCAGCACATCCTTCTACAGTATGCCTCACTGCTAGGACTGTATTTAACCATATATCTGTGGTTACATTGATTTAAAGATCGAAACAATGTCTGTGATTTGATGGTTTCTTGATGTCTCAGAACGGCTTATCCGTTGATGGTTTTGACGTCGGTTACACAAACTGCCACACCCACCTGTGCAAGAATGTGTCGAGTCTGTATGTCCTGCAGATAGCTGTGGGTTTGAGTTTATTTCATTAATACAGAGTGAATTTCAGGAACCAACCTTCACAGTGGCGCCTCCCAATGAGCCATATATACTGTTACTTTTTGTTTTTGTCCAAGCTTTGTTTTAAAAATATTATTTATTTATACTTTGGAGTCCTATGGTAGCCTGTTTTGATATGAAATGTCAAGAGAATCGCTGTCCTTTTTGTGTATTAATTTCCCCCTTTTGAATATACACAGGACTTAAAAATTTAAAAAAATATCAACCCATCTCCTTTCCTTCCTATCTTCATGTGTGTAATATCATGGCCTTCATTCTGTTAGTGCAGGTGACATGATGTCTACATTATTGCCCAACACTGTAGTGCTCCTGCAATCAGGTTAGACGGCAGAAATCTCTCATTTTAGGTTGGGTGATTCATTGTGTTTGCGAGGAGGAATAATGTGCAATATACGTCTCTCAGATGGTTTCTGGTTTCAGCTCTACAAACTCCATTTTGGCTTTTCTTTCTGTCAGGTGCTCAGGTCACTAATAGAGTCTTTTCAGTCCTCATCACACAGATTCTATGAGTGCCTGTGAGGGTCAGATTACGCTATCTTTTTGTTTCTTTTCATTTTCAGCCTTTATTTTACATTTTTGTTGACTCCTTTTTACGGTAAAACTTTGGCACTTAATGTGCCTTTTTTGACTTCATTAATTGTATTATGATTATTTATTGCACATGTAATAAGAATGGTTTCCATGGCTACATATAAAGGAGTTTTAGTTTAAAATCTTGGCTGGAGTTTCTTACAATTTTATGGAAGCTTTTGTTGAAAAATTTAAAGTGTGTATTTCATGAATAAATGCCTTAAAAAGAAAATGCTTGAGTGGGGTTTCCTTGATTCTTACAGGGTTGCTGAGCAGTGGTGGAGAAGGACCAGATTTTACATGGTCAGTCCACTTTAATGATTGTATTAGAGTACAATACATTTAAGCATTGAGATCATATGTTAAATTGCATCATATTAAAGTGCATCATATGTTTCATACATATAGTTGAGTATTTTGTTTTCTACAAAATTACATACAATGTGCATGGCAATGTTGGGGCATTCGTCAGTGTAATTAATGTGGAGACTTGGTCCTCCCAAGGTTTCATCCTAATTCCTACCCAGGGAGATTTTCCTTGTCACTGTCACCTTTGGCTTGGTCATTAGGGATCTGTCCCCTCAATGATCCCTCAATTAGGGATCTGTCCCCTCGGTGTCCCCTCAATGATTCCTCAATTAGGGATCTGTCCCCTCGGTGTCCCCTCAATGATTCCTCAATTAGGGATCTGTCCCCTCAATGATCCCTCAATTAGGGATCTGTCCCCTCGGTGTCCCCTCAATGATTCCTCAATTAGGGATCTGTCCCCTCGGTGTCCCCTCAATGATTCCTCAATTAGGGATCTGTCCCCTCGGTGTCCCCTCAATGATTCCTCAATTAGGGATCTGTCCCCTCACTGATCCCTCAATTAGGAATATGTCCCCTCAATGTGTAAAGCTCCTTTGTGACGTAAAATCACTCTATAAATACATTTTCACTTGTCTATATACATGTTACTGTAGTGGGAGAAAATGTCACAATAGAAGTTAGTTAAATTAATTGCTTCCAGACAAGTTAGACTATTTGCTATTATGCTTCATTTCTTACTCTATATATTTAAAATAGGAGTTATGGACTTTTCACTGTTGTTCTCATCAATGTGAGTTATAACAAGCTGTCTCAGGGTTGGGAAACATTTTGAAAATGAATTTGGTAGTTCTGTTTTTTTCTACCATAAATGTAACCTTTTATGTCAACTGAAATTACAGTCCTTTGAACAATTGCGTAAAAACGAGATAACGGGGTAGGAATGTGCTCGCCCGCGACTGGCAACATCCCTGGTGTGTTTTAAGCAGCCCGTTCACTACTGTGGCTTCAGCTGTCATATTATCTTTCAGTCTGCATGTGAACAATTCTTCTTCCAAACAATTACATGACAGTGTTCCTTTGAAACAATCCTGCTGGGATAAAGAAACAGCTACTCTTTAAACATAATGGCAACAGTTCCATTGTCTGCAGTGTTACACGTGCGAAATGAATGGGCCACGGAGTGGGTTGCCAAAGTGCAGATGTTGGGCCGAGATCCATTTTATGAGCTCTGACTTGGGTTGCCAGAGATCTTATTTTCACTTCCGTCTACTTCATTCCCAGATGCTGCAATAAGTTGTGCCCAATGCAGCTTGTTAAAGGGGCCTTCAACGCTGCTCTTTAATGCTGAACCTCATGGCCTCTGCTGCTTCTCCCAGTATAAACTGGGAGAGAGTTTGATAAACCAGGATGGAAATGGCAGAGCATGTACAGCATATTTCCTAGATAAGCTGTAAAATAAAATAGAAACTATAAGATAAGCTAAGACAACAAAAAAACAAACATACATAAATAAAAACATGATAAATCAGGAGTGTTCAAAGACACACACACACACACACACACACACACACACACACAGCATGAACAACTACCTATTTCCTAGCATGAAAGGCTAAGGCATACAAATAGGTACTTTGACTTGTTTTCAACAGATCCTCCTTGGGCATAATGAGTCAAATGTCCAAATGCAAGCTTTTCCACAGTGTACCAGCATGCACCCAATTCTGTAGGTGATGACAGTCGTTTGTTCATCTAGGTGTTGTCAAAGTCTCTTTGGTGTCTGTATGATTTAAGATACAGGAACAGTGGCACGCAGAACAGGTTGGTAGTGTTGGCTAAGCTTTACTTTCATTTATTTTCACATTGTAGCTTCACACTACCTACCTTCATTGCTGCCACCCCAGTGAATAACCATTGCGCACACTACTACCCTCAGGTATTTTATTTTTACACTATTAATTCTTCACATTATTAGCGTTAATGACTCATGTTTTGTTGCTTCGGATGTTTTATTGTTGGAACGTGATTGTAATATAAGAAAAGTAGCTGCTCATTTTAAATATTCTCTCACCTGCAGCCAGAATTTTGGTGACTTATAGCTGTCTAACACAGAACAAAATGTCACTTATTAAACCAGAAGACATTTGTGCTAAACACTAAAAACTGTAGGGCTTGTTCAATTTACCAAGACCACTTTTGCACTCTTCCTCCTTATAGATAAGTGCTACACAAAGCCCCGCCCACATCTGCACATTTTGTTAACCGGCAACTGATGTATATGGTACAGTGAGTCCAGTCTCCTGGGAGGAAGATGATGGTGATTGGAGTATAGGACACCCGACCCAGCGGCTGCCTGTTTCCTGCTAGTCCGAGCCTTGGCATGGCCTTGGGGCACCAGACCTGTGGTGGCCTTGAAAGGTGGGAGAGAGCACACCAGGACTTATGCAGAGTTCTATCAATAGACTCACAGCAGTGTGGTGTCAAAGCGCATGATGGTTGTGACAGTGGCTCATGTCTCATAGCGTATGAGATCTGCTGTGTGGGACCTGTTGTGATGCATTTGTGAACTTTGGAGGTGCATGACGATGCCCAGAGCAATCCATTGAGGGGCGTTGCATCATTTCTATTCTGTATGTCTTTGGGCAGAAGGGGTCTCTCTGTGTGACCTCTGCATTCCTTGCTGCAAGTATGACGTGTGTTTCTGTATTGGTTAACATTTTAAACAGAACACAATGTTTGGTTTTGATAACTGACTAAATTCTGTCCATTCACATGCTGTATACTCTATAGGGGAGATGCCTCCATTTTTGAGTGTTTTCCAAGTTCTCCTACCGTGGGCCAGAAGAAGGGCACTTCTAGCACATTAGAGGCGCTGGAGAAGTTTGGCGCAGATCACAGACCTTTTGTGCTGTGGAAGCGAAAACATCACTGTCCCCATGCAAAGTGAATATTGTTTTCACTCTTTCGTTAGGAAAAAGCTGTTGTCATTATTGCTCTGTATCAGTAAACGGATCTAATGCACAGAAACAAGAGAGTGACGGATTGCCTGAGTAACTATAAGCTGCGGGCCATAGGCTAGGGCCGACAAAAACCCAATAAAATAATAAGAGCACTCATCTGAAGCTTCTTCAGCCCAGCTCTTTTCCCTCAGGCCATGGCCATTAAATACAATGTACTCTTCATGTGGTTGCCACAAGCAACCTGCTCAATGACCCTCCATGTTTTCCCAGCTGTCGCTGTGCTGTCTAGTAATCTGCGCGTTGTGTCATAGCTAGTGGTGCGGTTTCGTCTGCAGTTTCGCGTGGCGAGTGCCCACGCCAGCCGAGCCGAAGGTTCCTGGCTCACTTGTGGCACCACAACTCAGTCTGGCTGAAGTCATGGAGCTGCAGAAGCATATTCAATTAGCAGCAGATGCTAACGTGGAATCCTGCTGAACTCTACAATGCCCGTCCAAAGATCCTGGTGCTGGCCCACACACACACACACACGCGCACACGCGTGCTGCCAGATAAGGTGGGCACGCTGACCCATGAGGATTTATGCAGTCATGGTTTCATGAGTGCAGGTAGCGGCCACCGTCCTGTTCTCTGGGCCGGGGTGGGCAAGGGGGGAGGTTTTTTTAAGCATGATAACCAAGAGGTGGATGATAAATGGAGTTCTGTGGGATCAGTGTTGTATATTGGGTTTTTACTTTAGCACACTATAAATACCACAGGAATTAATGGGTCTAGACATTAAATGAGAAGTGATTTTTCTGAAAGTTAGTGTTGATTATTTTCTCCTCCTCCTCCTCCTCCTCTTCCTCTCCCGTCTTTCTCACAAACACACATCATACCACATGTTAGACTCACATTATTAATGGTTTTCCAGAGTAGTCCACAGCCCTGTAGTATTCTGTAGTGCGAAGTGAGATTGATTGGGTTGGAATAACCCATCATATGTGCTTTCAAAAATGCTTTTAAGGGTTTCTCCTTTAGCTACACTGGAAAATGAATGTTTGCCTTTTTTATTTAAAATTTCTCATTGAAGGCAACATCCAGCCCACAGCTCTCACACACTTAAGCTGGTGAAATCCTGAAGAACTTTTCTCCCCTTTCATACCAAAGCAGCCAAGCCATTCTCTTTCAACTCTCAGATGCAGTCTTTTAAGTGGCTACTCCAAAAGAAAAGACAGCATTACGGCCTGGGTTCTCTGTTTGCCGCCATTGATTTTCAGATCTTAACAACTCTTTATCGATCTGTGTGTTTGTGACCCCATTCTGTGACCTGTGCTTCCTATCTGTGGTTTTAAAGCAATTTACCCAAGTTGCCTGCCACTAAAACCTCTCTCTCTCGCTCTTTCTTTATCTCTCTCTCTCTTTCTGTCTCTCACTTTCTTTCTCGTCTGTTTTCCTGCTTTTCTGTCTGTCATCTAAGATGATGAAGACACTCTAAGGCAATTTATCTGACAGGCTGGCCCTACAACGTTGGCTGTCTGTGACCTGCAGAAATGAAAACCATGACATTTCACTTCTCCTTTTCTTGGAGTGACTGAGGACATTTCATTTTCACCTGGCCTCCTGGGAGATTTTCCCTTTGGCCAGAAACCCAGAGTACCCAAGGGCCAAAGGAGGATGAAGACAGAGGCCACCCCACGGGGCTGTTTCTGAGCCTGCTGTACTGAAGGGTCTCTTTTGGCTAGGCTTCCAAACCGCTCCAATAACTGAAGCTTTTATATCCTCCTGCCTTTTCACTGCGAGTCCAAAGTGCTTTAAATAACCACTGAACTGCCCTCCATCTTTTGTGTGCCTCAGTGTTGTACTATGCATGCAAAATGGTAGCATCAGTCAGTCAGTGGAGAACAGAACCACAATGCAGCTGAGCATCAAATGCTGTTCCTGGGTCAGTTTTGCACTTTACCATTCAGAAATCAACAAATCTATATATAATATGGACACTGATACTAGAGTAGCAGACACAATTGCAATGCTTGAAAACACGGGCTGTGTTCTTCATATTTTAATCATATGCACCTTTTCAAATGTAAGACCCTTCCAAGCAGAGCCAGGATTTGGCAGAAGCTCATTAATTTGGTTGACAAACCTGCACTTCTCTCCCCTGATCAACTAAGCAATTTCAGACTTTCATTGTGCAATAAATTAAACGCTGACTATCGCTGTCTTAGAGGAACGAAATCTTCATTGGAATCCTCAACATATTCTAATAATTTCAAGGATATGCACCAAATCCTCCATGAAATGAGGATGTTTTTAATGTCATCTCTCCACACATGACAAATTCCTGACTTTTATCCATTATTATGTTTTATTTAGAGAAAGCTGGGTAAAGCTGGAACACTACATATTAGACTGCTGTCATCACAGAAGCAGTAACAGTGTTAAAAAAAAATTGAATTTCCATTTTTAAAAGAGCATGGTAATCTTTTTTTCCAGTTTATCACCGACTGTAAGTAATTATTCAAGCTCTATATTTCAGATTAAATTACTTTTTAAGTTTGAACTGATTTTTATATTCTCCTAAATTTGGAATGGCACACATCCAAGGTAGAAAAAACCCCTCCTCCTTAGCAGATCACAAATGATTTAATAAGAAGCTAGACAGCTATAAGTATACTGTAAAAGAAAAAGACATAAGACTCTAATTATCCTCTGGGTGTTTTCTAGGTGCCCTGTTTTCAAACCATTGGAGCATCTGAGCTTGTACGGTTGTAGCACATTCATTTTAGATGCTGATCAAACTGTTTTTTGGAAACCAATCAAACAATTTTCCCCTTGGAGAACTCCAGGCAAGCAGTATTCAACACAGTGTGGATCGCACAAAGCAAAGGTGTCTCAGGTTGCTTGCGCTAATAGCCGGCTTCCTCTGAGCGTGATGTTAGGGTGACAGCTAGGTGAATACTGATACAATAACTACGTTCCTATAGTTAAATTGTTCTTCCAGGAGTGGGTGGGGAAGGTGTACCCTTTCATTACCTGTGTTTAAACCCAACAGACGCCAGAGCTGTCGAGCAGCCTCTACTTTATCACCATTTATAAGCTGCTGTGTGTCCCCAAAATGCAGCTGTCAGTGTGTTTCTGATTATAAGGAATGATATCTCTCCTGTCTATTAAAAGAGATTCTGACAGGCAATCTATCTCCATTTTAAAAAGCCCAGATCTTGCTTCCAAAACTCATAGATTTTTGGAATGAATGACCTAATTTCAATGTACATCAAAGGTTGTTGCTAGAATAAATCTATAACCTCTGAATATAGTATGTTCTCTCAGCCATCTCCAGCTAAAGGCACAAGCATAAGTGGGGATAACCCTGTGGCCCACTCATCCTTCTCTCTCTCTATCTCTATCTCTCTCTCTCTCTCTCTTCCTCTCCCTCTTTTGTGAGAGCAGTGACTCTCTCTCTCCCTCTCTTGTGAGAGCAGTGACTCTTTGATGCTCTGCAGCTGGGCTCCTTTTAAGCCCATGTGAGCCAGCAGAGCGTGAAGGGAGAGTTCGGACTGCTTTGCAATCTGTCTGCATCGCAGGCTGTGCTGGTGTTGCCTCCTCACTTGTCATGTGCTGTACGTTCTCCATGCTCTGATTGATAGGAGAGATGTTGAGGGGGCACCTATGCTCAGACACTCCCTGAGACATTTTAATGCTTGTGTGGACAGAAGATAAATTATGATAGCAGACTGAAAGCAGCATGACTAACGTAGCAGGATAATGCTGACACTGCAGTCTGGACTTTCTCTCTCTCTCTCTTGCTCTCCCTCTCTCTCTCTCTCTCTCTCTCATGACCAACTAGGTGCACTTGTCTCTGATTAACATAATACATGTGTAATAAAGAGATTGGACAAAATAATTGGATGTTGGACAAAAAATTCGCCAACACTGACAAAAAAGGAAGATGGACGTTCTGAGAGTCTGTGAATGCGGAAGTGAAGGAGAAGAGATTGAGGTGAAAATGACAGAGGAGAACACTCCAGTCCTCCTCGCTCTCCTGGTGACACACATCATTCTTCCCTGTAGAGTTCCATGTGTGCAGAAAATGTGCTGGTGCTGAAACTCTGCAGTTGCGAGACCCAGAGAGAGGAGCCAGAGTCCCTGAACAGTGTCAGAAACACAGCGCTTTCCAAAAATAAGCAGCAGACACTGATTTGCATAGCATGAGGATGGTGTCAGCTGCCCCAGGATCTCAGAGCTTTTATAAACTCTCACACACACACACACACACACACACACACACACACACAAATGCAAGCTTTTCTCCTGTTTCTTACACTGCAGTGCTGATTGAGTGGAGTGTGGAACTATAATTATGATATCAGAGCTCCTGTGAGGCCCTTTTCCACAGTAGGAAGATGTTTTTTCCAGAATTCAGTAACTTTTTCAGAACTTTTTCAGAAGTTTTACCTTCATTTCCACTAGAGGAACTGGACTTCAGTTCCTGAGCTGAACACACCAGCCTGAATTGTTGAATTGCTACCCAGTCAGGGAACAATTATGGAGTGATGTCCATAGTACAGGTAAGAAGCTGTTCTTCAATACTGGGGCAACTTAACTGACAAAATGGTGACAAGCTGCCCTACCTGTAAGTGTCACATCAGAGTGCCTGTGTGTCCATGTTGCATAGGGGTTCCATTGTTGTTATTTAAAACAATCACACAATTCAAATAGACCTGTCCACTAGCCTTCCCACGTCAGTCCCAATCAAGGAGCGTGCAGAGAGGTTGCAAAAAAAAAAATACAGCTGGCTTACAAAATATGTGACATGCATCTCCATCTTTAAGGTTCAACATGTTTTTAATGAACATATTTATGCTTGCTGAAATGTTCCCAGTGTGCTCTGCTGCTTCAAAGGTACCTCGTAACGCTGCTTAAAGAGGCCACTGATTTTTCAACAGCTTCGAATGGGAACGGGCCTCTTGAACCATATGAGCAATCCACTGTGTTCCATATTTATGTGTAATTAAGAGGCTCTCCACACTTGTTTCCCCTGGGGTCATGAGTTCCTGCCTATTAAAACCATCGACGGCAGGCAAATCTGAGCAAACGTGCTTTTGAATAGTCGAGGACCTCTATTGTTTTTAAGAAGTCTTATATTAATGAGGTGAAACCTAGTAAATTTTCTGCATATTCAATTTGCACGCCAAAAAGAATCATCAATAACCAAAGATTATTTTAGAAGTGCTTATGATTAGAATTGTCAGTTTAACCGAGACGTGAAACTGGAGCTGATTTACAGGAGGAGAAACTAACCCACATTTTGTAACCATGGGCATTTTCCAACCCTTCGCATTCATGACTTTTCTCTTCGTTTTTCTGTATGTCCCTCTGGCCGTGCGGCATCCAGAACACCAGGGCATGTAGGCTCGCACCTGCCTACTCATGTCACTGCAGGTAGGATTCCCCTACAGTCTGTGACAGTGGTGTGTGGATGGGCAATGTTTTTTTTTACAGGAGGCAACAGTTGATGCTGGGAGCAAGAACAGAACAATTAATAAAGAGACTAGAGAGGACGGTTGCAGCCTGGTGACTTCTCAGAACCTGCAATACTTTGGGCTTCTCCCAGCCAAGAGATCCCTCTGCCTCTGCTCCCTTTGATCAGCTGTTTCTGAATAATGGATTTAAAAACACATGATGCATTTTTAACCACGCTGTTTGGTTGTGTGTATGTGGTTCAGTTTGTGCTAAACATGGCCCTGGCTCTCTGAAGACATGTTGTATGCTCAGAACAAAAGCACACCTCTCTCCTGCTGACCCTCTTCGAGGATGTCTTTACTGAGGAAGGCACAGGCTGCATTGTTCTTGAACACACACACACACACACACACACACACACACACACACACACACACACACACACACAGAGAGGGACCTCAGCACCTTGCTGACACTTGGTTCCTTTGATCTTTCTTCTCCAGAAGTTACAGCATTTCCTTTGAAACAACATTCTGCAAGCACCGCTGCTGTTGTCAGCTTCCCTCTGCCAGATCTCCACAAACATCTCTGATTTCCTCAGGACGCACGTTGGCAAATGCCTTCCGACAGCCCAACATCAAACCTGCTTTAGCACAGCTGCGTTCAGTGTAACTACGAGAAAAGAATTGAGATATATGGTGGCTAAGCATGCAGCTTCACTACGTTCAGAAGGGTTCAAGGTTGAACATTGGACTGCATGTTCATGTTCCTTGAGCAAGGCACTTAACACCCAACTGCTCCGCAGACACCAGGCTGGGGCTTCTCACGCTCTTGGCACGTGTGCACCACAGCCCCCTAGTGATCACTAGTGTGTGTGTGTTTGTGTGTTCTTTCTGCACAGATGGAAACTGCGGAGGACTAATTTCAAATGGGGTGAAAATAACAATTGACAATATGGCAACTTTAACTTTAATGTAGGCGGTTGACCCCACACAATTGTAAACAACCCAGCAAGGACGTTGGCCATTCAGACACAAGTCACGTAAGTCAGGACCTAGAGGGCCTTCTCTATGACACATGAGAGCAGTCAGTCAATGGACATTTCTGACAATGTGTCTTTCTAAAAACGGGTAGGAAATAGAGCTGAGTGATGGTTCTGACTGAGCAGGATACAGACACGTAGCCAAGACCTGCCGTTGACTCGAGGAACAGTCACCAAGACTCTGAGCGGATATGCAGGATTGTTGGCTCCTTCTTATGTTTTGCCATATATGTTTTACTGTGTTGATGTGTCTTGAAATATTACTTAAATCATATAAACATTTACAACATTTACAATCTCCTTAGAGTTTGAATGACAAATATTTTTCAACCACCAACAATTTCTGTCTGCTTTTTCCATTATTATTGATTCCTTACAACTATTCAGGGTTACATCTTGGCCTGAGTGAAGCTAACAGGATCATTTCAGGGGAGTGTAGTGTGATAGCGCAGCTCTGCTGAGCACCTGTGTCCACTACTTTGGCAGAGCCAACTCTGGTTCCCACAGCCACATGCTGCTACCATCTGAGAACAGGAAAACACAGCCCCACAATTATTGGCTCCAGTGTCCAATTGATCTAGAATGGGGCTTTATAATGAGGTTCAGGACCCCCCCCCCCCCCCCCCCCCCCCCCCCCCTTCAGAATCATCCAACCACGAAGTGCCACTTCTCTCCATCTCTCCGTCTGGCTGTCTAAGTCGCTTGTTTGCCTTTCCTCTCTCTTTGCTCACTCTCTCACCCGACACTCTCTCTCTCCCCTGGCTGCCTGTCCCCTCTCTGTGCCAGTGCAGACACACACAGGAGGGTGAGGCACTCTGAGAGGGTCACTGCTTGTAACTCTGTCAGATTTGCACGGCAGTTTACCATTGCTGTTCTCTGGGGACTTTAATTCACTTGCTTTAATAATGTTATAATAAACACACTTTATTCGCATTGAATTTGTTGGACCTGAAGGGTTGTACAACCAACAAAGCTGCCATGTAGATGCAATACACTAAGTTGCAGCTTAACAGGTTCACCCACTCTATAGTTGTACCTAAAGGCTACCAGGCAATTTTTACTCAGTGAACTTGTAAATTATTTAACAGTAACTTGTCCATTCAGAGCTATGCTATGTTTTCCATTGGCCTCTTTCATGAAAATTATGTCTAGATATTTTTATGTATTTTATGCACACAAATGCTACATTCAAAGTGTTTTATTAAACAGTATTCAATAAGTCACTCAGCATATTTCGTAAGTAAATGCCAATGTTTTACCAAGTGCCAGTATATGTCAACTATCAAATAATGCTTGCCAAGACTACAGTCAGCTGTTGTGTTTGGAATGGTTCACCACTAAGTTGATATGCCCTTCTTACAGAAAATAGTGCACCTATTCTCAGCTGTTAACTAACATCAGTTGATTGATAGTTAGCAAACAATACATTACTAAGCTAAAAATCTATCATACCAAAATGGTTCCATTCATGACCCTAAAAGCAGAAAGATTAGACTTAGATCACCTCAACACACATCAGCCAGTTCTTATCAGCACATTTGTTTACAAAATTGCCATCTTATGCCATCTTAATACCTTTTGATAGATAATTGAGCTTTGATAAGACCACTTTGCATTGCATTATGACAGGAGAAAGCAATCTTATTTGCATAGATTGGGTCTGACTGTGGGTTGTCATTCGACCTGTTTAATCAGTATGTCTCAGATTTCAGAGACTTGATTAGCCGAGTGTGCTTCAGCGTAGCATACAGTATGTTGGAACACCCTAAAATTCACACTCTACGTTTCACAGTGTACAGTAATATGTATACTATATCTATATGACTCTATATTTCTCTAATATTCTCTAATAGAAAATTCTTCCAAACACAGCCATAATATGTCTGCATATACAGTCATACTTGTGCCAGACTCTGTAAACCCTGGCTTCTTGACTTGACAGACAGTAAACAAACTAAATAAACATTGTGTGTACATACAGTGCTGCTTGAAAGTTTGTGAACCATACAATCATCGTCTTTGTATTGTAATGTATGTGTGTGTGTGTGTCTATATATATATATATATATATATATATATATATATATATATATATTCCACAAAAGTAATTTTAATCTTCAATCTATAAACACTGAAAATCTGCCAAGTGGTAATGTATGTGAACTCTTTTAGTTAGCAGCTTTTGGAACCTCCTTTTGTAGCCATTACTTCAATCAAATGTCTTCTGTAACCACAAATGAGTGTGCCACATCTGCCTTTTGGGATTTTGCTCCACCCCTCCTTGCAGAACTCCACCAGTTGAGAGAGGTGGGAGTGACGTGGCATATACCACTCACTTCAGATCTTGCCACAGCTGTCACTAATAGCCCTGCCACCACCTTTCTGTCTTGTCCATTTTGCCCTTTTCGTCTAGTAACGCCCTCAAAGCTAAATGTGTCTCAGCCCCTTGACTGTGCAACACCGGTGCCTTTACAACAGCATTTCTATGGGATTGAGGTCTGGACTTCGACTGGGCTGATGCAGAGTGCAAATCTTCTTTCTCTTAAGCCATTTCTTGATAGTTTTGCTGGAATGCTTTCAGTCATCGTCTTCTTGTTGCATAATCCATTTCTGTCCCTGAATAATATGGAATCGTCCATGTCGGGAGGCAGAAAAGCAGGCACAGACTTTCACATTTCCACCACCATGTTTCTGTATTGGGAGGAGGTTCTTCTCTTTAAATGCAGTGTTGACTTTTCTCCAAACATGGCGCCTGAGACTGAGGACAAATAATTCAATATTGGACTCATCTGTTCAGAGAGTGGACTTCCAGAAAGCCTCTGGTTTGTCCAAGTGCTCTCTGGCAAAGTTTAAACTTTGTTCTTTCTTGAGAGCAGAGACTTTCTTCTAGCAATGCCATGTCTATTGATCATTCATCGATTGTAGACACGTACATTTATCCCAGGTGCTGTTATAGAGGTCTGCAACTCTCTGGAGGTGATGTGTGGGTTTGGTCTTTATCTGAATGAATTATCTGGTGCTTCTTGGTGTAAGTTTTGATGTCTGTCCACATCTGGACAGAGTTGTGGTGATGCTGAGTGCCCTCCATTTGTAAATGATTTTTCTTACAGTGGAGGAATGGAGCTGGAATCTTTTGGATATTAACTGAGCACTCAAGTGTTTCTCTTGTGTCTTTTACCTAACTGACTTTATCAATGCAGCTGTGGTTCATTTACTTATGATTCCATGTTTCATGTAGTTTGCTGGCAAGTTACACATTTCCATCAAAACAATTTCAAATAAATCTGACATTTTATATACAAAAACTGGCGATGATACAATAAGAGAATCATCAAGGCGTTCACAAACTTTCAAGCAGCACTGTATATCCAACAAGTACTTAGCACTGTATATATTTATGATAATAGCTTCTCTCTCTCTCTCTCTCTCTCTCTCTCTTTCTCTTCATCCCTCCCTCTCTGACACACATTCAAGACCCACAGCCACGTTCAGGGACAGATGGTGCAGTCATCTGTGCTTTCTTCTCAGCTAAATATTAATGTGTTTGCATCCATTCCGTCTCTTTTGTTGCCTCTCTCTGGCTTTCGCATGGATCTAAACAATACAGTCATGCTGATGTACTGAAGCCACTGGGCATCACAGCGCAGGTGAGATGTTCCAAAAGACCCAGGATTACCTTGGACCATCTCTCCTTCCTGCCGCCTAAAACAGAGAGACACCAGCTTTTACAGCCCTGATTAGATGGCATGAGGCAAAGCCTGAGGATCATACATAACCACGTTCTACATCCTCACAAAGCACACAAACATCGCAATGCTTGTGTCACCCTGTGTCATTCAGTAACTATGGAGCTACAGTAATGAGCTTTTAGGAAACACCATTCTGTGGCAGATACATTCATCATGAATGCAACTAATGAGGAAAACATATTATGACAAGGACATAAAGCTTGTTTGTGATTACATAAATTCTCTGTCTACACTCCCCCAACATGACAGGAGCCACTGTTTTGGAACGATAAGCCATAGGTTTCATTTGCCAGTGTTTTTCAAGACTCGAGAACAATTTGTTTCTTACTAGTCACTGCATGTGATATAGTGCATCATACCATAGTCCACACAGGGATTCAGGGATTATGAAACAGCACTAAAATCCTTGCAAATAGATCATAATGAGAAGAAGGAAATTGGGTTTGGAAGTGATTGTTAAAGTGATTTACTTCTCTGGCTCCAGCTCCGAGCTCCTCCAAGGCTGATGGCTCGAATGTACCGATCATTGTTATGTCTTACATTAATATTTGAAAATACATTTCTGGAATGCATATATTTAAACATTCATTTCTTGTGTATTGTATCCACATCAGAACACAGGATCACTGGAGTATTCCTCTGATGTAGTTCGATATGCAGCAATATTTATGCAGAATTCACACCTGCAGAAAATTAACTGTGCCCACATATTCAATAAAGTGCACTGGGAACCACACAGATCCTAAACGAGCCTGAAACGTCAGTCTGTGTCTACACTAAAATCTCTGTAAACCACATACTAAATGTATGCTGGGTGTATTGTGTATTTTAGTTTATTTTTGTCTTCTATGTATTTTTGTCATTGAGTATGAAAATGTGTCACTTCAAATTCTGTAAGAACAGTTAGTGCCTCCTTTAGTGTGGGTTTCATTTTAATCAAAGAATGGGCATCAATGACATATATATATATATATATATATATATATATATATATATATATATATATATATATATATATAATGAAAAAACACATGAGAGAGACTGAAACACTGTTTCTGTTGAAGAAAAGCTGATAGTTTAATCAATTCTGATAGTTTCAGCAATAAATATAATAGAATCTATGTTAATCATGAATTAAAATTACAGGCTGTATGGTTGTACTCTGCTGGGCTAGCACATTTCGAATTTGTTTTAAAATGACTTCACAATTTAAATCTTTGTACCACAGCTTAATGATTTTATAGAACAGCAACAATTCACAGAGTGTAACTGAAATAGAAGCCCTACTTATATGGGTGCCTTATTTGTTTTGAGAATAAACCATGGATTTAAAAAAGAAAGGTTTTATATTTTTCTTTTTAAGGAATTCTGTTGAAGATTCAGGATGAAAGCAATTGTTTATGCTGTAGATCTCCGTTACAGAAGCTCTTGCTGAAAACCTTTGCTGAGCAAGTGGTTCTGAGGATCTGTGATTTATTCATCTCACTGTCTCAAAAACGAAGCACAGAACTTCTGTGTTGCACTTCACCTGTAAATGTTTAATAAGAAGTTCTGCAAATGGTAAGAATTTTGTTTTCCATATTATTGTACAGCTTTCTTTAAATTGTACATAGTGAGTATAAGGACTACCTTGACTAACACTTTGTCAACATAACATAATTTCTCATTTAGATAAATAACCTTATCAGTTAAAGGCTTGAAAAATCAATCCAAATAAATTAAACTACACCCTGCCAAGTATGAGATGTTCATAATGGTTAAATCTCCTCTTGACATTCAAATGTATTCTGTTCCCAAATGGCCATGTTTGCATGTCACATTGGAAGTCTTCACCCTGCTGGTAATGATGTGTGATATAGGTTAATGATCAGGTCACACCCCCGTCTCCCCCAAACATGATCAATGAAGATGTTTCAGGTCACTGTACTGCGTACTCCCATCTCTACGACAAGTGCTAATGAATTGCACGGAGGCTGGATCATGGGTATCGCTGTGGGGAGGAGATTCAGACCATTAAAGTGCGGAGAACCTTGTGTGCAAATGGGTTGAGCTGTAGGTTTGGTATGGGTGCAGCTGACCGCAGTAAACAATGGCCTGTAAAATGGCCTGCCTAGCAACGCGCTGCTGAACACGCGTAGCCTTCATTACTTGGACTTGCGTTAGCTAATGAGGCCTGGGGTGCGACCTTTGACCCCTGTGGTTTCTGACCACAGAAGCAAAGCACCCTGTTGATTGGTGCATTGGCGTGTATATATGGTAATCTATGCTTAGATGTTTTTTAATGCAGATATGGAGGTATTTCTCCAGCTGACATAACAGGTAGCTGAGTAAGTTGATGCTAATTCATTTCCCCGTGCACATTGCTTTGTATAAACTGGGTACAGGTCCGGATCTTTTCTAGCAAAGTGAGCATTACCAAAGTGCACAAGGCCATAAATTTGCTGCTAAACCCCGAATCCCTTAAGTACAATACAGCTCGCTGTTTCCTTACACACACAGCAACCATGAAACACCCAGCCAACAACACCTACCACATACTGATCATACCTGCCCCCGCCAATCACACTCCCCAGTCACCCCAGTTACAACCACCCACATATTTATTGATTGTGTGCACTCGTTTCTTGTTTCCTTTTTGCCTGCGTGTTCCTGCAGGTCCTCGTTCAGCGTTTCACATTAGTCTCCGTAAGAGTCTGCGCTGCTTCTAAGCCCGCATCTTCTTGTTCGTGTCCCTAGCTCGGCGAGCCTGCTTTGCTTTCTTACTTTATCTCTGTAATGGTTCGTTAATAAACGTTGGCCCTCCGTTTATTCCACTCGCGAGTCGCTCCGTGATGTCGGCACCACCTCGCAGTAAGCCGTAGCCTGTATAAGTATATTGTATATGATAATTAATGAAAAGAAATGCCAGACCCTTTCGAAAATGAAGCAGTACTCCAAGATGCAAACAGCACAGCGGCGAAGCGGGTGCTGCCGTCGGACCCGTTTACACAGCTCCTAATTGCCACCTTGATTTTCTCTCTCAAAGTCTGACGAACATGCGTGTGGGTGAAATCCACATCTTAGTCTTCCTCGTTAGGAATCATCAGAGCCCAAAAAGACCCGTGGCCCTCACCCCCTACCAGTTAAAACCTAACCCTGTTTATATATATATATATATATATATATATATATATATATATATATATATATATATATATATATATATATATATATATATATATATAAGCTTCACAGTGTAGACAGTGGTGTTTTCATTATGAAACAGCCTGGCTTTCATATCGTGTTATGCTCCTACCTAGGATTGTGTCAGAGAATGTAGTAAAGTCTGCTGTCGCATGAGTCATGCATCTGCAACATTTGGTACTGGGGTGTTTCTCAGTGACTCATTTCAGTGCAAGGGGAAAAGGACTCTTTAATATCTCATCCATACACTTCTCCAGCCTTCAGCAGTAACTTTAATTAAAGTGCTAACTCGCCCATCATTTTTCCATTGTTTCAGCAACTGTGACATTTTAGTTTTTTTTTCTTTTTTTAAAACACAATAAAATTAACTTCTGCACAATAGCAGTAATGACTTGATCTCCATTAAGTCTTCTGGTTTTTTATGGCTTCATTCCTTAGAGGGATTATGGAAATTTCATAATAAACGCTAATTGCTCTTTAGGACTGAATAGATGGAATCTGTGCTTGCTGTGTGCAAATATATGAAGTTATACATAGGTCATTGCTCTATGTAACTAAGTTCATACAGTATATTTAGACAAATGAGGCCTTCACTGCTCTTGTCATTGCCCTTATGATATTTATTTGACAAAGGAAATCCATTTTTATGACAGGTGACACGTTAAGGTCATACGTAGTGAGCTGTGTACTGCATTCTTCTTATCCAGCTGCTGTGATTCTACTATGGGATGCCGTTAAGATTCTTCCCTTAATTGCTCCGACCCGGTTCTTTCAGTCATCTGTCAACACTGGCGCTGTGAATACCCTAACACTGCTTCAACACGGCCACTTCACCAGAGGCTGACTAACACATACACTAATTAAGCCAAAGGCAGAAGTGCCCCCCCCCCCCCACACACACACACACACAGAGTGGCCCTGAGGCACAGCATGTGTCTGGCACCTGAGTTAAAGGTGAGGAGAACACTTGCTGGTATGGACCCCAACGCTGGCTGGTGTGTAACTGCACCGGGGCCTGCACTCAAATGACAGCTGCACACATGATGTTTGAAGTTCTGTGTTTGCTTTAATGAGATGATTAATAATAAGATGGTTTATACAATTATTTAAAGTGAGAGGGGGAGGACCCGATGAGGATCAATGTGTTTTTATGCCATTTTTGTCATTTTGGTTAAGAATAATCACTTCTATAATATTTTGTATTATATTTAAGACCACACAAGAATGATTTCATGTTTGAAATATCTTTATTTTTCACTTTTTAACATCTTTGAAAAATTAATTTACCAAGAACAGTAATAGATAAATGTGAACATAGCAAACATCCATTTTGTGTGTGTGTGTGTGTGTGTGTAAGTAACTGTCCAGTCATTAACAGTTACAGTAAATGAAAGTTTAATACTTGTTTACTCTTCATATGAGCCTACTAAAGACTCATTTTTAAACAGCAGTGATGCTTAGTATTGCAACTTCAAATTTCTTGCAAACTGCAAAGTCCTGTATGTGGTTCAGACCACAGCAGAAAAGAGAGACCATGACTATTCTGTTATATTAAGCAGCAGGTCACAAGCTAGTAGACAAAGCCAAAATAATCACAGTTCTAAACCTCACCTGCTCAATCCAATGTGAAACAAAAGATGCACACACATCTCTAACTCCCTAGTGACAGTCAGAAGGTAAAGTGAAAACATGCACAAGGCATCAGGACCCTACACCCCTGTGAATAACTGTGTTGGAACACTTTCCCATGCAGAAGGTCAGCCACCTACTCCATCTACTACACCGTTTCCGAGCAGCTGTGGAGTTCCTCAGGACCAAAAAGTCCGTTGTTCTTGGTTGGCTTGTTCTTGATTGGCTAAGTCAGTCTCCTCACTTGATCCCCAGTGTGTCAGGAACAGGACTTGCATTTTAGGCCTGGCAGAGCAATACCCTGGAGGTAACTGCTGTCTGCAGTCACAAACACAGGAGTCACAAACACAATACCTTCATCCAATTGTTGATGCTAATACTGTTGCAGGAAAACTGACATAGTGCACTATAACTTCAATGTGAAATTTAATGGTCATTTGAAATGTATTGTGTACAGTACAGAGGCAGAGCATAAACATCTCTTATGGTTAGCATACTGTTATGGTACACATGGACCACACGTTGCAGCATGTAATTGTGTATTTCCTTATTCACTTTATTGTTAATGTCTGCCATTGACATGCTGTAGATAATTTAAACAATTATTAAGCAAAGTACATATTACAGTTTTACAGTCTGCAAGGTGCAAACTATCACAAAAAATATGCAGTACATGCTCTAGATCTTAATCTCACAGTGTATTTCCTCTAACAGAAGCCTCTCAATTGTCTTTCTTTCTTTGTAATTTCAGTCATTATATTTGGCTTGCTGCAAAAGCTCTGTTTTCTCAAACCAGAGAAAGATTCACTTTTTAAGAAAGATTACACATGACTTTTTTAAAGGTAATCTGAATGCCAAATAGCCTATTCTGTGATTGTCTGTTTCCTCAGCAATTTGGAAGGCAGACACAAAGAGAGCTGATTATGGAGGTGTTTCATCTCAGACTGAGAGATTTTTCTCGAAGGTCATACTCTTTATGTTAAATGGAAACCCACTGCTTATCCCCTCAATGTAAATTATGCTCTTTGCTGTTTTTTAGAAGGTGCCTAGTAGCAATTTCTTTTAAATAGCCAATCAAAATCTTTGTTTTGATAATTTGTTCTGAATACTGCTGGACTGAACATACACTTGTGTTTTTTTGTTTTTGGAATAATTGGAAGGTTCTTCACTCTCTCTACTATAATAATTACAACATTATTTTGAAAGAATTCTAAATCTTGGTAGTAAAGTAACTGCATTTAGGTCCAGATATCATTGTCAGGTTATGCCATGTAAATAATGAAAACATCTGGAACTGTAATATGAATAACTATTACTAAAAAGGTCACTGAAAAAGTCAAACTACAACTGGTAGTCACAGCTTCAGAGAATTCATAATCAAGACAAAATACTGCAATGTATTATATATCGAACACAATTTAATTTATACCAAATATGCAAATTAAACATTAGATCTAACTTAAATTGCTACTGCAGAAGTACATGGGTCACTGTTCATCAGACGTTTTTTGTTGTCTTGTGCACAAAATACTGTGGTAGATCTACCAAAGTATTTTTTTCATAATTGCAGTCCTCTGTAATATTTCAGTATTAGAGGTAATAATTACAGCTGTGCCGCTTACAGCACTGTTTCCCCCTGAAATATCATTATCACCTGCAACTGCAATCTGAAAGGTGTGTTCAGTACATGGTGTTTTTAGGTTTGAAGAGTGCTCCTAAATTAACTATGGCTATTCTATGGAATCAGCTGCAGATGCCGATTTTAATGAGCTGAAATGGAAAAATTCTCCAGTGATGGGGCTAAGAAAGTTTACATGAGGTCGGAATTACTGGAGGTTTAAAACCTGTGGGTGTAATATGTGAAGTTATGAAGGTTGCAGTTTAATCTGCTCCAGTCAGTTTGCATTTATTTCCTGTTCCTTTATCTGTAATGACTGTGGAGTAGCCAAAAAGATCTGATCTTCTCAGGGGGCAGGAAAATGAAAGATGAGTGATTGCTGTTTATCAGACATAAGCCCTGCTATGATTCTGACTTCATAAGCCTTCATCAAAGTTACTGATTCACATCCTATCCAGATGGTCTAAAACTCTGCATTCTGTCTTGCAGTACCACAGATTCTTTAGCACCATTTATAGATGAATGCCTCTCCTAATTAGGAGATTACTCCCTGCTTTTAAACTGAATTCTGAGTCTGGGGTGTGTGTTTGGGTGATTGCTTACCTGAAAAGAATCGGGTTGCTCTATCTTGGCTAGACTTGCTGTCCCTGGGGAACCCCACCTTTGCACCGTGTCCCACTGTACCTTCATGTCTGTCTGTCTACATTTGACTTCAAATGCAACAGTAATACATCTACATGTTTACCTCTCTTTAGATAAACAACATTGTGTGTTGTTTTCAAGGACTACATACAAACATTCAGAAACTATTAAATAAGGTGATGTGATTAATGTGTGTGCTCATCATTTTAAATGTGAGGGCTTCACTAATTAACCCCACCCCCACAGCTGAATGTGGGTGGGTTACAGATGGCACTCTCGTACTGGAACCCTCGTAATCCAACTCTCTGGGATCTGCTGCCAGAGTTCTACTTTGTTTATGAACTGCCAGTTTGCACAGAAAGGCCAAAAACTGAAAAGTATAAAAAAAAACAACGGGTAATAAAAACGTGGATGGTTTGAGACTGACGTCAATGCAAATAGCCTCTCTTTCTTTTTCCAAGTCACTGGCAACGTGTGAAATTATAATGCACTCTATGATTCAGCCGTAGCTGCAGTGAGACTTTTTCAGACAGAGTATGAACTATGTCCAAAGGTCCAGATGGCTGGCTCAGGTTCTGCTGATCCGGCTTCTCAGCAGAGAGCAAAAAGTTCAGCTGCTTGGGAGTTCAGAGATGCTTATTATCTAGAGAAGAAAATGCAGTGAGTGAAAAGTGCCCTTTTGCACTAAAGCAGTATGGTTCACTCTGCACAGTTCCTAACATGAACGGTTTCCCCAGAAAATCTAGCCTCAGATCAGCATGTGAAGGACTATTACCAATAGCAAAGAAGACTCTTCACTCCTATTGTTTTCTTTAAGTCATGCCAAGTCATAACTATAGAATATTTGGCCTGTTGTTAGGTCAAAAGAGTTATTATTACAAGCATAACGATGGAAAAAGGTTATATAAAATTCAACCAAATGAGACCAATGTTCCAGAAGCACCTTATCTTATATGCATCTGCTGCTAATATAGATGGCTTGCCAATGGACTCCAGATTTCCCTTACACATTTGAAGCATGCTGGGTCTGTCTAAGTCTCAGGTCATCCATAAAACCTTGTTCTGTTTGACTGAAGGAAAAGGTTCCTTAGGAGCAAGAAGTCTTATCTGTAAGTGTATATATATATATATATATATATGCAAATTTCCAGCTCAGATTATTGGTCACCATTTGCTTTGAGAACAAGGTCCCAGTTTTATTATAGGAACACTGCTATGCCCCTGCTATGTATTTGGAGATTTGACATTTATTTATTAGGAAAATGCTCTCATTCTTTTAGGAATAAAGGCAATGACAACATGGATGGCCTTGAACGACATTTAACTGATGCTAATTTACCCATAATTAACATATTTAGTGTGTCTTACCAGATGAGGGCATGGTGGTGTGAACTACCCCTACAGCACCACCAAAACAAATCAATTATGATTGTGCCACCCTATTTGCCCTCCCAATGTTGTGGGTTACCCAAATAAATGAGATAGGGAAAGTTGTGAATATTCATAACATTCACAAGTGTATTTAAGGTCCACTAATGATAAGAGTGTGGGAGTCTAACCACTGTATGTGCAACAATATTAGTCAGCATAGCCAAGGCTCCACAAAAGGGCAGAACAACTCACATACTCAATATACCCTTATGCCTAGACATACAGTGTGTATTTACTGTATATGTAGACAGAAGATACCTTACAATATATATAAAAAAACTAATCCCAAATTAGACTTAAAGCAGGGCAGGTTATAGAGGTTCAGAAACCTCTGAATATTTCTACAAGCATATAGACACAACCCACTCCTGTAATAAAAATGCACTCTCTAAATAAATAGCTTAGCTATCATAAAAAAAAACCAAAATATTGAAATGGAAAAGAAAACTAAGTGATGTGGGAAAACAACATGAAAGATTAAAACAATGACATCCACTAAACAGCAAACATCAATTTGGAATGTAGTATATGCTCACTCTAGCATGTAATATGCTCACTCTAGCATATAATACCACCTGGATCACAAACTCTGCCAGCCACCACCCCTAAACCCTATCTTCAAAAACAATGTGTGGGTAAAGGCAGCACATCCTAACATGGGCATACTGACCAACCGGTTGTTTTATGGAGCAAAGCCAGCTTGACTAGCCTCATCCCACTGCTGATCTACTGTGTCAAACACCCGAGGCCCAGGGTGCTTCCAGGAACCCTGTAAAACACCCTGTAAGACATCTTATGCAGGGGTGCTGCCAAACTGGTAAATCCCTGCACAAACCGCCTATAATAGGATGCACCACCTAAAAAGGACCTCAGCTCAGGACCATTCAGGAACTGCCCAAATCCTTCCTGGGTATGTAGACATCCTCGTGGTAAACATGGCCTAGATAACTTCTGTCTGAAAAAATTACACTTTCAGTTTACTTTCAACTCCGGTTACTCTTTGAACTTCAATTTCAGGTTGTACTGTTGAAGACAAGTAAGCCCCATGTCCAGCCTTTGAAGGCATTACTGGAAGGTCTTAGAAAATATGTCAGCATCATGCAAGTACAGGAAAAGTGCATGGAATCTCTTTTTCCAAATATCACTTTGATCAACCAATGGAACATACTTGGCATATTGCAACAAAGGGCATATGACTGAATTCAAATGAGCCAAAGGACATGCAAACCAAAGTGACAAACCACTTGGCATTATTCAAAGCATCTACAGACATCTTGGCATGATAGTGTTGATAGTTTTCTTCTGTATTATCACTGTAGGCAATGAATGAGATCTAGTGCTTGGCCTCAGTACTTTGTGTAACTACTTTGTGCCTGGGGTGGATAATCTGGCCATGTAATCTGGAAAGAATCAACACTAGTGTCTTTCTTCACTTGAAATGACTGAACAGTAGCTACTCTATATAGACAAAAATATTGGGACACATCTCAATCACTTTTTCAGGTATTTCTCAGGTAATTCAGGTATTTCATTCAGTCCCATTGTCACATGTTTATCAAGCACCATTGTGGCTAAGAAGGGATAATTCTGTGGGGTTATTTATCAGGGGTTGGGTTAAGCCTCTTAGTTCCAGTGAAGGGAACTGTAGGATTAGTTAGGTTAGTTAGGGTTAGCTTCAGCATGCCAAGACATATTGGACAATTGTAGGCTTCCAACTTTGTGGGGACAGCTTGGGGAAGGCCCTTGTTTTTTGCAGCTTGACTACATGCACAACACAGTGCAAGGGTGGGTGAATTTGGTGTGGAAGAACTTGACTGGCCTGCAGAGAGTATGGACCTCAACCCTACCAAACCTTTTGGATGAACTAGAACAGATTGGAAGCCAGGTGAACTCATCCTACGTCAGTGTCTGACTTCACAAAAGCTCTTCTGGATGAATGGGGACAAATTTCAAGAGACACACTCCAAATTCTTAAAGAAAGCATTCCCAGAAAAAAGGAAGCTGTTATAGCTGCAGTGAGTTAACCTACACCATATTGGCGTTACTGAAACTACCTAGCTTGCTTTGCCCACAGTTATAACTCACATCTGTACAACTTGCATAACTGACACAGTAGGACTAAGGCAACTGAACCTCTGCAGAAAATATTGACTGCACATCAGAAGAAACATCAACGTCTAGTCTCGCTGAAACCAGTTTAATAGCACCAGTTAGTATTAAATCCATAGACCCTGCTGGACTTACTCTACTATCTTGTAAAGGTTGCTTTAAACATTGTAAAGTGTGCTATAAATGTTGTAAGGTTTGCTCTAAATGTAATGTTTGCTCTAAATATTGTACGGTTTGATCTAAATATTGTAAAGTTTGTTCTAAATATTGTAAGGTTTGATCTAAATATTGTAAAGTTTGTTCTAAATATTGTAAGGTTTGATCTAAATATTGTAAATTTTGTTCTAAATATTGTAAGGTTTGCTCTAAATATTGTAGTTCTTGCTGCTGTGCGTTAGTTGCTTGTTGATCTTCTAGGGCCTGGAGAAGAGCACATTCATGCTGTACACACAGCTCATGATAGCGGTGGCTGATGGTATTCATTCTCCTAATACCTGGAATGGCGTTCTTAGAAAGGTGAGTATTAACATGTACACATCTGCTTCTACTGACCCTGAACAGGGAATATCCAAACCATTAACAGCTTTTAACGACAGCCAAGGGCAGGGCTGGAAAGATGGCTTACTTTGTAAATGCTTTTACAAAAACACATGGGTAATAATAATACATGATGCTGATCATCTGTTTAGCCCTGCACTGGGTTGTCCTACAACCATGTGTCCCATTATGAGTTTGGGCATGTGGCTACAACATCCCAATCAGCTGTGCTCTACCTGAGGTGAGAGCACCCCAACACTCCTGCCACTGGGGTTATTGCATCGCGGGGACCTCGTTTTCCTGCTGTTGTGACCCAGCAATCATCCATGACAAAGAGAGGATGGACCTTACCCGCTGCTTTGGCCTTTCCACCCTACAAATCAAGCATTGTGAAGGCCTGTTCAGAATAAGGGGCAGGACAGAAATACCTATGAATCTCTTCCACCCATTTCTCAACAGGAAGGGAATCTGAGAATATGAGGAATTGTCTCCTGCATATCTTGGACACCTCCTTTCCCTGGGTACATGTACAAAGCATTCTCCTACCCCATTAAAACAGGTGAACCCTCTTGAACAGGACCAAGAGTAGGTGGCTATACCAAGGGAGAAGCTTCTATTCTATTTCAGTAGACACTGACTTACCTCCTTCATAAGAATACTATTTTCTCCAGGAAGCTGGAGAACCAATCCTGCAAATGGCCTAAACTGATTTAAATAATACATTAAAACAATCACTGAATGACACATAGCCAGTTAGTATGCAGCACATGGACCTTGAAATCTGTCAGCTAGAAACATAAGCATGGTGTCCAGCTAATAAAATAACTTTCTTCCCAAGTGGGCTGTAATATCGCAATGCGGCATTACACCACTAAAAGAATCTAGAAATATATAATTCACTACTACTCATCAGAGGTAACACAATAAATGAGACATCATATTCTCCATCCAGAAAATACCATACCAATAAACAGCTTTGACAACTCTTAAGTAATCAATGCATTTGATTGTAGATGATAAACTCTCCTAAAATACAAGTAAGCATTCTAAAAAAATCCAATAAAGAGTTTATCTCTATACAGCTTTACCTGTATTTTGCCCAACTCTTTCAGGTCTGCCCAAAACCAGCTATTGTTTTATTTCCATCATCAATCATGCCACATATAATTCCACCCAACAATATAGGAATCATTGTGAGGGACCAGTGTTTTGAGTATTGTCTGAATATTGCTTTTTGCTTTATTTTGCCTATTACCAAGCATGTCTCATTTAACACCTGAGAAAAAACTTTTATTTCTATTGTACCCATGTGCATAATGTATAAGACAATAGCAGGCTTTGCCTTTAATTGCTGAATTAATTTTGTAGTGTTTGTTGTCAAGTCTTCTTGTCAGCTATTCTGTTAGGTCTGTTCATATCTGTGGGGTTTTGTGACGTGACCACCTCTTTGACAGCCCTGTTTGTCAAAGGTCCTTTAATTTGGTCTAAATTTGGGTTGTAATTTTGCCTCTCTGAAACTCTATTATTAACCTCATGTTTGTATGGAGCCTGATAATCACAGGAAACAAGTGCAAGTGACAATTAAAAATATATTTATTACAGAATAAATTTCAATCAGTGTCTAATAATGTAAAACAAAATCCAAAAATGAGGGAAACCAACACAGGGAGACTCAGGGTAAGACGCAAGAAACTACACAACAAGCCCAAACCCACAGGAGCCTTATAAAGGGTGGAGATAATTTCCTTCAGGTGTATGATGAGGAGAAGTATCTTGTAATTAAGGGCCGGTGAGGTACAGCGATGGAGCATGACACAGGGCGTAGCAGTTGGGCGTAGCAGTGGCGTGACAATCTTTTAACTGATTTTAAGACCTTACTGAAATTCAACTTAATCTGATTCTCCTCCTTTTGCTATTCTGATTTACATCAAAGTGAAACTTGTTTTTCATGCAGTGTTTCTTTTATTATGCCCACCTCTAAATTATGTTATGTTTTAAAGGATTTCAGCAGGTTTAAGAGAATAATTTCTCTGAATGGCTCCTGAATCAGGACTATATATATAAAAGGTCTCTTGATTACTACAAAATAGTTGATTCAGTCTGAAATATGTTAGATCACCATTTTAGATGTCCTGTCTCATCAGTTCAAACTTTCTCAGACCAAAGTCCAATGTCTCAGATAATTTCTTTTTTTGTTCTGTTTTGTACTTTTGTCACGTAGGGCAACGCCCCCTCTCGTAGCTGCCACTCTGGGTTCCCTTATGTCCGTGTTCCCTGCCTGTTCATCCCGCCCAGCTCGTTTGTCTTCGTGATTCCTCGTTTGTTACCACGCCCCTGTATTATCGTTCACACCTGTCCCTCGTTTTCTGTCCCATGTATATAAACCCCTGAGTCTCCCTTGTCCTTTGTCTGGTGTTTTGATATTTTGGATGTTGGATTGTTTGATTGTATACCTGGCCGTCGTGTGTTTTTGTTTTGTGATTCATAGTCTGTTCTCGTGTTCGCCTGCTATTCGGACTGCCCTCCTGTGATCGACCCTGCCTGGCTTTCTGACGATGAGTATGGTATTCCCTTTAATAAACAGGGTTCGTACGGTCATGAAAAACCTGGAAAAGTTATGGAATTTGAAAATAGCAATTTCCAGGCCTGGATAAGTTTTGGAAAAATAAAAAATACTCAAATGTTTTGGAAAAGTCATGGAAATTTGCTTGACACAATAAATGTATGTTGTTCTGATAACCGGAAGAAAAAATTAATAAATATAATATAGCCATTTTTTTCATTGTGCGGACCGCTAACGTAACTTCACACATTAGTTCACTGCGTTAGCGTCGGACTCCAAGCGGAGCTGTAGATTGTACTTTGATGTAAATCAGCGTAATGCTGGTAAATGCCGATTAAACAATGACTGCTTCAGTTGGACAAATACAAGCTATGGCTTGTGAAAAACAAGGACACGGGGCGTGCAAAATGTGCACGGTTAACGATGGAGTTAGAGACTGAAAAGATTTAGATACGTTTTGATCGTAAACACAGTATAGAAAAAAACTAACGATGTCCTCGTGCGTACAACGCGAGAAAGAGCGATCGTGTTGCCGAGATGGGCTGCAGTGGAGCCTGTGCTGCCTCAGGTTATCGTACACAACACTCCACTGTGCTGCCACTGCTCCTCCGTGCACGCGCGAAATAAAAAAAAAAGTAGGTCGTAACTCCGGTTTATATTGATATTGAAAATACGGTAAATGTTTATTTTTTCAATTAAACCACGTGGCTTGTCATTAATTTATGATATACTGTGGAATTTTGGCCTGAATTTTTTCTTATTTTTCATGTCTACACATGTTTAGAGAATGTATAGTCATTAAAATTTGCCTCAAAGGCATGGAAATTGATTGTCAAAAAAGTGTATGAACCCTGAATAAATCTCGCTCCTCTCAGCGATTGTGTCCTCCTCGCTCCGTGGCGCAAGCCACGTTACATAACGCCAGACCTTTCAAGGACACAGCGAGAGAGCGAGACTCTGGTGAGTTCAAACACTGTGAATGGATGTCGGCTGGTTTAATCCGGTTCGACTCTCCGGTATTTCAGTGCGAACAAACCAGAGACAGGAATACCCCTGGCGCTGCGGGTACAAGGAAGTCTCGTCGCCGACCAAAGAAAGCGCAGTCTCTTTCTATTGGCTTTCGCGACGAGACTCCATCTGAGCGCTGTGTGTCTGCCCGGTTTTGCGAACACGACGGGGAAAAACCTCCTGTAGTGCGAGCAGCGGGCAGACGGTCTGAGCGCACAGACAAGTTTTCACTTAACCCTCGGTTGACTCTCTGATCACCGCGAGCTCCCGGCGCCTCAAGGGAGGCGGAGCCGCAGCAGAGAGAGCAACCGAGGAGCCTCTGTCAGGGCTGGCTCGGATGCCACGCCCTCTACCTCCGCACGGGGCACCCGAGTCAGTCCCAGACTAAATCAGCATAATCAGCAGTGATTCGTCTCAGCTGTTTTATAGGCTTCTTAAGGAAGCTTGTGGAGACGAATCACTGCTGAATCGTTTTGGTCTCTTGCCGTTGCGCTTTCAGCCCGTCTCTCTCTCTGTGATATTGTTACGTTTCAAGGTGTCTCGCCACCGCTCTCTCTCTCTCTCTCGTTCCGCTGTTACTTATTCGAGTATCTACCTCCTGCGCCGCTATCTGGCCCCTCTCGTTTTCCCCAATCTGTTTTCTCTTCCTATCCATTGTTTATTGTTTTGGGAAGGTTGGCTTTATGTTGCGGCGTTTGCCTGCTGTCAGTCTTTCCCTGACGTCCTTAGTTTCGGTTTTCACGTGTTGAGGATTCCACGTGTTTTCTGTTTATAGTTTTTACCGTATTATTCCACGACATTATCTTGTCTGCTTACACGTTGATAATTCCGTGTTGTTTTCTGTTTGTATTTCTACCGTGCTCGCACGGTTTAGTTTCATTTTGCGCGTCGTGTTTAATTTTCTCTAGTATTGTTTATTGCTCAGGTGTGTGTGCGCGCGTTATCGCTCGTTTTTTACGCTCTGCATTTTTTTACTAACCGGCACTTGGGTCCTCCCTTCTCTGTTTCTTACGCGGTGTGTACGTCTCTGTACTCACCACGTTACAGAACGATTCAGCCTAAACATGGACCCAGCCGCTAAACAAGAGTCAGCAGAGTTAAGAGCTGCCCTCACCAATCAGGGACAGTTGCTTGGCAGCCACGACGAGGTTCTAAGGCAGATTGTTAAGCAGCTTAATGACATGACTGTCACTATGCAGACCCTAGCTGGTTCAGCTCCTGTTTCTCATGTTCCCCCTCCTGCTCGCCCAAGTGAACCATCTGTCTCAGCATCACATCTTGTACCTACTCTCCCATCTCCGGCCCGCTATTCAGGAGATCCAGAGGGTTGCAGAGGGTTTTTACTACAATGTTCTCTAATATTCAAACAGCAGCCCTCCAGGTTTCCCTCTGAGCGTGCCAAAGTAGCCTACGTGCTGACGCTGTTATCTGAAAGAGCGTTGGCTTGGGCCACCCCTCTTTGGGAGTCTCAAGCGGAAGTATGTTCTTCCTATGAACGCTTCACTACAGCCATGAGAAGCGCCTTTTACCATCTATCCTCAGGGGGTGTAGTGGGTCCACGTCTCTTGCGCCTACGTCAAGGGAAGATGTCAGTAGCTGACTACTCCCTAGAGTTCCGAACATTGGCTTCAGAAAGTGGATGGGGTGCTGGTGCGCTCATGGCGATCTTTCAGGAAGGGTTGTCAGACGACCTTAAGGATGAGCTAGCGCTTCGTGACCCCCCGGCTGACCTAGATGCACTGATTGCGTTCACGGTGCGTCTCGACAATCGTCGCCGTGAACGCAAAAACACTAAGAGGCTACAATTTCAGGGGGTTGATACCACACGCGCCTTGGAGTCACGTGAGACTGTTAATGAGCCGCAACCCATGCAACTAGGCCACACGCGTCTGTCCCGTCAAGAAAGACAGGCGCGTCTCCAGGGGGGTAGATGTCTTTACTGTGGTAGCGAGGGGCATCAACGTTCTAGATGCCCCGAGTTACAGGGAAAAGGAGCGGCCCGCCAGTAACACGGGAGGTCCTGGCGGGTTCTGTCCCAAACCCTCCTAACAATGGATTATATATCCATGTCTCACTTACCTGGTGAGGGGGGGGAAGATAGGCGATTGTTGGCGTTTGTTGATTCAGGTGCCGCTGCCAACTTTATAGATGTTTCTTTGGCCAAAGAACTGGGAGTCCCGCTCACCGACCTCGACAAACCACTGTCTGTGGCGGCTGTTGATGGACGTGCCTTAACATCAGGTGAAGTCAACAAGCAGACTATACCGCTTGATATGAGCATTGGGGGTCATAGAGAACAGTTGGCCCTTTATGTTATCAGTGCGCCCCAGATGCGTCTCATCCTGGGCTTTCCTTGGCTTCAACGCCAAACCCGGAAGTGGATTGGCTTTCCCGCACCGTCCGGAATTGGGGGGTCCTCTGCAAGGAAACCTGCTTAAGAAACAGTCCCGAAATCACCACCGGTCATACACCCGATCCAATAGACCTTACCCGAGTCCCTGATGATTACCACGACCTCAGGGAGGTCTTTAGCAAAAAGAAAGCTAGTTTCCTCCCTCCGCATAGAGCCTATGACATAGCCATAGATCTACTTCCGGGTTCTAGCCCCCCTAGGGGCCGTCTTTTCTCTTTGGCCGTACCGGAACGTAGAGCCATGGAAACATACATACAGGAGGCTCTGGCAGCTGGCTTTATCCGGCCATCCACCTCTCCTGCCGGGGCAGGTTTTTTCTTTGTGGGGAAAAAAGATGGGGGACTAAGACCTTGCATCGACTACCGGGGGCTCAATAAGATAACTGTCAAAGACCGTCACCCTCTACCCCTCATGGCCACCGCCTTTGAGGCCCTCCAGCAGGCCACCATTTTTACTAAGCTTGACCTGAGGAGCGCCTACAATTTAGTCAGGGTAAGAGAGGGTGACGAGTGGAAGACCGCTTTTATAACTCCATCGGGCCACTATGAGTATATGGTCATGCCCTTTGGTTTAATGAATGCCCCAGCCGTGTTCCAGCGCTTCATTAATGAAGTTCTCAGAGAGGCCCTGGACAGATACGTCTTTGTATATTTGGATGACATCCTTATTTACAGTCACTCTGAGACGGAACATGTAAAACATGTCCGAAGGGTGTTGCAGTTACTCCTCGAAAGCCACCTCCATGTCAAACTGGAGAAGTCACTATTTCATGTCAAAGAAATAGGCTTCCTCGGTTATCACATAGCCCAGAACACCCTGGCCATGGATCCTTCTAAGGTTCGAGCTGTCGCTCACTGGCCCACTCCCACTTCACTCCGCCTGGTTCAAAGTTTTCTGGGTTTTGCTAACTTCTACCGCCGTTTTATCAAAGGTTTCAGCACCCTTGCTGCACCTCTGATCACTCTTACAAAAAAGAAACCCGGTCCCTTTGTCTGGACTTCTGAAGCCCAGCAAGCGTTCGATCGCCTTAAGGGGCAGTTTACTTCAGAACCGGTATTGTGTATGCCCGATCCCGAATTACCGTTCGTGGTCGAGGTTGATGCCTCTGACCATGGGGTGGGTGCCATCCTCTCCCAGAGAACGGGGACCCCTCCTAAGCTCCATCCGTGTGCTTACTACTCTCACCGCATGACACCCGCCGAACGGAATTACGATGTGGGGGACAAGCAACTGTTAGCGGTCAAGTTAGCTCTTGAAGAGTGGAGGCACTGGCTGGAGGGGGCCAAGCACCCCTTCCTTGTCTGGACAGACCATAAAAACCTGGCTTACCTCCAGCAGGCTAAGCGCCTGAACCCCAGACAGGCCAGGTGGTCCTTGTTCTTTGGACGTTTTGACTTTACTCTATCCTATCGACCCGGAAGTAAAAACGTCAAGCCCGATGCTCTGTCCCGCCAGTGGGAGTCGCCCCCTCACTCCTCTGAGCCTGGCACTATACTTCCAGCATCTAAAATAGTGGCCCCTGTTCAGTGGGCTGTGGAGACTGAGGTAAAGCAATCCCTGACTCGTGATCCTGGGCCCGGTGGTGGTCCCGCTGGTCGTCTTTACGTCCACCCCAAACTACGGAAGAAAGTTATGGAGTGGGGTCACAATTCACCTTTTGCTGCTCATCCTGGGTCACGACGTACACTTAAGCTCCTTCAGGGTAGATTTTGGTGGCCCAGGATGGAGCAGGAGGTTGGTCGGTTTGTCTCTGCGTGTGAAACATGCACCAGAAACAAGGCTACGCACACCAAGCCTGCCGGTTTACTACGCCCGCTCCCCATTCCGTCAAGGCCTTGGATGCATGTGTCTATGGACTTCGTCACTGGGCTACCCCATTCTCGGGGTAACACCACTATTCTTGTGATAGTGGATCAGTTTTCCAAGACTGCGAGATTCCTAGCTTTACCTCAGCTCCCCTCTGCCCGTGAGACCGCCTCCCTTTTCTTGCACCACGGTTTTCCTACTGATGTTGTGTCCGATAGAGGACCCCAATTTACCAGTCGGTTTTGGGGTGCTTTCCTGAGTCTCTTGGGGGCCAAAGCCAGTTTGTCGTCTGGATTCCATCCCCAGACCAATGGACAAACGGAACGTACAAACCAGGACCTTGAGCAGACGCTCAGGTGTTTGGCTTCCTCCAACCCCTCCTCCTGGTCTGACCAGCTCCTATGGGCCGAGTTTGCTCATAACACCCTGTGGCACTCGGCCCTCGGGATGTCTCCTTTTGAGTGTCTTTACGGGTATGCCCCCCCTATGTTTGCTGACCAGGAGGAGGAAGTGGCTGTCCCGGGAGCTCGGGCCATGGTGCGACGTTGTCGGCTGGCCTGGCGTAGGGCCCGTAAGGCCTTGCTCTCAGCTTCCACCAGCTACTGTCGTAACGCCGACAAGCAGGAGGGGTCGTCCTTGCCGGCTCCTGTTCCCGCTGCCCGCCTGCCGGCTCCTGTTCCCGCTGCCCGCCTGCCGGCTCCTGTTCCCGCTGCCCGCCTGCCGGCTCCTGTTCCCGCTGCCCGCCAGCAGACCCCGCCTGTCCCCGCTGCCCGCCAGCGGACCCCGCCTGTCCCCGCTGCCCGCCAGCGGACCCCCTGCTCCGCCCTGTGCCTCCTATGTTCCGTTGCCCGTGTTCCCCTTGCTCCCTGGTCCTGTCCCTGGTTTTGTTTTGGTCCCTGTCCCCGTGGTTGTGTCTGTCAAGGTCTGTGTTCCTGTTCCCGTGTCTGTTTCCTGTGGTGTCGTCTCTGTCCCCGTCCCCATGTCTGTTCCCCAAGTTGTCACCCACCTTGTGCCTGTGCCCGTCTCTGTTGTTCATGCTGTCTTTGCCTCCGTGTTCTCCTCTGCCCTGTCCCCTGGCCTGACTCCCGTGTCTGTGTCCAGTCCTGCTCCTGTGCCTCGCCCTGGCCCTGTCCTGCCCCCCTGTGTCCCGTGTCATGCCGTGTCCCGGCCCAGCTCCTGGCCAGTCTCCATGTCCCCTGTCTTTGTCCCTGCCATGCCCCAGGTCCCATGTCCTGTTCTGCCCGGTCCTGTCCCTCTGGTCTGTCCTGTGTCTTCTGTTCCTGTCCCTCGCCGTGTGCCGTAGTTCCCTGTCCTGTCCTAGTCGGTGTCCCTGTCCTGTCTGCCCTTGCGGCCCCCGGAGTGGCACGCTTTGAGGGGGGGTTATGTCACGTAGGGCAACGCCCCCTCTCGTAGCTGCCACTCTGGGTTCCCTTATGTCCGTGTTCCCTGCCTGTTCATCTCGCCCTGCTCGTTTGTCTTCGTGATTCCTCGTTTGTTACCACGCCCCTGTATTATCGTTCACACCTGTCCCTCGTTTTCTGTCCCATGTATATAAACCCCTGAGTCTCCCTTGTCCTTTGTCTGGTGTTTTGATATTTTGGATGTTGGACTGTTTGATTGTATACCTGGCCGTCGTGTGTTTTTGTTTTGTGATTCATAGTCTGTTCTCGTGTTCCCCTGTCTTCGTTATGCCCGTGTTCGTCTGCTATTCGGACTGCCCTCCTGTGATCGACCCTGCCTGGCTTTCTGACGATGAGTATGGTATTCCCTTTAATAAATCTTGCTCCTCTCAGCGATTGTGTCCGTCTCCTCGCTCCGTGGCGCAAGCCACGTTACAACTTTACAGTAGCTGCTATTGACCAGCTTCTGTTTTCATAGACCACCAGCAATTTCTAAAAATTCTCATTACTTCACAGCTAAAATATATATATATAAATATTATCATCAGATTTGCAGTACATTATACCTGATGCATTCTTGTAGTAAATTTTTAAAGATGGCTGCATTAGCAATAAATATACCGTAAGATCTCAGAAATCATGAAAAAAGATTGTTGTTCATTAGATATAAACCCTGCTTTGGTTCTGGCTTCATTAGTTTTCAACAGAGTTACTGATTCACATCCATATGGAAAAGATTCCATGCCAAATCGAAATGTAATCGCTACTAGGCAAAAATGGAAATGCAATCCACAAAATGCATTGCTTTTCCATACAGACATGCAGAATACGTGCCACAATGAAATGCAAAAGCACTATTACATTACGTTTCAATGCACGTTATCTCTTTATTGAAAAACAATACACAAGAATTACCATTCAAAACCAAAACGCTGAATTTGTGCCAGAATTGAATATAATACAGCTCGAAATGTAATCACGGCACCGAGGTATTGCTTTTCACCGTACGGTATTTCTGACATAAATGTCTCCTTTAAATGTAATGATCACGAGATTGATTTAAACACTGATGTGATGAAAACATGCCACAATGAAAAGTAAAAGCTCCAGTGTGTGTGGATTTGTATTTAAAGAAAGAAACGCTGAATTGGTGCCAGAAGCCACCTTGAAATGCAATCGACTGAACGTCATTGTATTGCACTGTGTGTCTCTGCGAAGCTGTGTTCGTGCCAGAATGAAATCTAATCACTGTCCAATAGGAAACGCTCGCCTGAATTTGGGGCGGGGCTTAGACTCCAGTCAGAAGCAATCGCTCGTAGTTGGACTTGAAAGCAGCAGAAATGTCTTTTTCACGACAGAATAAAAGAGGAAATAAACAGTCTAATTGGACAAATTGAGGCTGGTGCAGTTACAGACGACTACGTGCTTAACTTAATTAAGCTGAAGGTGCTGGACAATATTGAAAATGGACCTTGAAAGTGTCGTACATGTGCTTGAATTCCACCTTGTAAAGGTGGATGAACCCTGCAAACAGCGCTGAAGAGCTGAACGCAACCTCGACACGCCACAGCGGAGCCCCCGCGATTGCTACCCGTATTTTCCAGATTATAAACCGCTACTTATTCCCTCACGCTTTGAACCATGCGACTTATAATGAGGTGTGGCTTTTCTGTAGATGTTCCTTCACCCGTCAGGGGTGGAACAGAAAGTTAATCAGGTGGTAGGACAAAGTTGTAAGTCAAAGAAGAAAGTGCTCATTTTCATTTAACTCGTGCAAGCAGCAGGCTGTTTATATAGTACATATATAATTAAATACCCGTATAAATTGTGCAGACACTTTTGGATTCATATATATATATATATATATAATGTGTCATGTGAAAAAATGAGGATGCCCTATGAATGCCTGTATATATTTTTTACATTTTTGAAATGTGGATATTTAATATCAATTTTAACAATACTGAGGGAAAAAAATTTTCTGTAAAATGTAATTTAAATAGAATGCAATATCTGGTCACCCCTACATACTGTCTCACTTAAGTTCACACAGAGGTGTATCACATAAGGTGCACATGATCAGAACATCCTTACCTGGAATTTTGAATGAGGCTTGCCCTATTTAAACCTCAGAAAACTAGTTTGGTGTGACTGCTGAAGTGAGAGTGAGCACCATGGTGAGAGCCAAAGAGCGTCTGAGCCCCTCAGAAAGAAGATTGTGGCTGCTTATGAGTCTGGTAAGGGATTTAAAAAAAATCTCAAAATAATTTGACATCCGCCATTCCATCATCTGAAAAAGTGTTTACAAGTGGAGAGCATTCAAAACAACTGCAACCATGCCCAGGTCTGGCCGTCCAAGCAAGGTCACCCCCAGAGCAGACCATAAGATGCTAAAAGAAGTCATGAAAAATCCTGAAATTTCATCACAGGACCCAAAGCAGGACCTAAAGCAGGCTCTTTCTACTGTGGATGTGAAAGTGCATGGCTCAACTATCAGAAAGAGACTGCACAAGTTTAATTTTCATGGGAGGTGTGCAAGGAGGAAGTCTTTGCTCTCTAAGAAACACATTAAGGCTAGACTGAAGTTTGCCAGAGAGAACACAAAGACCATGACTTCTGGAATTATTTGGACACCAGAACAGAATACCTGCTTCGCATAAATCAAACTCACCATCATAGAATCCACCATGAATTTGTTTGTGTATCAGAGGGTGCTTGAGATACACGTGAAACCATCTGTAAAAAAATCAAGCTAAAGCAGAACTGGACCCTACAACATGACAATGATCCAAAACATACCAATAAATCCGCCAAGGACTGGCTGAAAACTAAGAAGGGGAAAGTTCTAGAATGGCTAAGTCAAAGACTGGATCTTAATCCCATTGAGATGCTGTGGAGGGACTTAAAACAGGCATTCAAGAAATCCCTCAAAAAATCTCACAAAGAATTCTGCATTGAAGAGTGATGAACATTCTTCAGCTCAGTTGGTAGATGTATACAATTGTCTCACTGATGTTATTTCAGCCAAATGGGGCAACACTAGTTTTTAGAGGGTAGGGTGTATTTTTCTTCCATTAGCTATAATACACATTTTTGTTCATATTTTGTTTCATGAGTAAAACAACATTCGTTTTTGTTTAATTGCAATTAAATCACTTTCTTTCCCAATACTTAAGTACATTTGAAGGCCGAGGGTTAATGAACTAGTTCATAGAATTAAACAATGTGCCATGTCCATCGGGTACATGTTCCTAATAAAATGGAAACTCAGTATAAGCCCCTGTTACTTATTTGTTTATTCTTACCTCCTCTAAAGTCCCTGATACACATTAATATAATCCTCATGTTCAGTGTAAATATAGTTCCAGATTCCAGGAACTATAGCCATTTCCAAAAACCACTCTTGTTCCATTTTCTGCCTGAGGTATAATGAACCTCTGCAAGCTCTATGCAGGTTGTTTTTATTGATATTTTTAGAAAAGATTGGAAAAGTTGTAGGGCACTGCATTAACCAGCTAGAGTTTATAAGAATTATTCTTACCAAATTTGAAGGCATTGCTAATGTATCATGATCAGTGATATTATTGGCTTCATTTGGAATTACATCTCGTTATTGAATGCATATATTTTGTATTCAGTTTGCAATGAAGTAGCATAATTTTATGACTTTTGAAGCTTACTGTAGTGCACTGAACTGGGACTCTGCAGATGTCTGCTGATGGGTCAGGCCTGCAGTTGTTTTGTTGCATTTGTGGTTGATGTACTGTACGCATGCGTCATGCATCTGATCAGGTTTCAGCAGAAAAGGAATAACTGGGACTGCTGGTGGTTCCCCAGCAGTGCGACAGGCAGAAACGTAATTAGAGACAAAAAGGCTAATGATAATGAGCTATGACACTTGCTAATGAAGTCTCGTTAGGACTATTTCTGCTCGTGTCTGCAGGTGAGGACGAATGAGGAGAATGGGGAAGAAACCCGTTAACCCGTTCTCTTTAAGGAGCAGTCAGAGTTGCTACACTCCTTGTTTTCCTCTCCCCACTGAAACTGAAATAGCTGCATGATCGATTTGACACAAGCTATTTGCCACAAGGAATGGCCTTCCTCCAGAACTCATTCTGATACATCCCCTTGGTTCTACAAGGCTAATTTCTGTGTTCTTGCTCTGCTGTGCTGTGTTTGGCAAATTTGCTACAAAATGACTCACTGGAGGAAAACTGTGTCGCCTCAAGATAAGTTTAGAGTCCACAGTGGTTGTGAGGCTCATTGACTCATTGCACAGCTGATGAAGAAATACTGAATAGTGGCTGGGTGTATTGTGGACTCAAACTCTTTTTCGAATGGTCCCTGCTGTGCTCCATACATATTCCATGCGTGGCACTGTATGTATTTTAGGAATGCCTGCCAGAAGTGTTAGAGAAGAATAAATTGGAAGTTTTGTATGGCAGAGAAGCTAGGATTGGCTGTCCTTATCTCTCCTGCATGGAAATTATTAAAAATGATTGAACCTCAGAGCAGTGTTTGCTTTTATGGCTTAATTATTCAACAGGATCTGCTGGGCTAGTGGAAAGGAATGGACAGATAGGCATATAGATGGGAAACAGAAGCAATTGTGAGTATACTGATTAGGCCAGGGGAAAAGAGTTCTGTGCTCATCCCAGTTTGATACTCTGGAAAACCGGATATCAGTTTGACATGTCTGGAAGACTGCAGAGCACCGGGCCTTATCAGGACTGTAGGTGAGTGTTTCTGCTTTGGATTCAGCAAAGCCTCTCCCAGTCTGTCATGCTGGGCATGGAATTATATGCTTGCTCCCCTGGTGAGGAGATAAAAGAGCAGGCTGCTCCTGTCCACGTCTGTGTCTGTGGGGAAGGTGAGTCCTGACTGCAGGGGTGCCCACGCACACCTGATGACTTTTTGTGCTTTGAGTATCTAAGTGTTGATTTTCAAGAAAAAAACTTTTGCCTCTCTGCTTGACATTAGATATTTGTAATTCAGAATCCAACAAAAGCTTGTAGACCATAACTTGCCTGATAAGCCTGAGAACTGCTCCCATGTCTACCATCTGGGTCTGCAGGCAGTGTTGTGATATTGTGTATTGTGTACTAAAGCATTCTGTCAGTTTAAGGTGCATTTTCTGGGTGAAATAAAATAAAATGTATGGTGTTCATAATGAAAAAAAAATTTGCTTACCTACTCTGATGTTTGAACAGTCTAAAGTAATGTTATATTCCCATTTTTAACAGTGACCTTTTTTTAAATCAAAGAAATACACTAAAATGTTGTCTTGAGGAAAACACACATTTAATAAAGAATTATTCCATCATTGCAAACTTTGTTTGATTTTACACTATTCATTCTCTTTGATTTCTGACAACACTTCTGTTTTTGTTTTGTGTACAGGGGTAGACCAGAGCCATTGTAATTATCACCACACGCAGCATGGACTCCCCATTCATGCTGGCTGACATTTTGATTCAGGACCAGGAGAGGCAAAGCAATCAGCAACCAGCCTGGAGCTTCCTGCAGTGATCACCATCCATTTGTGACATGTTTACGCCACTTCTTCACCACCTCCATCACCAAGCAGGAGCTGGTGTTCCGCTGAAATGCGAACCTCTGTCTTTTGTGTTCTCCACTGTGTTTAAGGGCACCCAGCAGCAAGTTGGTCCAACGCGTGTAGTCATAGACTTTGAATCTCTGCAAGAAAGCAAATTAAACTGGGGTCTCACAATGCCAAGTTGATTTGTGTGTCATATAACAGTGACTGTCTGCTGCAAGTAAATCAGAGATGAAAGGTTTGAGTTTGGCTGTCAGTGGATGGATGGCCACCCCAGTGGTGCCCCTGGGAAGAAGGGACAAATATTTGTTTATTTTAGGAAATGTTTATTTTAGTGTGAAATTTGTACTCAAAGCTTTTCGTGTCACTTTGGAAGTGAAGCCGGTTTTTGCTGCATGGCCATTGTGATGGGCAGGGAGTGTGAAATAAAATGAAAGCAATCATGCCAAGTCTCAGGGAAAAAGAGGTTTTAATGAATAACAAACAAAAAATAACATGAGCAAACCAAAAATCCGTGACAAGATCCAAATCAAGGATATAATGACCAGCAGTCAACTGGTACAAAGACAAGACATATATAGACAAACATACGACTGTCAGGTGAGGCAAATCATAGGCCCCGCCCACCTGAGGGACAACAAGACAACTGCCGCTGTATATGGGGGCGACCAGTAGGGGGCCCGCAGTACCGTGACAGCAATACAAATCTAATGATGTGTAGGCGTTATTACATTGTCAGTGAAGGTTACATATTTTTAACGCACTCGTATCATGCTACAAAATATTGTCTGACACAAATCTACCTGTTCATGCTGACAGCAAGAAAGCAGAAAGGCCACTGTGGTTCTTGTGGTGTCTATTGTAGTTGATAGGAAGATGCATTAGATAATGCCATGTTATTCAAGGCAAAAGATATTGAATTTTTTATCTAGGTCTTATTAGCTCTGTGGATATACGACATAAGCGACAAGCCAGGGTGTTCTATATAACAGTGTATATCTATGAACAGAATGTCAAATGATCCAGCATATCAGTGGATACTACACCCTTTTGGTTTATCTTAACAGGAATTTACCACCATGCACCACACACGTGGTGTACGTGCCACCCACCCAGCAATAACACTAAATAGCCACTCTGTGAACGGTATGGGAATATAAGAAAACTGCAGAACACATCCAGAAGGACTGTTTTTTTTTTAATGCAATTTCAGTCATGCAGATGGCAAGTCTGTGCTCCATAAATTTCATCAGCATACAAACTGCTTATCAGGTGAGAAGAGCCATCCCTGCCCTGTGAATACACAGTCTGGGGTATGTTTAGGGAGGCTGCAACCAATGGTAACTCCAACAGACTGGAAGAGTATACAACATCATTGCCTGGCTACATCACCAAGTGCACTGATGATGTTAGTATCTCCAAGACCATCACCACACGCTCCATCCAGATTGGTGCATCAGCTTGTCTCTGAATGTGGACAAAACAAAAGAGATAGATGTTGACTTCAGGAAAGTTCAGGGTGAATAATGTCCATTCAACATCAATGTTGAGAATAGTCACAAGTGTCACGTAGGGCAATGCCCCCTCTCGTAGCTGTCACTCTGGGTTCCCTCATGTGCGTGTTCCCTGCCTGTTTGTCCCGCCCTGCTCGTTTGTCTTCGTGTTTCCTTGTTTGTTGCCACGCCCCAGTGTCATTGCCATCACCTGTCCCTAGTTAGTTTCTATGTATAAAGTCCCAGTATTTCCCCAGTCCAGTATCCGTGATTTTGTCTACTTCGTGCCTTGTGCTTTGTTATACCTGTTCTTCGTGAGTATTGTTTCCGCTACTAGAGTACCTGCCTGTTCCGTGTTTCCCCGTCGTGTTTGGTTTATCTGTCCAAGTATGTCTGTTGTCATTTCTTGTATGGACTGCCTTCCCGATATGACCTGCGCCCGGTATTACCACTCTGCTTTTGGAATTTCCTGTATTAAATCTCGCTCATCTCTGCAATTGTGTCCGCCTCCTCGCTCAGTTGCGCATGCAACGTTACAACAAGGACCAAATTCCTTGGTGTTGCCCTATAGGAGACCATTACAATGACCCTCAATACCAGTTCCATAACCTCAAAATGCCCTAGAGGGGCAATGGAGAGTATCTCGAGTAGCTGCATCATTGCCTGGTTTGGGAAATTGCGCCATCTTGGACTGCAGGAACCTGCAGAGACTTGTGAGGGCAGCTGAGAAGATCATCCCCCTCCATCATGGTCATTTACACCACATGCTGCACAGAAAAGCCACTAGCACTCAACCTTCAACAGAACCTGTCTCTCCCCTGCTGTCTGGGGAAAAAGTACTAAAACATTGAGGCCCTCACAGCCAGACTGTGCAACAGTTTCTTCTACCATGCCACCAGACTTCTCAACTCTCAGAGACTGACCACACTCCCTCACACACACGCACGCACACACACACTTAATTGTTACCATCTTATTTCTTTGCTTCTTCTGTACATTTCTTAACTTGAGTCTGTTGTCAGAATTCTGTATTTAACATAACACTGAATCCTCACTTAATCTTAACATTTCTTAATATCTGCTGCTACAAACCAACATTCTACAAATATCTTATTCAATTTAACAAACATATTCGAACATTGTTGTACTGGTTGTTAATTCAGTGAATGCTGTGTATATATATCCTGTGTTACTCAGTGATGGTGCTGCTCTACATGTTATCATGATAATTGGTCTTGTATTTCATATTTATTGTTGTTTGCATTCATCTTCACTTGTGTTGCACCAAGGAACATTATTTTGTTTACATGAATACATGTATATAGATGCAATAGCAATAAAAATGCTCTTGACTCTTGACTTTCATGGATGGCTACACTACTAGTTCACCTGTTTGCCGGTGCTTCACAAAGCTCCTCTTGAGGTCCTTCTTTTTGATTTGTCCTAGCAACTCTCACTTGAACTCATCAGCATCAAGCCAAATTAAGTTTACCAGAAAAATCCTCACAAGTCCTGCGCAGCCTTAATGTGTCATATGCTGTCAGCAAACATCAGACTCAGAAGTGAGGGCAGATCTCTCCTCAGAGACTCCCCATCATTTTTAAAATATCCACTGAGGGAGTGGACCAGCCTCAGGACTAAAAACATGTTTCTGCATTACATCAGAACCTAAACCTTCCACGGCAGATGGGCTCATGGGAGCAAGCATCATTACATGGATCTGGTGTTTCACCCACCTGCTAATATACAATATCTTAGCTGTGTATCCCTATATAGAATTCATAAGATTAATACCAGGAAGGGTAATATTGGATTTCTGCTGAACAAGGTCAGGAGCAAAGCTACAACTAAATATTTCTCAAGGAATTTGAGAAAACACTGATATTAGTTCAAGAAGACCTGAGGAGCCAGCGGATTTTTTATTTGCACCGTTAACAGAAAAAATCTTGCATCATGTCTCAAACTCACTTAATAAGACAAGTGGGCTGATATTGCTTTAAAGTCTTAATGTTTCTGTGTATTTCATCATGAACTTTACAGCAGTATTAGATTCAAGCAGGCAATCACTCTTGATCAGGAAGACACTTCACTTTTTGTTTCGTTGTAAGAATGTCAGAGAACAGAGAAAAGGGCAGAGGACTTTTCATCTCCTAATAATTGACCAGATTTTAAAATTATTGCCTCAGAAAAGACCGTCAGTAAACATCAAAGGGATTAGTCATGCTGAGCAGTGTCATATGGCATTCTCATGATACCGTATTCATAACACTGAAGTAGTGGTTTGGTCCCCTTTCAAACATATGGCATGTACAGTTCTCCCAAGACACAGCACCTTCCCTGTCGAAGGGTCCAGTCTCTCAACAATCCTGATCCCCTGTACCTGTATAGTTTTTTTTCCTATGGTACATAACCTATATACCCATTTTTATATGCATATGTATAAGGTAATATCAATCAATTCCACTTAGATTGTACAAGTAAAATGTGTCAGATATGACTTAGACAACAATAAAGTGATTGAGCATAATGTGGATAAATAATTCTATAATCTGTTAAACTGTCTTCAACTAGGAGAACCATGAAAAATGCCAAAAATATGTGTTCAAGAAAATGAATAGTTCACTCATAAATTGGAGTTAAAATGCAGATAGAATACACAGAATGAGCATACAGTTGCATGAGAGGATGAGGAGGAAAGGGAAGATGAAGCTCAATGCCGATGGCCGCTGGGGAATCCCCAGTGACATTGTGGTCATGAACACCAATCATTAAGAGTGTTGGTGTGTAGGAACACTAAGATCTCCAGGGTACCCAAGCTACTGTGTTCATTAGTTCATTGGCAAATACATTTTTTTCCATGGACCATAAGTCAGATTATGTACCCCCTCCTGGGGCCCTGCCATGGTGTAATAGAATGCGTCTGAAGGTGGCTTTGTTGTGTGTATTGTTCCATGCGTGGCCACACTGAGGGACGGAGGGGAGGTTTGGTGTGCTGCCAACCTAGGCGTGCGCTCTCTGTGTTGACAATAGATGGATTCCGTTCACAGCACCGTAACATCTGCGCCTGTGGGGGTCTTCAGAATAGGTGCAGCTGTGCAGTTATGGACGCATAAATGAGCTGATGAATGGTTCTGCGTGTGGGGCACAGTCTGAGATATGCCACTGCCATCATAACCATCCATCTAATCAAAAACGCTATATCAAGGAGATTGTGTTCAATGCAGCTTGCCAATAGCATAGTCAAATGACATGCTGTATTAATTTTAATTCGTGACAGTCTATTTAGCACTAGGGAAAGAAAAGGATTCAGTTGTTTTGTTCATGCAGGCTTCACATGGTGATCTTTATAAATGAATATAAATCAACAGCATATACAAACACCAGCACCACAATAAAACGATGCGGTATATAAGGTTTTTATTTCCTGTTCTGAACTTTGGGTATTTTCAAAAATGATGTTAAGAGCATGTAAATGGGTCATCAGTGGCTCTGCCTTTAATGGGGACTTCAAAGTGGTCATTTGTTTTCCCCTCTGTTATCTCGATTCCGAGAGTCCTTCACGGAGAGGTGGCCTTGATTTGCTTTGACATGAGTTTAAACTGGGCTGATGCACCTTCTGCTTCTGTATGCATGGCATGAAGGATTGCAGTGATAGACATCACATTAGTATTCTGCCCACCTCTGTCTGCTGTATAATGGAGAGGTAGGGTTCAGGGATGCTGAGTCTGTTCCTGCCGATGCATGGCCAGCTTCACAAGCTCACAGTAAATATATCTGAGTAATCAAACCCTGCTATGTCGCTGTTGCATTTACTTATCTTTGTGAGTAAATACTTTGATCAGCCTGGTGCATTCATATCTGTAGGGCAAATCAAAGTAGCCTATAGAGTTGGAAAACAGTGGAGTACTGGAAGAAATCAAAATTATATGTTAGCTGATGCCAGATCTGCTTTACAACAGAAAGCTGTTCAAGGAAGGATTGGATAGTCCTATCACCCTTACAGCAGTTGATTTATCCATTATTCATAATATACCCTAAGTACATTTTCTATAGTACACTAAAAAAGTTTCATTGTTTAGAAATACAGCTCAGCTTTATAGTGATGTTGGACTCTGAAGCTGTAAACCATCGGTCGTAAAAAAGCAGGACCCATTTCTTTTTGTATACACATCTAATCAACATTTCATACCCACTGTCATTGTTATTTAAAGGAGAAACATACATATGCAGTTATATATATATATATATATATATATATATATATATATATATATATATATATATATATATATATATATATATATATCACCCTAAAATATTGCATAGTGTTTCCAGAGTGATATTAAAACATACTGGCCTGAATCTTGAATGAACTTTTGTTTACTTTGTGAAAATTCATTGTCTGCAGCTTCCTTCATCTTTCTGCTGCCTCACTTCCCTGCATGAATTAGCTGCAGGTGAATAAACACAGAGGGCTTTCTCATAATCTCTTTGTCTTGGGATGGTGTGTATGTGTGCTTTCAAGAGAGTGTGTTTAAGATATTAGAGGCTCCAGTGGAGTTAGAAAAAGATGAAGTCAACACCAAGCAGCAGAGATGAAGTCTTTAGTGTCTTGAGGTGGTTCCAGTGTTCTAAATGACTTTTCACTTCCAGTTTACCCTGTTCGCAGACAGGAGGAGAATTTCATCTGGCCACCCCTTCACAAGGGTCATGAACCTATGCTAAAAGGAAGCTTTTGTGCTCTACGTTTTTTTCTTCGCCTAACAGACCAAACCATTGTGAGCATGTTTGTATTGTTAAAAGAATTAAACTTTTCAACCAAGGATCTGTGATTAATTATTGCTTATTCAGGGTGCACAATGTTCTCTCTTTGAACTCCTAATTATCCTACCAGTAAACAGGAAACAAGTGGGAATCTTGTCCCTTATTCCACATACTATCAGAGTAAATAGGCAATTATCTTTAGTTTCACTACAAGCAGAGAACTGGTTGGTTCAATTTTGTGTCAAGTTTTTCACGTTTAATAGCTATTTATTGCCCTGCTGTTCTTCAGAGCACTTCTAAAACATTTCAGTGACCTTCTGTGGGAATCATGGCCTACAAGAAACAGAAAACAGTCTACAGGGTACACACATACACACACACACGCACACACACACACACACACACACACACACACACACACACACACACACACACACACACACACACACACACACACACGTGCCATGCAAAGGATATCAAGTGTGAAGCCTTTCTGACTGAAGTTGTACTCTCGATGGATAGCAGGCATGTACACAAGTGCATTCTGGCTAGCTGTAAACAAGCTGCTGGAAAGGTGATAGAGGGTCTGAGGTGCACTCAGAATTGGCACATCCACAGTTTGACAACATGTAGTCCTTTAGATGAAATGTTTTAATTTCCAACTGGCTTTGAAACCCAAAATAAGGAGAGAAAAGTGCACTAAAGTTACCGTCAAAGAAATGCAGTTTGATTAACATTCTCAGTCCCAAATTAACCAATCACAAGCTAACGTTAGCTAACTAGCTAACATAAAATGTTTCATCTCATACTCCGTAACTGTAATAGTGATGTTGATGTTGTGTTCTTATTTCGTGACAGGCAATTAATGAGGATGCTATACTAATGGCAGCAAATCCTCAAGTCCTCAAAATACAGCCTCAGATGAATTCTTGCCTGAATACACACCCTGCTCAGATTGATCCACCCAGCAGCATGTGGAGCACAGCTGACATTACCCAATGATCTTCCATGAAAGAGAATGTCTTTCCACCAGAAAGGTCCAAATCCTCAGTTTATGTATAGCAGCTTTAATGTACATACAATGTACTTTTAATGTGCATTAGCTTTAATGTATAGACTTTAGTCATCACGTTAAAGAAGGTTCTGTGCACTGTAGTAAGCCATCCTAAACAACAGCTCCTCTATGTTCATGAGTCGTAAACATGACGTAAATGACCTATTTAGCAACAAGAAATCCAACTCTGCATCACTCTTGAATGCCTTCACATTTCAGAGTTGTCGGAAACCCAACCCATTGTTTATTCTTTTTAAAGTTTGATCTCTCTCACTTTTCCCATTTTCTTACCATATTTCTTCAGATATAGGCATGTATTTATTTATTTATTTGTTATTATTTTTAAAAATGTCTATGGGTTATGCCACAGGGGACAACTGGAATTGCCAGTTGAAAGTGTCCCCCATGTGTATGATAACTCGTTAACTTCAATCCCTTCCGTTCCCCATTACCCACATCTCCTATGCTTGTGTACACAGCAGAACCTTCTTCTGATCTTTCTGGGGTAAAATGTTGGACCTTCTAACATCGGTCTGTAAAGATGTATAACGAAGCCTGAAAAGCGTGTGCCAAATCCCCTCCGACAGCCTCAATCTTTTGAATGAATATTTTAGACCTTACAGACTCACAGCAGTGCACGCACACCATGAGGTTTGAGGTTTTTCTCAGCTATTTCATAAATGTCGCTTCTGTTAATTTTAACTAAAACAATCTTACATCCTGTAACTTTATACTGATAAAATGTCTGGCAAAACATTAAATCCAACACATAATCACATACTGAAATAATGTCCAAGAAAAGGGTCATGTGGATTGGAAGTGAAATGGTGCAGTTAAGAATATAAAATGCCAGAAAGTGTTGATTTGATATTACAGGTTTTTATTTGTCCTGCCCTACTGCCTGACTGCCCATATTCTACTGATGTCTGTGTGTAGCCAAATGACATATGAACAAACGAAACATTTAAGTTGTTGAGTTTCTAATATGTAAAACATTACCAAACATATATCAGTTTGGTACATTAACCATTTTGTTTATTTTCAAACTATTATGTCAGTTAAAGCACTGCAGCTCAGCCCCTGCTGTTAAGGACACACACACACACACACACACACACACACACACACACCACCTCAGTGAAGTATGAATAATTTAATATTAGAAATCTGCTCTTTGAAGTTCTTCGCCAGCAGGCTGGTGGTTTCCACATCACATGTCCCAGAAGAGTTGTACTCTTCCCCCTCGCAGCTGTGGCCTTCACCTGGACGTGCCCTCTCGTCTCCAGCCGTGAGTCCCAGCACTTCAGCACACCCTGGTATTCTGACCTCTTCATTATGACTCCACAAGCCCAGTGAAATTACACCAACTCAGGAGGGGTCTGTGTTTAATTAGTAGTGACCTCAGCACCTCATCCAGGTCGACTGCAAGAGATTAAGGCCTAAAGGAGTTTTGGAGATGAGATAACTGCCTAGACTGTTCCTGTAGTTCAACCAGTGGGGTAAGATGATAACTCCAAAATCAAGTGTTTGTTTCATTCAGATTATACATATGGATTTAAAATTCAACGGAAGAAAAAATATATGGCATCGTTCACTTCCTTGGGTCACTTTGTATGTCCATGAGCTAAAGTGTCATGGTTGGCCCCTCCCTGGCATCCATTTCAATGTTACCTTCTGATTGCTCTTGCCTTAAGAGCCTGGACTGTTCTAAAGTCCCCGAGTATGGATTTGCCCTTAATAAACGTAGCATCTCTCAGTGAATGCATCTGCCCCTCTATTGCTCCTCGTTACATAAAGAAGAGATAACGCACTTATATATTAGTATTTCCTGTCAATTTTGTTTCACATATATGGCTCAAATTACCATATCTAGTGCTAATGACCTATAGCAAGATTTTATTCATGTAGATATTATACTCACTGTACCTTATATTTTCTCTGTGATTTCCTTAAAAATGATCAAGAAGTAAAAGAGATCAATTATGATTATATGCTGCTGAAATGACTTAGATACATCTCAAAATTTATATGCCTATTTTATCTCTTTGTAGCTCCTAAGAGGAAAAATAAGCAATACGTAAATGAACCATAGATGATTCTAAAATGAGAAACTCCTGTTTAGTCTCATGAGATCGCAAAGACATTACAGTGAACAACACATTTTTCCTATGGGCAGTTTCATAAAAACATTGTTAGGCCTTAATATTTTAAGGGAAAAGTATCCTTTGTTTAAGGAGCAAACAAAAATATTTTTCCTCATGAGGACCATTAAAATGTCCCTCTAGTGTCAGAATGTCCTTGTTTTCTTTTATCTTGAGGGTATTTTTCCCTAGAAAGAGGCTGGTCAGCATACGTTCAAACAGCTTCACGCAGATGTACAGAGACATGTAAAAACTAAGAGTACAGCTGGGAGAAATGTGGGGTGTTTTCTTACGGGAGGTTTAAATGATGCTTTCAATCCTTTGTTTTTTGTTTTGTCATTTGTGTGGGAGGCCACAAGATACAGAATGTGCATAATCAAATCCAGATGACTTCTCATTCCACTCAATTAAAATGTTCACACTGCTGCATAAATAGATGACTAGGCGCATACATATTCAAGGTTATATAGTTCTAAGTACATTGGTAAAATGGTCAGAGTACAGTGGTCATAATACAGTGGTAATGGTGGTATACTGGTCATAATACAGTGATATAGTGGTATAGTGGTCATAATACAGTGGTATAGTGGTCATAATACAGTGACATAGGTCATAATATAGTGGTATAGTGGTATACTGGTCATAATACAGTGGTATAGTGGTATACTGGTCATAATACAGTGATATAGTGGTATAGTGGTCATAATACAGTGGTATAGTGGTATAAACCCCAATCGAAATTTGTCCTCCGCTTTTAACCCATCTATGCAGTCAGAACACACACACACACACACTAGTGATTACTAGGGGGCTGTGGATCACACGTGCCCAGAGCGGTGGGCAGCCCTAGCCCGTCGCCCGGGGAGCAGTTGGGGTTAGGTGCCTTGCTCAAGGGCACCTCAGTCATGGCCTGTCTGGGAATCGAACCCACGACCCTCCGGTCACAAGACCAGTTCCCCAACCGCCAGGCCATGACTGCCCTGTGGCAGTCATAGTGGTCATAATACAGTGGTATAATGCTCATAATACAGTGATATAGTAGTATAGTGGTATAGTGGTCATAATATAGTGGTATAGTGGTAATAATACAGTGGTATAGTGGTCATAATACAGTGGTATAGAGGTCATAATACAGTGGTATAGTGGTCATAATACAATGATATAGAGGTCATAATAGAGTGGTATAGTAGTCATAATACAGTAGTATAGTGGTATAGTGGTCATAATACAGTGATATAGTGGTATAATGGTCATAATACAGGGATATAGTGGTCATAACACAGTGATATATTGGTCATAATACAGTGATATTGTCACATGGTCCCGCCTCCCCCCTGTCAGTCATGTCTTTTTTTTTTTTTTATGGCATTTGGCAGACGCCCTTATCCAGAGCGACTTACATTTTATCTCATTTTTATACAAGTAAGCAATTGAGGATTAAGGGCCTTGCTCAGGGGCACCTCAGTCATGGCCTCAGGTCTGGGAATCGAACCCACGACCCTCCGATCACAAGGCCATGACTGCCCTTTTGTTTTGTTCTCTGTGTGTTTGAGTGTCTTTTATTTTGAAATTCCTAGTTGTCTCTGTCTTCACATCCCTGACTTGTTCTCTGCCCCTCGTTATTGCTTTCTGGTGTGTCTTGTTGTTCCTTGTTTGGTTAGTGTATTTAAATCCTGTGTTTGGTCTCTTGTGTTGTTGGTTGTTGTAAGTACTGGTTTTGTTCATGACTTTTGTTATTCTTGCTCCTTCTATGTCTTTAATGTTAGCTTTCATGTCACCTCTGTTCTTTGTATGAGTTCTGTCATTTTTATGTTAGTTATTTTATTAAAACACTTCAAAATCTGCATTTGCATCCCACCTGCTCAGCCCTCACGGTTACAGATATAGTGGTCATAACACAGTGGTATAGTGGTCATAATACAGTGGTATAGTGGTCATAATTCACTGGTATAGTGGTCATAATACAGTTGTATAGTGGTCATAATACAGTGGTATAGTGGTCATAATTCAGTGGTATAGTGGTTATAATACAGGGGTACAGTGGTATAGTGGTCATAATACAGTGGCAGAGTTGTCATAATACAGTGGAATAGTGGTCATAATTCAGTGGTATAGTGGTCATAATTCAGTGGCATAATGGTATAGTGATCAAAGGACATCTTTGTGATGGTGGCTGCTACATTTCAGTAATGCGTTTTCCCTTCTTGGCGGATGTATTTAGCAATTGCTTAAAGTATAAGTGGTAGAATGTGCTGCCTTAGCAAAAGATCAACATCAGTGGATCACCTGCTGGTTAGCGCTGATATAATGTCTAGTGTATGAAGCATGAAGTGCCCAAGACGGCCAGTGTAGCACAATGACATTTAAAAATGACAGTGCATCTCTCTTTGCATTTCAGTTCAGTGTAGATGTAGATGAGTGCGCTTAAAGCTGAAGCACAGGCTGTCGTGTTTTAATCTTGCTATTAAATGGAGTCAGCGAACATAAATGTCACATCAATTGTCTGGTCACCAAATGAGTTAAACGGTCAACTTGTCGTCGTACTCCAAAGAGCCACTTAGGACTTAGTTAAATGCGTATACGAAGTGAAAGATGTGCTTCATCAGCATGGGAAGTTGAAAGCAGGTCAGCAGAAATAGCCACAAAAGAGGGGACACGATTACGCGCATGCAGCACACCACGGACCACAGAATCTGCTGTGAAGACTCTAATCAACTGAATGGGGCAAGACAACAGAGCTGAGACAGTAACTGACTCGACAGTGTGTTGTTTAGCCATGGTGTTTGTAGTTAGGCTCAGGTGGTGCTCACATCTGTGTGCATTTGAAAAAGCTAAATCAGGGACATTTGTGCTTCCCCCTACAGAGGAGGTAATCTCTAAATTTTGTTGCCAAAGTATTTAGCTAATTACATGCTGTGGATTAGTTTTGACCATGAGGAACAAGAGAAAATGCATATTTATAATACCCCCATTCCTTTAAATGCCACCCGTTTGGAATTTATAGTTCCCCTGAAAAACACTCAAAGAAAAATGACAATTTTACAAGGGCTAGAGAGAAAGAGAAATATGACTGGGGAAATGGCCTGGTGACCACTCCTCACCTTCTCACCAGGAAACTGTGGAGTGAAAGATCACAGGGATGGGGCTGCTCCTGTAGTTGTGGGAGGACTGCAGATTGCACTCTGATAGCCTGTCAGGCGCGGATCAGACTAGGCACAGTGCCATAAATTCATGCCGTGTCTTGGCCGGGAGACAGTATGCATTTGACATCTATCAATCATTCACATCCTTGCGTGAGTGTAGAGGTCATCGGGGAGGGAGGGGGTCAAGAAATGGTCAATCGTGGCTATCAAGGCCAATATTGTAGAAGTTGTCAAACTAGGCAGGGAAATAAAAACATTCTGACATGCTACGTGTTCATCAGGGTGTCGTGGGGTGTCCCAGATGCTCCATCACTGTTCTTTGATTATGTATTAACATTTATATTTGGGCCCAACGCTAGGAGTTTGTTAGCTATGACAAAATCGTATCCAAAATCAAGTTGAATTCTCATGTCTTATCCTGGCATTAGGCAACACTGAAATGAGCAGAGAAAGGCTGACCATGTGAACTATGTGAAAATGTCCTATACTGCCAAGACACATTCCAGCTAAGCAGTAAAATAGTAAATAGTCAATAGTAAAAAATCATAACAGTGTCTCACTCCAGTGTCAAAAGACCTCTAGTCTTATAGACTAATGCAACACTGTTGCAGCTATGGCAAATGCTGCTTGGAAGGCACTGGCTGTAGTTGATACGGGGTAGCCTACAGTGTCACTGGGAACAGGTCTGGTCATGGAAAGTGCTGACATCCGTTTTGAGGTAAGCACATACATTACCTTGGCTGCTACTAACCTAATCTAAGAATCTGCACCACCACAGGAAAGAGCTCATAAAGATGAACATGGAATCAATCGTCTGACTACTCTGGTCTAACAGAAAGAGTTGGCTGGAATATGCAATGAGTACTTCAAAATTATCCAAGTGATTTATACCTTCAAGTGATAGCGGGATTTTCTGAAACCTGGGTTGCTGTACATGGCCTCATTGTCTCACTGCTATTCTAACCTTTATACTATAAAGAGAAAAATCTTAGCATAATTCATGAAGGATCGGAAGGCCTATTCAGGTGCTACAAAGGAGTTAGTTTGGTGGTGGCTTAATATTTCACAGGACATTAAGAGTGCAAGAGCTCTTGTACACAAGTGTGCAAGTGCTGTCATTGTAGGCGGGGCCAGCTCCACAGAGGAGCCGCCCACTTCACATCACTCCGCCTCTGGTTCACTCCCTCAATCACAATCACCCACTTACTCATTATCACGTGCACCTGCCCCTCATTTCACTTACACCTTATAAGACCGCAGGTCCCACCAGTCTGTCCTATGCATTCGACCTGCGCTGTTCAGGACTGAGACCTGCATGTGGTGTCATCAGCTGCCTGCTCTTCCTACGCCAGGACTAAGTGAATCTTACGCCTTTTGCGTATATCTTGCTAAACACTATGACCGTGCTACACTCCTTTTGTTTCTTTAATCTGAGTGTGAGCTGTGCTTGGTTGTCTTTATGGAGCCTGACATTGAAGAACTATCTGCACCATTCATTCTATATGCTGTCTCTCTCACCCTGTTACATGTGCAAGAGTGATTATACTGCATTAAGACAAGGGCGGATCATCTATGGGGGTGATGTCAATTGAGTTACAGTGAGAAAACACAGAGGCACATCTACACACACACACACCTCAAACACCACTATCTGGTTATGTCAGGTTACTATTCCAGGTATAGTGAAGCACTACTTTCCTTCTAGCAGGCAGTCCTATAACCATATTTGCCCTCTATGGAATTGTCTGTGAACTGAGAATTAAATTTGACACGCTTGCCTGAATTAAATCCAGGTATCAATGACAGCAGGAGAATGCACAGACAGAAATCTTGGACCTGCTGGGGAACTGTCCATAGTCCATAGTCTACAACAAAGTGCCATGTAGTGGAAGGACCATAATAGACACTGATTAGGAGAAGTCCCTGTCTCTTTCAGAAGGTGCCATCTCAGTCTACCATGCTATACCATACTTCAGAGTATAAACTCATGGACTCTATGGATTCTGGAGGAACAAGTGCACCTCCACAGACATCAACCAAACCAAAACATCAGCTGGGGGAAACATGAAAACAGTCAGTGTGAACCCCAAGAGAGGTTTGGTGTATTATTATTATTATCCTTTTTTGTTTTTTATTAAGAAAACCCAGACTAGGAACAGGGGAAGATGTCATGCGGCTGGTCACAATTGAGGAGAAGGACAGAAGAGGAGGTGTGAGTTCATTTGTGCTGTACCAGGGTGCTGCTCAGACGTGTTAATGAATCCTATCTGCTTATTTTCATTAAACTGTTCATTCAAGCCTTACCCCATGTTCACTGCTTCAATTTCATGACAATAAGCACAAGCAATTTTGTAGGCTGTTGGTGTCTTTACTGTGTTGTTTTATTGCCTATCTGCAGTTAATCTTTAGTGTTGCCATAAAATAGCGTGAAAACATACATCACAGATACAGAATTTAATCATATCACTGACATTATGAGCTACTGTGATCAAAGTTTCATGTTTCCTACCATTTTATTGTAATGTGATTATAACATTCTGATATTTAGTTAGGATGAAAATGTTCTGTAAAAATCAGTATAGAGTGCATTAACAGTTGTACATTAAAATACGATATTCAAAGACGACAAAAGGTTTTATTATGAACTTCCAACCTGAACTACTAAACCCATTATCCCTTCTTCATATGCTGTGCTGTGTCTTTTAAAAACATCACCTAATACATATTCATACATTTAATGAGACATTTTGGCAAAAGGCCAAACCACATTTACATACTGATGAGAAGTTTGATTTAAAGTGTATTGCATAAATGCATTTTGGCTTATGTAATATAGTATCTAGTTTGTGCACTTTCCAGGGCTGCAATCATGCTAATGTACTAATGGGCAGATACACAGGCTCTAAACGGGCGGACATTTTGTGGGTGTGTTACATAGGCCAGGCCACAATGCTACATTATAGGGCATTGTGAGGAGAATTTGGTTTGGGTCATTTTGGCTAAATTTTCTATAAAACGACAATTAAGCAGCTTAGCGCTAATGTGTTTAGGTTTCCTGCAGTCAAGATTGCTGTGCATAACCCAAACCATGTTCAAACAGCAACGTGCAGAAACATGGAATAAGCAATGGAAAATGACAGCAAGATAGAAACGTTAGTCAGTGTACACAGTACGCCAACAATAATGACCAATAAAGTGTACAGCATAAAATATGTAGGAGCCATTTTCTGTAAATTAGCTGTCTCTGTCACCAACCACGATGAGCGCCTCAGAATACTTAATCAACAAGCAGCAGACGGCCCAGCTCACATTTACTGGGCCACATTACAACATCCTGAGGAACAAGCAACTGCTAAAAAATTTGCTTTACACGTTTAATTTATGGAAACCATGGTTCCTGTCACTTCAGAGTATGACCCCACCAATAGACAGCACACACTGCACTTTTAATTACATCAGAGGGGAGGATGGGGTTTACGGACAGCTGTGGAATAACATTGAAGGTCAATTACAAAATATAATTTGTGAATCAATGATTGTTGGACCTGAAGGTGTGGCTGCACTAGTTGTGTTAACAGGAGAACAGATGACGTACTGGAGAAACCCGGACCAGCAGGATTCACTACCACATGTCTCGCTGTTGGTCTCGGCTGGACACGAACCTCGTGAGCTGGGCCCCATGCTGGCCACTGCCATGAAGGAACAGTTTCGCCCAACCTGTCTGCCAGGGGTAGAGGGTACGTCGGATGGTAAGTACTGGAGAGTCGCATGTGACACCAGTGACTTGGCGTACTTCTGTAACCAGCCCCTGACAGCCACACACGGCAGAGCACTGTTGGATCACCCCCAGGCCAAAGAACAACTAGAGACGGTCCCAGCCAACTTGTGGACCACGACAAAGGTAGATGTAGGATGTGCATCACACCACATGGCTCCTATTAGGTTAAAGCCAGGAGAAACAGTCGTTCATCAGCCACAGTACCGAATCAAGCCAGAGGCCATGGCAGGTATTACAGACACCATTGCAGATTTAATCAAAGTTGGAGTTCTGAAACCCACGACGTCACCGTGGAACACGCCCATACTACCTGTTAAAAAACCTGGAAAAGATGAGTATCGTATGGTGCATGATTTGAGGCGCATTAATGATGTCACTGTAACTGAGAACATACCAGTACCTGACCCCTATCGATCTTTGCAGAACCTGACGACTGAACACTGCAGCTTTTCATGCATAGATTTAGCTAATGCTTTCTTTTCTATACCAATTGATGAGAATGTGAAAGACATTTTTGCGTTTACCTTTAAAGGTCAACAGTACACATACAACAGGCTACCTCAAGGCTACAAAGACTCACCAGGCATCTTCAATCAATGTCTGTTGAAAGATCTGTCTAGATTAACTGACAATGATTTGATTGACTCTAACACCGTACTAATACAGTTTGTGGACGATTTGTTAATAGCTAGTACTTCACCTGATAAGTGCCTTAGAGACACCATAACCATTCTAACCTTGTTAGCTGAATTAGGTTACAAAGTGAACAAGTCAAAACTCCAGGTGGCCAGGCCGATGGTCACCTTTCTGGGGAGAAACATCTCACACAAAGGTCACACCCTGACTCCAAATCAGAGACAGTCAATACTGTCATTTCCAAAGCCCACTACAGTGTCCCAAATGATGTCATTTTTAGGCCTGACAGGCTACTGCCGCAACTACATACCTAACTACAGTGATTTAGCTCACAGCCTCAGAAAACTCGCAGTGTCAAAAGGTCTGAGTAACGGGAAGGTGGAGCTTGACTGGACGGTTGAGGCAGAGAGGGATTTTATAACTCTGAAACAAGCACTTGCTAGCGCTACTGAATTAGCAGCACCAGACTACACACAACCTTTTCATTTAAACGTTTCTGTAAGAGACAACCATGTTCATGCTTGTCTCTTTCAGAAGGGGGAGAGTGAAGGAAGGAACATTTTATTTTTTCACAGTTCCAAATTAGATCAACCAGTGATAGGAACAGGACCATGCACAACATACATGGCAGGACTCACCACAGCGATAGAGAAGACAGCACACTTGGTAATGTGTCACCCACTAATAGTCAGCACCAATCACGGAGTAATGGCGTTCATAAACTCACAAGCCTTTTCTTTGTCAAGAGCACGACAGAACAAGATAAAAGCCATACTCACACAGCCACACATCACGTACAACACTGCGTCAAAACTTGTGAATCTGACTGATAACATTGAAGTAGCCGAAGATGCGACACCACATGACTGCGCTGACGCCACAGAAAGATACATTCAGCTCAGACCAGAACTGCACAAGGTCAGAATTACTAAACCAGGAGCATGGGAACTCTGTTCAGATGGGAGTTGTTGGAGACAAGGTAACGAACTGAAGGCCTCTTACGCTGTGGTACAAGCATGTGGGGAAGAGTGGGAGGAGGTGGAATCAGGAGTGGTTCCACAACCAGCTTCAGCTCAGCTGGCAGAAATGGTCGCACTCACTAGAGCACTGGAACACGCGTCAGGTCAGATTGTGAACATTTACACAGATTCAGCATACGTGCACGGGGTCATCCACCATGAACTAGTCAGGTGGATGGATAATGGGTACACTAACGCCACAGGACAGCCAATCAAACATTTGAGAGCAGTACATGAGTTGAGTGAAGCTATCATGTTACCCAAAGAAGTGGCAGTGATAAAGGTAAGAGGACATCAGGGTAATGACAGTTTTGTTTCTAGAGGTAATGAAGCTGCTGACAGAGCAGCCAAAGCTGCTGGAGGGTACAACCCACAGAGCTTGTTGTTGCTGGAAACTCATAACATGCCTGAGTTGACGGAGAGCCACCTGGCACAGATCCAAGAACAAGCCACGGTCTATGAGAAGCAATTGTGGATAGACCGGGGAGCCACAGTCACTAAAGGACTCTGGAGGAGTCCAGAAGGGAGAGTAGTTTTGCCCTTAGAGAAGATGAAATTGATACTATGCGAAGCACATGGGCCTACTCACTCCGGCCATGGTGACCAAATTAGAATGTTTATGGTGGCATCCATACCTCAGAGACCACGTGAAGCAATACGTGAGCGAATGCGATATCTGTCAGTCATACAATGTAAAGAAACCATACCGGGTGAGAATTGGAGGATACCCAGTGCCCACGGGGCCATTTGAGGAGATTGTGATCGATTACACAGACATGGGGCCAGACAACAGGGTAAGGGGGTACAGGTACCTGCTGGTCATGGTAGACAGATTCACCAAGTGGGTAGAAGCTATACCCACCAAAAAGGAAGATTCAAAATCAGTCATAAAATGGTTGCAAAATGAGTTGAATCCCAGGTACGGCCTACCAAAAGTGATTAGGAGTGACAATGGGTCCCACTTTGATAACAAACACTTGGCAGAAGTAGAACAAAAGCTGGGCCTAACCCACAAGTTTGGCACTGTCTACCACCCACAGTCACAGGGGTTGGTGGAAAGAGCCAACCAGACCATTAAGACTAAACTGGCCAAGGTGTGCGCAGCAGGAGACATGGACTGGGTTCAGGCGCTGCCACTAGTGTTGATGTCCATGAGAGCGACCCCCACGGGAGAATACAATCTCTCACCACACCAGCTCATGACAGGACGACCCATGCCATTGTGCCCTCGACCAAGGATTGAGGGACCAGCTTTAGAAATCCAGGAACAGGAGATGTCAGAGTACATGAGAGAATTAACCAAATTGCTTTGTGAAATCAATAAGTCTGTTCAACAGGAAAAAGGAGAAGAAAACCTGGAATCACCCAAGGTGAAGGTGAAGCCAGGGGATTGGGTAAGGATCAAGGTGCACAAGAGGAAGTGGAACGAGCCACGGTGGACAGGCCCGTGGGAGGTCGAAGGTGCCAACGAGCACTCAGTGAAAGTGAGGAAAGACAAAGGTAAGACTTGGTACCACATTTCACACTGTGTTGCAGCAAAAGAACCAACAAGAACCACAGGAGAGATCAAGACACACCTGGAGGAGACAGGAGAAGCCCCAGGGAAGGAGTTAGTGGTGAGTACCGACCCCAGTGTAGCTTTTTACAGAGAATACATCACAGCCGAGGACTGGTGGGAGGAAGGTGAAGGAGACCTGTTGGAGACTGACTGTGAGGCTATAGCACACTGTGTGAGCGCGGACCTGAACCTGGGAGCTGGAGTGGCTCTGCAGGTCAGACAAGCGTTTGGCACTACAGGTATAGCCAAGGTGCCCATAGGCAAGTGTGCCACACAAACCACACAGACACACATTATATTTCATTTAGTGACCAAAAGATACTACAGGGAGAAGCCAGAATTAGGAGATCTGATTTCAAGCATACAACACCTGGCCACATTGTTAATATCATTGAACATTAACACTCTAGCCATACCGAAGCTGGGTTGTGGACTAGACGGATTAGACTGGAGGACTGTGAAGCCAATCATTAAAACTTTACTTAAACCAACCGGTACCAAGGTGGTGGTGCACCATCTTCCATCCTAGGATGGAACTGTGGGAAATAAGAGACATGTTGTCGGGACGTGTCGGACGTCCAGATGAGGCCCAGTACCAACAATATGTTAGAGTAGGGAGATTAACTTTGAGAACATGGACTTGGCTATGGGGGGGAACATTTCTAGCCGCAGTGATAATAGGAGCGGTGGTAATATTTAGTGTAGGAAATCAGAAACAACCCAATAACGTGAACGTAACTTTGTGTCGGTGGGATGACAATCACACTGTCTGCAAAGAGGTGAGGCCCGATGAGATCCACAGCCCTAACCCGCTAGTAAACGCGACCAAACCAGAGAAAATAGACTTTAAAGTAAGAAAACCAAGAGAAGCTGGAACCAGGCCAGTAGGACAGTCCAAGGACCGGTGTGTACGGACATACGGAGGTGTGGAGTTGAGTTATAGAGATGGTACAGCCTCGAGCTGGACTTTTGACTTATGTGAGGTAGTGGACTGCGGGGGAGCCAATGCCTCATACAGAGGATGTGATTTGTACATATGTTGGACCAATCAAGTTAATGCGGGCTGTCATGGAAGGGGGAGTTTCTATAGTGCAGACTGGTGTCCTGGTTGGGGGTCGGTGATAAAGTACTCGGGGAGATGGAAACCGACATTAGGAGATAAGAAAGGTAACCCTTCCACGACCTCTTTGAGCAAATGGTGGGTCGATGTGTCGTTTCAGCGAGATTATCACGTGTCCCAAAATCCAGTAACTTTTTCTGTCAAATGGAATGCGCAGATATGGGGTAATAACAGACCGTTGTACTTCACCCTGGGGGTGGAACAATCAGGACGTGACATATGGGGAATAATTAAACTCAGCTATTTAGCCAAACCCAAGCCACTCAGCCCAGCAAAACCTGAGGCAAAAATAAAAGAGGTGGAGGATTCAGCAGACAAGTTCACTCTAACCACAGATTTCACTAAATTATCGTCCCAGCATTTAATAGAATTAGCAACCGGTTACAGCGGCTCGAATTTGTGGTTGTCATGGCTAGAACAAAACAGTAGAGAAAATGGGTTAGAAGGTTGTGTGGCCTGTGCGGCGGCCCGACCCGCGTTGATGACCTCACCAGCCCCACTGAATCCTGAAACAGATCCAGTAGGATATCAGTGTATGTTGAATTTAACTAAGGTGAAAAGTATTACGACCTCAAATTGTTCCAACCTGGACAGTATTTTTCCGTATGTCAAAAATTTGGAAGGAGGTAACGCTCCTTTCGTGCCAGTGAAACTTACAGGGCAATACCAATGTTTTAACTTGACCGAGAAAGACGCAATCATGAGTGTGGGAGAAATTGAACCAGATTGGTGTAACGCCACAACGAAGGTCCCGGGGATAGGGAGAGTAGCCCGGGCAGGGATCTGGTGGTACTGCGGAGGACACACTCTGTTGGCATTAATACCAGGAAAAGCTAAAGGAATCTGTGCTATGGTTAGACTAATCACACCAATAACAATGATAGGGCTGAGGGAAATCACACCGCAGCCTGCTACAGCACAAGGGAGAAAGAAGCGTGATGCCTTTGATTTGTCCATAGGGTCACCAACATACATTGACTCCATAGGAGTGCCTCGGGGGGTTCCCAATGAATACAAGCTAGTTGATCAAATAGCTACGGGCTTTGAGAACATTCCAATTATATCAGCCTTGTTTCCAGTAACACCGAACAAGAATGTAGATAGGATCAACTTTGTCCATTACAATGTGCTGAGATTAACCAACCTAACGAGAGACGCAATAGAGGGGCTGAGCGAACAACTGAGAGCTACCTCACTGATGGCCGTACAAAACAGAATGGCTCTAGATATGCTCCTGGCGGAAAAAGGGGGTGTATGTTTCATGTTTGGCGACAACTGTTGTACCTTCATTCCCAATAACACCGCACCGGACGGGTCGGTGACCAGAGCTCTGGACGGACTGAAGGCCTTATCTAAGGAGATGCAGGAGGCCTCAGGTATCAGTAACCCCATGGAGGAGTGGTTCACGAAGGTGTTTGGGAAATGGAAGGCACTAATTATGTCTTTGTTTATGTCAGTAGCAGTGTTCATTGCAATTGTTGTTATTTGTGGATGTTGTTGTATACCATGTATCAGATCTCTCACCCAAAGGTTGATCACAGCCGCGATTGAGAAGGGGGATGCAAAGAACCCACCACCATACACCATGCCACTGATGGTGGAGGATGATGATGACATATCATCTGAAGAAGACGATTCTGTGTGAAAAACTTGTTGTTTTTGATTAATTATGCTTGCTTTGTAGGTATTGGCAGCGACAGCGACTGATGAAGAATGAAGACGCACCACACATTAGAGCACAACCAACAGCACATGAAAGCTGATTCACTAGCTTAAAAGTAATATGCATGACACATGGGCACATTAATAGAACGGGTCGAGGTGATCTCCCACCAGGCGGGACCTGGGTCTCGGGGACAACGTCAAGTCACGAGACCGTGGGAGATGAAGGGGGGCATCTCCGAATAGTCTGAAAGGTCTCGGCCCACGACTGGGGAGTGATCCAGAACCCACCAATCACATAAAAGAACACATAGACGTTGTACTAACTGACATAGTCACACTATGAATGTATACACATTTAGGGATTTTTATGATTGTCTTTCTTTTAATAAGTGCACTGGGCTAGATAGATTTTAGTATTAGACTAGAGTTAGACCAATGTTTTGGTCTAAAAGGGGGAATGTTGGAAAAAAGAAAATTAAAGGCTAATAACTTGATGTGTCAATTTAGTGTTTTTCAGGAAGACTGTGGGAAAGCAGGAGTAAGGAGGCCTCAGTGGCCTTGAGGAGAACAGAAGGGGCCTATTCAGTGCAGGATGTGTAGCAAGCAGTTTTTAGATAACCAGGCACACAGGCTGGGAGAAGAGGAGCAGGTGAATTTCCATGGAGAGCAGCCAGGATTGGGGAGTTATCGAAACTTAACAATTCGAAACTTATGGACAGAGAGTATGAAAGAAAGGACATCGCCCAGCACGGGAGGCTTTTCGCTTGGACACTGCTGAGATCCACTTGGGTTAGGTAGATTCCTAGGCAACTAGCACCAGTGCACTGAAGAGTTTGTACCACGAATACTTCTATTATATTGCATTCATTAATATTCTATATAAATCATTTTAAAAGAACTTTTGTTGTCAAGACTTTGCTTGGACCACTCAGTCAAAAACCAGTCGGTTCATCGGGGCGGTGTTGGGGCCCGTCTGGGTCGGAGAAGAAAATTCCCAACACCCATCACATCACTGTTCGCCCATCAGGGTGAACAGTAGGATCCAGGAGAAACTTGAAGCTTTGATCTTAACCAAGTTCCTTAAGTTATCATACCCAATACTCCTATCAGTAAGCTGAGGGCTATATTTTTATTATTCATTCTTTGTTTACACTTTTAGCATGTCCTGATTCTTACATGATGTTGGGTCTGTTTTTGAAAAGGACACAACACAGGTCCTTTTGCCTTTTTAAAAAAGTGTGTCCATAATCTTTCTGAAAAACATAGATTTGGGTTGGTATTTATTATGATATATTTTTAAAGAATTTGTTTGCTTGGGGGAGATTTAATTTTAGCCTTTTCTCCTTCTTAACGTGGAAGTTGTTCTGGTTTTATCAGCAGTGTTGGGAGTGGTTCTTGGCTATTTTTCCCATTTAATTTAATTACTATGCTTTGGGCATGAAAGTGCAACCTTATGTTATTTCTCCTCTTGCTCATGATTACCAAGAAAATGAAGTGTGTGTGACAGCTAGTTACATAAAGGGATTTCATTGGTTTATGTAAACAACAAGCATGTGCTCTGGTAATGTTATTATATTACGGAAACATAAATTATTTCTAATACAATCTTCATAAAATCCATTTACCTCTGCAGTGTAATAGACCATGCTAATAGACAAGCACCAGACAGCTGCACGTCACATTCTGTCCTCTTTCTTTCTAAAAGTCCACAGCCACCTGGCATCTACTCTTTACCCTTATCAGATACATGAGTTAATATTGCTAATCAGATCCTCAGTTCAACATAGCTATAGTAGCGATAGATATGGATGGCCGAAAGAAATTGCCAACATTAATCATCCATTTTGAGAGGAGTTAAGGAGATGCTAGTTTCATTGCAGTACAGTCAGAAAATAATCAGATGATACTGGCAAACTAGACAAGGGAACAAGGAATGCTGACAACTTAAGGTATGGCCACCATAAATTAAATTAAGCCATTAACACAGAAAAATGACTTCAGATGCTTAACATTTCCATGATTTCAATCCTGAGAACATGCAGTAACTGTGACGGATGGTGTGTGCATGGAAGACAGGATGCATGACAAATAGTTTTAACAAAAACTAAAGTAGAATGCAAACACACACTAGCATGAAAACACAATAAGGGATCCGCGAAAAGAGTAACATGCACCCAATATCCAATGTCAGCAACTACAACTACAGCTGTCTTGAATGTATAGACCAAAATACATCTCTCAAGTTTTGTTTTGGGTACAATTAACATTTATATGATTTGTCATATGTCAAAACCTTGGTGTTGTTAGTATCTTGCTTTACTAGCCTGCCCAAATAGGTGAAATCCACATGTATTAACTTGCATAAAGATAAGTGTGATCAAATCACCATGGTCATTTCAGTCCTGCTCCAGCACAAATGGTGAATTATTATTCAGGACTGAGATTCATTATCCTACCTGGTATCCTGTTGAGATCCTGTTAGTTGTCTTTTGTTGGGGAAAATTGTAGCATGTGGTCACAGTAGTAGGCCTAAGTGGTCACCTTTAAATCTATATTTAAAGGCTTCCAAAAGCATATTTCAAAATTTTGTGTATGTGAGTTTATCACACAGGATTATTTGCCCAAAGCCCACAAAGAATGCAAAGAGGGCAGCTAAATGTGAGTTAGTGAGAGATTTACAACAAGCTTCACGAGGTACATAATAATGCTACTGATTCTCTTTGCTGAAGTCATGCACTTTACAATCATTTTAGCAACCTCACACTTGCTCAGTGTGATACTTGTTTCTAACAGTCAGACTGAGGCTTTGATGTCTGATATCTGGTATTCTTTGGAATTCATTTAAAGACATATGGAAAAATGTCAAAATGTCAAAAAATGACAACTCTCTCAAGTTGAGACTGTCAAAGGACACTGTCTGAAACTACAGCTTAGCCCAAACCCACTACATGACCTCTACTGAACTTAGTACTTGCCCTCTTTTAAAATAATCTAAATGTAGTTTGAATAACAGCTGTTTGACTCTAGTAACAGAGGAAACATGGAACAGATGAAGTGGATAATTGGTTTATTGCAGTGGCAAACCGTACCTACCGGCCATGGGCCTTCACTAGACACAACCAAATGAAAAAATTACCGTAGTATCTGCTTCGAAAACCTCACGGTAGTGCTGGCTAGGAGCTAGCTAAGTAGCTAGCACATGAGCTAAAAACTCACGAGACACCAACCACACAGAACTGACGTATGAGGACCAGCGAGAATACCCTGAGCACATTGGAGCACACCCCCACCATTCTAATTCGAAATATGATTGGTTGGTTAAACTGCAAATCCATAATAAAAGCTCTCTTAATGTAAAAGGCAAAGGGTATGGGACAGATAAACAGAAGGTCCTAGGGGAGGTCCTTTGTCTGTTTTACCTAGAAACAACGGTGTGAAATATTCTGATTGGTTGATTTTTTTTCCCCAGCACAAGCACGAAAAGTGGATTTGAAAGCCGATTTAGAAGAAAAATACAAATTATCGGTGAAGTGTTATTAACATATATTGCATATAATAGATACAGCATCTTTTTCAAGATCAATGGACCTTCAGAGAAGGCATTGAAGGCCCCGATGGTTCACCACTGGTATATTGTGAGTATAAAGACTAAATTGTAACTGGTTTATTCACTGTAATCCTGGGGTAAATTTTTACTTGTTACTACTGGTTCCTGACCTGCTTTGGATTCTGGATTGTGTCTCTACTCTACACCTCCCTGATGTATTGGTCTTCTCATACCGCTGTGTGGTTGTGGACTCTCGTGTTTTATCTTCTTTTCCCCTTTGCCTCTCATTTTTCTACTCTGGATATTGACCTGTTTTTGTTTTATTTTCATCCCTTTTTGAATAAATCTGCATTACCTTATTCTGACTGCAAGCACCTGAGTTCCATCTGTTGCATTACAAGTCTTTTTTTCTGTTTCTTTAAATGAGCTGTTACAAAACATTGTGTTTAGAAAATCAAAATAAAAATTATTTGATTTGAAAAAAGATACGAGAATTTAAGGCCTCAAGAGATGAGGGTTGCTCATGAAGAGAGAGAAAAAATGGAGTGTTTATTGTCTGGCATTCTGTTTTGGCATCCTTCCCATCACCACATGTCACCCTGGACTCTAATGTGAATCTAGATTGCCTTTCTGGGAGAACCAGGGACAGGTAAGAAGGAAATATTCCTCTCCATTACTCTCGAGTCCCCAGTTTCACCCGTCTGACAACTGCTCCTTATCCTTCTGATGTCCATCACATTTCTCACCGTCTACTTCGTCTCCGCAACTCCTGTTCCTCCCACTGCTCCTCCCACTGGTCCTGTACCACGTAGACTCTCTGCGGGTCTGGGCCGATACCTCCTCGTTCGTCTGTGGGTTTATAGCCATAAGCATCCTAGCTCTAATATCGACTCTGTGGTTATAACACAGGTTGTACAAAGTTTTGTTGTTGTCTGTGGAAGGTTGAACCTTTTCTGTGTGATGCTCTAGAACATGATCAAAGACAGAGAAAGCACCACATGAAAAGGTATCATGAAAGAGGTATTGCTTCTGTGTTGTGATCAGGGGCGATTTTAGGATCTGGTCTTTAGGGGTGCCCAGCCCCCAGTGCTCACAGAGGCACAATACCAAAGTATTGCGCAGGTGCAGAGCAAGGTTTTTGCATAATATAATATTAAAAAAATTTGTTGAGCCAGGGGGTGCTGAGCAACTTCACGGTGGTGCTCTAGCACCACTAAAAATACCCTAGCCTCGCCCCTGGTTGTGATCTCAATTACATTAAGTCCAGATGTTCACTGAGTTGAAGGTTATTATGTTTGTGTTTCTCTAAATTGAACAGATGCTCTTTCTTTTGGTTGATACTTTCTCTGCGGTTTTCTTCTACTCTGAGCTACAGAATCCCCTATACTGCCTTCCCACTGTAGATGCTGGTGAAATAAGGGCTGATATATTAAATACAGTCACCTTAGTTGGTCTTATGTAGTAGTAAACAATATTATATTATGACTCTGATGAGGCAAGACCTGCTATTAATGCAGTGCTCTCCCTGCAAATGAAGAGGATTCCCCTGAACAATCTCTTTTATTAGCATACACACTTCCTTCACATCCACTCTGTTTGCACTGTGAAAAAAAGGCTGTGCTTACTACCCCCACATTCTGTCTTCTGTATGAAATGCCATACAGGGAAAAGAACACTACACACCTATAGACCTAGGGAAATCATTTGAAATGCAATGCAGAGCTATTGTATTGATGCTAAGCAATGTGGCTAGTGCTGGTGTAATGGGACGTTTTCGTTCGTCAGTCACTGTAATGTCCTCAAACCCTTCCAATGCTTTAAAGGGGGTATGGAATCAAATGGTATTTTGTGCTCAAACAACACATAAAGAACGTAGCCCCTCTCCACTGAGAAATCTGTGTTCTAAAATCTCTGCTTGTCAGACAGCTGGGGATCACAGAAGCCTGGGTTGAACACGCACATGAGCAGAATTGCAATGAAAAATACACACAATGAGGACTTCACAGAGAATAATGTCTTTATCTTTGCACATGCTCATGAGTGATTTTCCAGTCCACAGTAGGCACAGGGCAGTAGTGCTAAATGGCCTTTTGCGGGCTGTTGCAACTGCAAACTGGTACCAACTGGGAGGTGATATTAGAAATGCAAGGGAAAAACAGAGTTAGGGGGACTGGCCAAGGTACTCGTGGTCTGATGAAGATGTAACACCATGTCCCTGGCTGCCAGAGGGAAGTCAAATGACCGTCATCGCAGAATACAGCTGATTGGTCACTCAGTTTCAGGTGAACCAAACTAATTGCTCGTTTTCCCGTAGACTGCATGTCGTCTACAGAGGGAAATGAATCAACATAGTGTCAGGACTGTTGGTTGTTAGCGTACTAGCCATTTCCAAGGGAACCTCTACTTTTCACAAAGATTAATGTACTGTATTCAAAATGCCTTTGAGTGTGAGATTTACAAGAATAAAATGAAATTTTTATTTTATTATTTATTGAAATTTATTATTTATTATTTATTGAAATTTATTATTTTGAAATAAATGTTGAAGAGTAAAAGGTGACTAAAAAGGAAGTTGTTTTGAGACAACTTACGATCTGAGCATTTTTAGTTCGATCTGATTAATCTTTTTATATCATTTTGAGATAGTTAGCAGAGTTTAAATTAAGTTACTATTTGGGAATCCGACTCCGAAGAAGAAGCGGAATTTTGTTACACTGTAACACAAGACATCTAGCCTTGACCTTTTGACCTCATATATCATATCTTTCTTTTACACAAATTATAATACAGACAGCCCTCTCTTGCCATCTCTTTCATGAATTTAATTTACTCTTCTCAGTATGCAGAATCACATTAACGTTAGTCTTTTATTCCAGTGCTAATACAGGGAGGCACAGTTAAGGTTTTGTCCTTATTTTAAACCATTTCCTTTTGTCATATAGGAGTTTTACAACAAAAATCAACTGACCCAAAAGCCCCGACATTTTTCGAATATCATAAAAAACTGTCATTTTGGAGGTATAAGAATTACTCACAGCAACAACACACAAAATTCTGCCCACAAAAACATCTGTTGTGTAATTATTGCCCAAATGCATTAACATTGGTTTGTGCTGCATCGATAGTTGATAAGGAACACTTGTTAGTGCAGACTTGTGAAGAGGCTTTGAATTCAACCCTTCATACCTGACTCCCTTTCCTCAAAGTGTGTGTGTGTGTGTGTGTGTGTGTGTGTGTGTGTGTGTGTGTGTGTGTCTGTGTGTGTGTGTGTGTGTGTGTGTGTTATTAAAGGTAATGGATAAATACTCAGTCTTTCTTTCTTGTCAAAGATATCATACAGATCATTTGTAAAAATGTCTTACTGTATTTTTTTGTATGTCCCAAGAGTGTTTATCGGAATCTGGATTTTATTGTGTGGAATATCCATTAAACTTAGTTCTTTTGTTCAGATTTTACTGATGCAAGAACAACTTAATGAAAACCTTTCCTAATTGATGCTAGATGCTGATTTAACACTAGTCTACAGCTACTGAATAATTTGACTCATATCCTTCAATTTTTGTTAACACAGCTGTGATCAGCGTTACTAAGTCTGCACATTTTTAACATACTGGTCATGAAAAATATAACTGTCTCCAAACCAAAAAAGGACTGTGTTGAAACTTTTAAGTGCTTCTATTTAAATGCCAGAGACAATCTGAAAAGTAGAAAGGTCAGACATTTTCCTGTTGTGGGTTTTGCTCCAAAGGCCTGGCGGTGCTAGGTGAGAGGAAGATAAACTGGAGCCCTGCAGTGCTATGAGTGGTGCTGAGGAGAGAGGATAAAAGATGCACCTGGCCTTGCAGACTCCTAGCATCCTTCATCAGCACCACTGACAGCACCACGTGAAGCCCAGATACGAAGCCATTCAAAGACATTCATTCTGGACGCTGCCCTAAAACGTAAATGTGTGGGAGTAGTGCGTTACAAATTTTCATCATACTGTAGAGAGTGCCGCTTTTCCATGACCAGACATCAGGGCATCAGACATTAGAGTAGATCAGACATCAGATTAGATCAGACAACAGAGTACATGAGAATGCAGAAATATGCACCAGGCAATGGCTTCATTAGAAATACACAAAGGTGTTTCTCAAGATAAGGATATGTCGCAAGAAAACATGATGTGCTTGTTAGATGCTTTTGTGCATGAGTTATTTTAAACAAAATAAAAAGAAAGAAAAAATCACTGATAAAAAACATTAGTGTATGTCAAGTCAAAACATGTCACTTTGATATAACACATCAGATCAACAGATCTCATCTCATTCTAAGAAGACTCAAAAGCCTATGAAAGTAAGAAGGTGTAATGGTGTCCACCAGTATGTGGTGGAAGCTTTGCTCATGGTGGTTGTTTATGCTCTATTATATGTGTGTTTGTTATGCTTGTCGCAACACACCTCCCTCAAGTGGTGTGTGTTGTGCCACGTTCAGCACACTGCCTGTGTGTTGTTATGTTATTATGTTGTGCCATTTATAAGCCCTTTTTGGTTTTTAGTATTGCACATTTATATTTGGTTTTGTTTTCATTCTGAGACTCAGGTTTGCCTCCTTTTTTCTTCACCATGACCAAGCAGGTTTTCCATCTGGTTTTACAGTAGGTTTTGAAACATTTTGAAAAATTACTTCACACAATCTATTAGTCACTAATTGGATTACCACACCAATCTATTGGCCAGTATGAATTAGTTAATCAAGAGCTAGGTACATTTCTGAGGTTATCCTGTAGGTCCAATTGGCATCATTTTCACCCCTGGGCTGAGATGGCACAGAACTCTCTCACAAATTCTTGCACCAATCCAGCCCCATAAATGCCCTAGTCTGCAGGTTCCTCACTCTCACAGGAAGCTACCCAGACACTTTGGTTTCTTGTCATCTTAGGGCTTGACTACTGCAACATGCTACATGTTTTGACCTGATCTTCTTCAGACCATCATACCTCTACAGTTGATCCAGAATGCAGGCTTTGGCTGGTCTTAAATCATCCAAAGTTCCAAAGCATCCAAAGGTGGTCTTCCGTCATCCGTACACGTTCCTACACTTCTGCATTCGCTTGTATGGCTTCCAATAGCAGCTCCCATCAAATGTAAGTCCTAAATCACACCTACAAAGGCAAGAATGGACCAGCCACTTCCCACATGTTGACAATGGTCGATCTGTATCTCGAGTATGGCTCAGCTTGAAATGCCATCCTTCAAGTCTCGCGTCAGACAGGCATGAAAACTTTTCCATGTCCTGGCTCCCAGATGGTTGGATGAACTTGTACTAGATGTCCAAACAGCACAATTCGAGCAGCTTCAAATGCAGACTGAAGACTTATCTGTTTGAGGAGCGCTAGTAGGAGGGCTGGCTAGCTGCAGCACCTGACCGACTGGGACCGTCCTGAGGAGAGGTGTTTGGTACCGGGATGGGATGTCGTAGACCCAGAGCTGGCCACTGACTTCCACCGGCTTCATCAAGGAAAGCCTGAACCACATTCCAGAGGCTACCTGAGAAGACACCCTGGTAGACCTCTTGTGGCTCATCCTAACCTGTGCACCATACCATTGTTCCATTTGTGCTACTTTTCCTGGTATTTAGACAGTCAGCCCAAGGCACAATCGAATTACTTGGCCGCTTAGATATCATGATGAGCCTATTAATTACAAAAGAATTTGGTGCTGAGGGCCCCATAAAGGCTTGGACAGACCCTGTATTTATATTTGGGCAGTTTGGGCCTGTTGTCTGCCTCAAATGTTTTGGTTGCACATGATCTGGTTATATATACACACTTTGGATTAACTCTCGTTAATAAAATGAACATCTATGTTTATTTCTATGTTCAAGTGTCTGGGTATTGTCTATCACATCACGCATGGTAACACATTACCATCATTCTCAAAGTATTCTCAAAAATAACAACATTAAGTGTTGCTGCTGATGTTAAATACACTGTAGCAAGTTTGTTTTAGTATTGTGCAATGTGGTTTTGAACATGGCTCAGATCTTTTATTTGCTATAATTTTAAACTGTTTTATTATTATTTGGTTTAAATCGAAACCTTTTACATATATGGTAATAATGTTATAGCACGTCTGGAGTGAAAATGCACAAGGGAAAGAGGCAAAGGGAGCAGGGATGATGAATTCATTCACCCTCTGTGCACTTTGCTGCATTACTGTTAATGATCTCTTGTTTTCAGACTTTGTAATAGTGTTCATTACCTATTCAGTTTTAGCAGGAATCGAATCTAATCTGTGGTTTCTTGAGTGGTAGCTGTGTTTATAAAGACCTCAGAAAAAGAGCTATGACTGTGTAGTATATTCCATGTTTTTGCAATGTATCTAGTGTCTGCTTACATTGACACGAGGGAGTGTTGTGGTTCCCAAGAAGGGGGAAATCGTGACACGCAAACATCATGCTGGTATGAGAATTAGGATTTGTGCCTGCGGACACTGAAGCTCTACAGTGGCACATCAAAGACCTCACTGATAAACAAGGCAGAAGAGACAAGCCAAAGGAGGGGGGAGAAGTGTTGCCCTTGCCCCTGCCCTGGTTGCACCAGAGGCAAATGACCGTAGGAGCCTGATCACTCTGGTCTGGCAAGCCTACCACTCAATGGCCACACTCTGACCTTAGATTCCTTCTTCAGTGGACATACACAGCAGTGCCTTGATGTGTCGTGAGGGAAGAAGAAGAACTGTGACAAGCTTTGCTCCAACATGGAGGACAACAACTGTCATCTTATTGCCAGCCAGTTAGGGGGTAGTAGAGCACTATAGCTGCAACCTGTCTGGGGTTCCGTTTAGTCTACTCACAGACACTGGCACAGTGCCCTTACTGCTGCGGCCTGGCTTACTACCTGAAACAACAGGTGCCACCCCACCCGGCTGGAAGAGCACTACAGAATAGCTTATCTCGATCACCAGCAAAAAAAGTAGAAATGAGTGTGAAGAACTTGCTACCTGTGCGCCTGAGTAGCAAAGTTCTGGCTAGCAGTGATCAAAGACCATTACATTGTTGAGTTGAACTACCTCAGTGCCTCTAAAGCTTCACTCCACACCTGCCACGTCTTCTTGGTGAGGCCAACCATGGATCCATGGATGCTGAACCTACAGAACAGGGAGGCCGACGGTAAGCTCATTGGGACAGAGAGCGCTGCGTGACCACGCCCACAAGGACTTTTATTCTGTGAAACCCCCATCCTTAGAGGAGCAGAAAACGCAACCCTGGCTCCATCGGACGTGCAGAGGAGAAACAGCAGAAGACTAGAAGAGAAAAACAACGTTGCTGCAAATGAGGACTGTACTCAAAACAACTTAGTACAGCATCATATCAACACCAGCACTGCCACATCTACCTTTAGCCCCGCCAGTTGCTTCTCACCTAGAAAGAGATGGAAGAGCAAACGTTGAATGAGATGGTGGATGCAGGATGGTGTTTTAGCAGCAATTATACTGCCATTTTTTGTCATTTGTAAAGTCATCTTTGTTTGGTTCTCTGAGTGCTTGATGGTGTTGACTGCTTCAACAAAGCAGTGCAGAGCTGCTAAGTCACACATTCTGAGTTTTCTTTCGCAAATGTCACAATATTTTAATAATACCACAGTGTGGCATTTTTTTCTCGTAACTGAAGATCGTATGTCTATTAAAATATAATTCAGATCAGTCAGCTCTGTTTTCATTACTGTACTTCTGCATCTAGAATGCCTTGTTCATAACAAGTGTGGCGGGAAGACTACATCAAGGTGCTGTGAATATTGGCTCATCCTGCCTCAGACACAGGGCAAAGCACCTTCCAAAAGTGTTTTTATTCTTCTTCTCAGAGACGGCGGCACTGTCTTACTTCTCTACTGATCTCGGATCAGTTTTCTGCTCCCGTTGCCTTTATTAATATGAATATATAATTGGAAAACAGCTAACTTCACACTCTGCCTCATTCTTTCTCAGCAACAGTTGACAACAAGGGTCGTGATCTTTTCATAGAACAGAAGCCTGTTAGCATGGTCTCATCTATCTGAGAGACAGTTAGACAGTGTTTTCTGTCTGCTTGCACTGAAAACCAGGCCTGGATGTCACTGCAGTCATGACTTCTGGATCATCCTCTGCTTACAGCTGGCAGCGTGTCACTAAAGTCCGAGCCACTTAACCACAGACTGAGCTTCCGCACCAGCTCCACGCAGCGCTTCAACTACTGTGCTTCCATGGGTTGTTTTGTGATTAACCCACAGCTATTGGCCATTGAGCAGCATGCTTATTTCAAAAACCAGTGGCGTAATCGTGGACAAAATGAGCATGTTCTCAATGTTCTCAGCTTGAGTTGGCATTATCCGGGGAATGTGGGGGATGGGGGAGGCTTGTTAAGGCTGCCTGCATGGGTTATGACAGCAACTGACTCATGGAGGCTGCACCGGCAGCTCCCTGGGGTCTCTCACAAAACTCTGGGCTTGAGAACATGAGTGCCATGGTGTGAAACGACCCCCTCGTCGCCTCCACCACCTCCTCCCACCACCGTAAATGCGTGGGGCGGCACGCTGAGGGCTGACTACACCCACAAACCTGCCAAATGTGTGTGTAACTCCTCCACAAACACACACACACACACACACACACAAATGCATAGCTGCCTGCAGTACCACACAGTCACAACCTGATGTTTTATCCCTATATAGCCGCTATTCCCCTTCAGTGCTTACCAGGAGCACGAGCAGGGTGTGTGTGGGTGTGTGTGGGTGCAGGGCTTCTTGACCACCATCTTCTCTCCTCACCCAGGTTCATGCTAGCTGAGGTTTGATGACATGGGGTTCACTAGCATGGAGACCACCACCAGACTCCTGGGCCAAAAGGCAGAGAACTGAGGACATTTTCAGCTGTGGTGACTGGCCCACATGCATTGAACCAGTGCTCCTTTGACTGTAGCTGAGACCCAAATGAGCCATATCTACACACTGCTGCTGTTGGCCCCTGCAGGCCTATTGATGTGAAACCTATTACAGGACTGTGTGCAAAAGCATTTCCTTACTTAATACTCCAGTCTCACTAGGAATCTGGCAGACTGTGAGGCCTGGCACTGGAGTTTGGGTTTTATTGATATTCTTGATTTGTGTTAATGGAAAAATCACCTGTGGTTTTGGCAGAGTTTGATACAAAACACTAAAACACCCGAATAACCCAACCTTTGACAAAAAAACCATATAAACTGATAAATGCCAAACTGGTTCTTGAAATGAAAAGACGTGTTGGTAATTATCCATCTGGATTTGGATCAGTAGTTTCTGTAGTTGTTGAGCTTTTTGCAGTAAATTAATATTTTTATTACAATCTACATGAGCAAAGTTAAATAAACTTGTCTTTAAACAAATGTCTTTGTGTAAGTGTGTAGTCTGAGAGGCTTTTATGCAAATTCACAGGTTCCTGCTCATGGTTGGCAGTGTCTGAGAAATGCACCATTACGTGCCATGCTCACACTGTACTGATTCTTGTGCTGATAAATGTCCCATGCAGATATTTATTTAAAACAGAGCGCTGTCCTCCAAGCAGGAGCATGGAGGTGTCCTCTCATCAATCCAGCATGATGACATCATTCTTTGTCTGATGCCTTGTGTGACAACGTGAAGAGCATTGTTGCATAAAATTGAAGAATGACATATTAGGCTGTTGTGAGCAATTAGATCAGACCTCCACATCAGGGAATTCACTGCCGTAGTTTAAGTTATGCTGTACAAGAGGACTGAAGGTGCAAGGTGTGGTGCAGATTGAGACACCCATGTGATTTTAAAACCGATGTGAAAAGCTACAGTAAGTCAATGAAGGGAACATGGCAGCGCAGTGATGTGTGTAAACACAGAACGTTTGAACGTGAGTCATACTGCTGCATTATGGGTCAGCTGGGAGGGTCTAGTGGCATGTGCTGGGATGCCTGCCAGCACTTGAGTCGCAGAAATCCAGAGATAGGACGTGGACCTGAGGTGCATCTCTGGAAGGAAGTGGCCAGATTCCCCAGGTGTGAATGTCGGTGTGGGAGCACTGGGGATATTCACAGGGTGTCAGGGATGAGGACTGCTTAGGAACACTAATTATTGGGAGCAAGGCATTCAGTGTGAGCACATAAAAAACGGGTCAGGGCTGCAAGCAACATGAGCTAACAGCGTGTTGACTTTACTGTCTTGTGTGTAGGGGCATCGGAGGTGCCACAAACAGTGGTAGCGTTGCTCTCTGGCATGGTGTGTACACACACACACACACACACCCACACACACGGTTCTTTGTTTCTTCTTACTCCAGGTTCCCTTGGCTCTGTAGTTCACATGAAGGACAGCATGTCGGGAGTGTTTCAGTTGAGTCTGAAGTTTGTAGTTTAGGTGCCACTATATTGTAGATGCACAGATGCTCTTTCTTATTTGTTGAACAATATCTTTAGAACCACAACTTATCATTTTATATATGTTAAATAAATATATGGTAATATAATTTCTGCTCATTTTCATTACTACTTTTGTAATGTAGGTATAAACACCTTTGATTGTGCTTATCTCACTCTGCTGAGGTTAAACATTTCCATGGAATCATATCACACATTTTCAAGAGAGAATCAGAATATGTCTGATGCATTAAACATGTCCAACTACTGCTTGTTATTGCATTAAACACACATTTTGTTGAATACTAAAATTAAATAAGCACATTAGCATTCATATACCCTTACTGTTGCAGCTTTGTACAAAGCAGTGACATTTTTTTACTGCATGATTGCTCAGATATTTACTGTAATGTAAATTTTTCTGGGTTTCTATGTATTTGGGTAGTGATGGCAATTTTTGTAGCCTCTATCTAGGTTTTCTCCCTGGCTCCCATATACTGAAACTGCGAGCTTTGCCCCTGATTTTCATGTATGTGGTTGTCCAGAGGAAGTGGTGGATGACAACCTTGCTCATTTTGCTTGCTCAAAGAGTGGATGCACAAACTTAGGAATGGACAGATGTTGGGCCAGTATGAATTCCTTTGGTCCGCACTTACCAGTCTACATGTAAAACAGGGACTAACATAATGTACTTAAACATGCATGAATCCTCCTGGATGATGCAGATGTATTCATTTTTAAGGATTCTTTGCTAATCTCATAAAGATGAGACAAGAATATCAAATACATGCTTGACAAGAGTGAGGTAATCGTGACTACAAACAAATAACTATGGTACTGTAGCCTGAACCCACTTTAGATGCACTGCATATAAATGTATTAACACAGCCACTAAAATCATTAGCACAAAGGATCAATTGTCTTCACCCATTTCTCCTCATGCATTAATGCAGGAGTTGTCTATTGTATCTCTTACAAGAGATGTAATCGAGTGTACATTAGAGATTCAGGGGAAGGCTTATTTGACCAATCAGACCATTTTGATGTTTCTGTTTACATGGCCAGTTGTTGTTATCGCACCAATGAAGTTATGAAACCTAAGAAAACTGCTCTAAACACTGAGAACGTTCTGGAACTGCTGTCACCACCTAGAACTTCAGAAGCACTTTGCTTGGATAACTCTGACCTATGTCTCAAACATCATGGAAACCTTGTGTTCTACACTGCAATATCTTGTGTTGTACATATTTCTCTATATTTCTACACTGTAAAAAACAGAACTTAAAATTGCTCCTTACTATGATTTTTAGTTTAGCTGAGCCAAAAATAATTAATTGCACCATAAACTATAACAAAGTAATTAGATCGGCTTACTTTATTGAGTTTCTTGTTAAAAGTTGATCTGACCTTACAACCTTCATTGTCAAAACATACAAATTGTAGTTGAACCCTAGTTAAGGCCAGGCCAACTCCTCTGCGCATGCTCAATTTGACTCCTTAGTTGAGAACGGGGCGGGGTTTGCAATTTCTGCCAGAATTTGACTCCAGACAACTTGAAATGGATTGCACCTGCAGCAAGCAGCGACCTACGCTACTCTGAACTGAATATTAACGTCCAAATGTGTTTTGTCATTTGTCTTACATGACCCAACTTCAGTTAGCTATTCTTAGTATTGAATTTAGAGATTTATGTACATGTGAAATACATACCAGTCAAGTTTTGTATTTAATAATACGAGACATTTCCCGTATCTGACGTAATCGCGTATCGCATAATTTGCATATCGGTTATTTGCATATAGCTGCAATCGAGGCTGTAGGAGAGACGAAAACATCTTTGGAGTTGCAAAAAGTGAAGAAAAAACACCCCAAATATGTTTTGAACTACAAATGTGACTAAACCCGCGAGTTTTCAATTGTTATTTTTTTAAAAAGCATTCATGTGCCGCGCCAAACAGAATTCTTGTCACTACCCTCGCGAGAACTGCCACCTGCAGTAGTCTGGGTAGCAGTTCTCGCGAGGCTAGTGACAGCATTCTGTTTGGAGCGGCACATGAATGCTTTTAAAAAAAATAACAATTGAAAACTGAAAATACGGGAAAATACTGGAAAATAAAAATACGGGGTGACGTCATTACCCATGAGCCCTTGCGGCTCCGGCCCAGTTATGCGTATTATGTGGTGTTTATGTCTGTATAGTGTTATATATTATTGATTATTAATTGTGTGTTATTCGTTAAGTCACCCCAGTCCATTTTTTTATGTACATATGCATTATCCAAGTTTCCCCTCCATGTATGTGTAACGTTGACATCTTCATGACCTCCCCCTGTGTTTCATGTGCATGGCCGAGTTAGTTAAGCCCTCGAGTTTGATCTAATTGTGCCTGTGAGTTCCAATTTTATTGCGAGGTGAGAATAAACCTCTGTTCTTGATGAGAATGGACTTGTCTGTGGCCTTTTGCTCCCACACCATGCCACAATATAATAAGTTGACACAACTTTAAAAACTTGGAAGTCCTGGTATGTAACTTACATTTTAAGGTTTATATACATGGGCAAGATAAATTATCTGAACAAGATATAGTAAATTAGCATAACTTGAATCATTTGGAATTATTTGTAGGCAATACTTAAAATCTGAAGTTTATATACCTGTGAAAAATAAATAATTGGAACAAGAAATAAGTTGGCTCAACTGAGTGAATTTCTTAAAAACTTAAGAGTTTGAGTTGAGATCAAAACTCACAAATCGAGTGCAGTAAGTTGCCTTGAAATTTTGAGTTTTCTCAACTTTTTCTTTTTTACAATGTATATCTCTCTATATGTAGACTATTTATATGGACTCCATATATATAGACTGTGAGTTCAGTCTCTCGCTCTCTCACTCTCTCTCTCTCTCTGTTATGTCTTTCTCTCTCTCTCATATATATATGAAAGTATATATATGAAAGCAACTATAAGGAATGAAGAAAGTCCAGCTGAGAAAGTCAGCTGAATGGGAAGAGCAAGATTCGGCCTATCAACACCTCCGCACTACCAGCCAGATACCCTGCTGGTATAATAAGCTAGCCAAAAGAAGAGATAGAAGTCACTGACACCAAGACAAGGAAACTCTGTACAATGCATGCAGGGTTTCATCTCAAATCCAGCACTCTGAGACTGAGCAATGAGGATAAGGAAGGGGGCTGAGGACTAGTGAGCACCAGAGACTCTATCCAGGATGAAACATGCGAGATCCAGGAGTATGCCAGGATGATGACCGCAGGTGACGATGTGCTTCGTGAGTACATCAGACAGAAGAAACCCATGTTGGATGGGAATGTGGAAGAGCAGGAACCATCACGGGACAATAAATCCCTGTGCAGTATGTACCACAGCAAAGTACAGAGCCTGTAATCATAGTAGCACAGGAACAAGCTCTGAATACAAGATCTGTTGAGGCTAGGATCTATCACACCAGGCAGGACCTCAGATGTGATAGAAACACCAGGAACAAGAAACACAAAAATAACAAGAGCTGAGAGAAGAGCTAGAAAAGATGTGGATAGTGAAGACAATAGTGGTTCCCATGGTAATTAGAGCACTAGGGAACGTAAGCCCCAAACTTGAAGCAATTGGAGAATGATCCCAGGAACAGCATCAGAGATCTGCATCCAGAAGAGCACAGCACTGCACAGAAGAGCGCTGCGTCCAGAAGTCCTGGGAAGAGCACAGTCCTGGGAAGAGCTTAGATGCTACACAGGACCCTCAAGCTGGTAGAAGACTAGCCTGGGGCTGAGTAAGTGGGTAGTTTTCATATATGGGGTGGTGTAAATCTTGCCTTGTGTATGTGATTTTTTAGAACCATTATTACAGATTCACTGACAGGTGTCTTTGTTGCGGTTATCAAAAGCGTCAGCTGCCTGTCTCCCTTTGGGAATGGTGCTGACTGTATGAGAGAACTGAACATGTGAAGGTCAATGGCAGATTGCAGATTGCATTGGACTTTTTGAGTCCGTTGAACTATCCCTGCTTGGTCTTGTGCCGGGATAATACCAGCTTTGTAATGCCTGTACTGCCTGCAGTGGAAAAAGTCACTTTTTGCACCTCTGTCACATCTATTCCTTGAGTGAGTAACAGCTCACCCTCAGGGCCGAAGAGAGAAAGAGAAATAGAAATGTAGAGATACTGAAAAAGAACACTGTAAAGAGAGGTAAATGGAAATACATATTGAAGGGGGGGGGGCATAGGGTTGATATATTTCTGTCCCTTATGATAATCTGGTAATCCTGTACCTTAGCAACAACCTCTGGTGCTAGAGGAATGCCTGTCTGGACTAACGATGTTCATAGAGAACCTGCTGAGGAGAGAGAGAGAGAGAGAGAGAGAGAGAGAGAAAGAGACAGAGAAAGTGATACTTTTATGGTGCTCTTTGCTTTTGTTGTCTAATGAAAGCATCGCAATGACTTGCATTCGTATTGTAAATGACAAACAACAAGCTTTGTTCAAGATTCACTTTATTCCTGCACACGATGCTCCAACTTCAACAGGTCTGGGACCAGCTGAGCGTGCACTTCATTTGTGTTAGTGTGTGAGTCTCGCTGCGTCTGGTAAATCAATAAATATGTTGTAGTAGGAAAGAAATGATGAACTGAGAGATTTCTCATAATTTAATTTTCTCATAAATTTTTATATCAAATATGAATCTCTAGAAAGCCTTTCATGTGTATGTGTGACATTTCTCTGCAGTGCTCAGTCAGGAAGCTTTTGTACTGATTCTGTCGTTTGACTGTGTCTCAATTAAATTACATTCCCATGTTTTTCGGCCACCTCCCACAAGCTGCTCTGAGTGGCTCTCCACAGGGAACATTTGAATTATGCAGAGTGAAATAAGCGAATTCTCACCCTAAAGGTGAACCCTGTCATTAATTCCCACCTTCTTAATTTTTGTGTTAAGGTCCAAATTAATAATTGAATGTACAATATTGTTACTGTCATCTCAAATGTCCCCTCGATAGCTGTGGAGCGATAGACCTGCTTAGGAGGACAAAAGTGCCAGCAGTAGGGAATTTATAGAACAGATACAAAGTGCACTCTTACCCAAACCTCTGTGTCTCCATCGGCTGCCTGGAGTTGTCTGCCTGGTCTGTGTCGGGCTTCTCCACTTACGAACTTATGTTTGGAAATAGAAGGATGTGTGTGGTCATATGGAACTCAGAAGGGTTTCAAAGGCTGCTCCCCCCACAGTGTGAAGTTCTGTCAAAGAGTTGCTAAAGATGCTGATTTGAAGAAGACGTCTCAGTTCAAGTTCTCGCCTTCAGCTTTGCTGGCCTTGGGATGAAGTTTTGGGAGTTTTGCTTCAGCTGTGCTGATAGTTGTAGAAATGTGGGTGGAGAATGCAGTACAGATGTGGATAGGCCACTTTCACTCTCTCCGTGAGCCATGTGTGGAGGAAGGTTTTATTTCCCATGTTGCTGTTTAATACAGATGCAGCACGTTTTATGGCTTAAGTTTTTAAATAGCACACGTGACTCACCTCACAGTATTCTCACCTGTGTGGAGAAAACACCTTCAGCATGCATTTGAGGTTCAACAATGCAGGTAGTAATTTAACACTGCTTTTCACACTCTGCAGGTAGGTGAATCTGTCACCTTCAGTAAGAACAGATGGAATATGTATTATTATATATCTGAATGTATTCACATTTTTCTGCAAGCGGCTAACAATCAGAGGTTTCTTAATGAAGTCATTGTAGCAAAAAAATATTTATTTTTTCTTAGAATAAATGTTTTATATGTTGCTCTTTAAAAATTTAATATTCAGCAGTATTGTGCCTTGTCATAGAATGAGAAGCCAGTTCAACCACTTACAATGCAGTGCAGCAACAGTGCGTTACAATGAAGAGCACACCTGATTAACAGCTGACAGATGACAATTAGTGAATCAGAGTTATGCAAATGTATTCATATCTGGCCCAATAACATAATCTGATCTTTGTCCATGTCAAAATATTAAATGAATGCGCACATAACAGAACTGCATCGTTAATGGTTTAAGCATATCTTACACACATGGTGGCTTGGTGGTTAGCACGTTTGCCTCTCAGCACTGAGGTCTTGGATTCAAGTCCCTATCTGAGTGGAGTTTCCATGTTCTCCCCATGTCAGCGTGGGTTTCCTCCCACAGTCCAAAAACATGGAGGTTAGGTAAATTGGCAGTCAACAAATTCTCCCTGAGTGTGTGTCTGTGTCTCTATGTTCAATAAAAAGTAGTATCTGAGTGCGTGTGTTTGCTTGTATGCCCAATGGTGGATGGTGCTCTGTCACTAGGGTCTGTCCTCTCTCCCCTTCCTGCACCCCATTCAGTCCCCCAGGGGGCTGTGGCTTCCGGTAGAGAGTACGCTGTGCGCAATTGGCTGCCGCTTCTCGCCGGTGTGTGTATGTGATTGGTTGTCTGTGACTTGTACCTGTGTTAAATTGTAAAGCGCCTTGGGAATTTGGAAAGGTTCTATATAAATCGAACATTCATTCATTCATATCTTAAAGGTGCAATGTGCTTGTGTTGAATCTTTGAATTTCACTTGAAAACTTATAAAATAACCAATAACCATATAGTGTTTGTAGATTCTGTGCCCTGTGCCAAGGTTAGAGGGTGGTTCAGCTCTCCGTTCCTCTGTAGAACTGTCATGTATATTTTGGGCTGTCGTGCTTGAATGGCCTGCTTGAGTGAACGCTAGTGCTTCCACAGGATTGAGGTCAGTTCTCCCACCAGCTCATCCTAAAATAGGGCTGCTTTTACTTGGTTTGAGCAGCTCTGCTGTTAATTTATGCCTAGGTTTTAGATAATTGAATCATGTTCTATGACCCATCCTCTTAAAGACTAGATTACGGACTAGATTAAGTATAATTTCTTGATGCAGGTTGGAATGTATTGTTATATCAATGACGGCAGGCTGTCCAGACCCTGAGGCAACAAAACAGCACAAGCCATTATATTCCTTCCACCGTGCATAAACATGTGTGTGTGTGTGTGTGCGTGTGCGTGTGTGTCCTTTATACATACTACACCAGCACAGTTTCCATGCACAAATAAACCTATTAAACCTGTTTAAGTTTAATCAGGTGTGTTTGAACAGGCAGATGGCCAAATTCTGCTAGACTGGTCTTCTAGGAGCAGAGTTACAGATATCTGACACAGAGATGCCCATACAATGAAATTAACTGTTTGAACAATTTCTCCAATAAAGGAATATTAAGTAATGTTTTCATAAAATCTTCAATTATCAGTATGACTTCATTTAATGATTTAACTATATTCTCTGGTTAAATTCTATTTTTAAAACACATTCATGCAGCAACAGACAATCATTGAGAAAGATCCCAGAAATGTACATATTAACACCTGCCATAGAGTTTGACTGAGTGAAGTGTGAAGTTTTGTACTGTACCATTTTCTGCCTGCATATTATTTCACTACTCTGCATGTCCCAGTTTTGCAGCTTTCACATTTTGTTGCAGGCTCCATTTCCCACAGAAGGCCAGAAACTAGAAATAAGCAGGGGTCATTTTTCTATGGCCAGCACAATGTTCACATACACTTTCTGGATAGGCGGTTGTAAATGGATGGATGGATGGACTCATACTGGATACTATTCTCTTTAGCCAGCTATATGTCAACTGATCAAGCAGCATGGTAGTTCTCTCTCTCTCTCTTTCTCTCTCTCTCTCTCTCTCTTACATTCTCAGAGTGAAAGATTGGAATAGTAGCACAGGGATTTCCTCTCCTCCATGATGTAAGGCAGCCTGGCAACCATCATGCACTGGCGAAGGGAACAAATGAAATGCACAAGCTCACTGAAGCAAACTACTCTAAAATGAACTAGACACAAGCACGCGTTAAAGATGCAGCGGTTCTCTGAAGATTGCGCTTGTATTAAATGTCAGCATTAGATTCTAAGAAAAACAAATCACATTCTATAAAGAATATTTAATCACCCTAATATTCCATGAAATACCAAAATGACAACGTCACAGTACAATTTTGTTATGAAACTTTGGGCGTCGTAGCAGTAATGTGGATGTAATATGGATGTTGGCTAATACCAATTTTCTCACTTCCTCACCTCTGCAAATTCCAAGACTAGGTAAATATATGTAGTAAGAACAATAATCTGCCTCTATCTCTCCAGACTGGACCTAAAATGAATCCCAGCGAGTGTTACTGTGAGGATGGTGTGTGCTCCTTTCCCATGAATGTTTAAACGTGTCGTCTCTCTCCAAGGGCCCCAGGGAACCTGGTGTATATGCTTCTGTATTCCACCTTATATTCTGACAATGGTGGGCACACCATAAACCTTTCTAAAAGCAGAGCAGCAGGGGAGCCATCAGGTAATGGAGGGGGATCTCACTGGTACAGAGCCCTTCTGCAGAATGATGCACTCAGCGTGTCCAAAAGCAACGAACTGGACAGTGTTGTGCGTATCAACAACATCCCGTGGTGGAAACAGTGATTTGGCTTTTTCTCTTTCATTTCTTTCATATTTTTTTAAAGCAAGCATTTTTTCAAGCATTCTGCATAGCAACAACAAGGTGAAAACAGTTGATGTTATACATACATACATACATACATACATATATATATATATATATATAATACATATATATATATATATATATATATATATATATATATATATATATATATATATATATATATATATATATATATATATATATATATATATATATATATATATCCTCTCTTACAGTGTAGTGTCTGTAAGTGTAGTGTAAATTAGAAATTCAGCACCTCCATTCCCTTCCTTGCAGGACCTGGCTGAACATTCTACAGAGATGAGTGCTAAAACATGCTATGTGAGGGGTGTTCATAACTGGATATCTGGCATATGTTACCATTTGTATCATACGTGGTGAATTTTGTCCTCAAGTTAGCAATTCATAACTATAATAATTTATATTCAGAACACTGCTCTAAACATTCTTCTGAACTAACTTGAACATTTGCCAGAGCAAGTAGATGTGAATTAGATCATCTTTTATTGCTCTAACAGTGTTGGCAAGTCATTGACAAAATTCTGCACATTTACCAATATAGATAATTGGCAAAATGATACTAGGAGCAGATGAAGAAGGTGGCTTGCTCCGGCAGAATCTCAGAATGTCAAAAACCTTTAATATATGTGTTAAAGAAGAAGAAACTATAAACATATACACCATTTTGTTGCTTAGATAGTAGTCATCAACTCACTGCAACCTGTCTTGGTGAATGTTACAAATGCATTACATTTTTATGCAACTGGCAGTTTTCAGCATACAAATGACTGGGGTTAGTCACTCATTGATCTCTTGCCATTTCATCTTTAATATGTATGGACTCATTTACATGTCAGTTTTGATTGGCTTTCGCATTAGATGTGGGTAAGTTTACAACAGCGGTAAATTGACACTGGTGTGCTAATTATCACCACAGTGACATTATGACCAGGAGTTAAACACCATGTCATACATTCTGCAATGGTTACCATCAGGTTTTATTAATCTGGCTCTAGTTTCTTTGCCAGGACAACTCTGTGCTTAGCAGTCCAGCAGTCACAGACATTTATGATTAATCAATTGGAGATTAATAGCTTCTCCTTCAGAGTTGTGTCCAAGTTGTTCTCCGTCAAAAAAAGAAAATTATAAAGCTCATCCCCTGCAGTATTAAATTAAATATGAGAGTGTGACACCTAATTATGATCAAAATCATTACAGATGTTAAATATTTAAAATCCATGAGAATTTTTTCTTACAAATGTATTGGCCAAGGACCCTCTCATAAGCTCCACAGAGTCCTTTGGACAGGGTTGTGAAAAAGAAGAGAAAACTGAGTGAGTAGTTATCCAGGCAGAACATAAAAAAAATCAAACATCAGGACGAGCTCTTAACGAAAATAATTACACTCATGGCATTGTAATGGCCGTCTCGAACGAAAATTGTTGACGTTGTTGAGGCCGTATACTCCAACGCTAGGAATCTAGCACTAGGACCCTGGAGCGGTTATTTTCTGCATTAGCGCTAGATTCGGCAAAGTTCACATCGCGCCAGAACAACTGAACAACACACACTTATAATAATTTAATGCCTCCCCTCATAAAATTCCAGACATTTTAAGACATTTTTAGGCCTTGAATATGGAAAACTAAATTTAAGACATTTTAAGACTTTTTAAGGACCCGCGGGTACCCTGGCATGGGGCCGGTCCCTTACGTTCGTCTAACGTGAGCAGTTGAAAACGCTGTACGTATGTTCAATGCATGTCCAATAATGAGCTGTTGGACACTAGTGATGTGCTGGTCACGAACGAACCGGTTCAAAGAACCGGCTCTTTTAAGTGAACAACAAGAGCTGGTTCCCCTCTAAGACCGAGCAATTTTTTCGAAGGCTTGTCATTCAACAAATCAGAGAACAACAACAAGCAGAGGAACCAATCATCGAAGGGTTATACCACTAAGCAAGGAGGGGAGGGGTGGATGGGGTGTGCACAGTGCTAGCACATGGTCAAGGTGATGGCAGGGCAACTGTGTATTGTAGTGACATCAGTACCCTCTGAAAAATCTTTTCCAAAACTGGGCAGATAATAACAGAGAGAAGATCATAGACCAGTGTGTTGGCCCCATGCTGAGAGCATCCAATTAAAAATAAGATATTTACATAGATTTACATACGTCGTCACGTTTAGTATTTACGCTATGAGCGTTGCTAAGCACCGTGTCAAAAAACTACATTGGAGCCTAAACGTTTGGGACCACACAGTATTTCTCCGTTAGAGTATGATTGTACTGTTTTGTTTCAGGGTAGTTAACCGTGGGTTGTTGTTAGCCACTCCTGACGATTTACCCAGTGCTAACAATTATAGCGTTAGCTAATATATTCCTGTTCGCCATTACTTTGTTTTGGATCAATAATTTCCCATTTAGTCCTTCATTTTTATTGCCGTTGTGGTCTGGCGCCTAGACAGGGTCGTAGTTGTGTGAGATCAAACGCGAGTTCATTCATATTCTGGTCTCCGTTTCTGCTCATTCCTGCTCTACGCAAATGTGTGCATTTGTGACTTTATTGGTCAGGTGCGTTTGTGTTTGGATTCATTGACCAAGAGAATTTGTGTGTGATTTCACCAACGAATTAGATACTGCCCAGAGTTTAGTGTGCTCCTTCTGGCTTTTTGTGCCAGAGAGGCCAGGGCTTTAGTCTAGGACTAAAGTCTAATAGGAGTGGGGTCTAAACCCACAGAGAAGAGAATATGTCACAGAGCAATAAAGAATCACTTTTTGACTGTATAGTCTTCTTAATATGAATGTTTTCTCGAACCCTTTCTCCTCAGTGAAGAACCCATACCACCCCTCTAAAGGCCACCAAAAAAGGACAGGGGGTTCTAGATAGATCCTTTCATCTATTAGTGTAAGCTGCACTCAGTTTAAAAGTGTCTATAACCCAGAATGTGATCTGACCTGAAGGAGATATGACATTCTTCAACCTGTACAAGTAGGCAAAGGTAGTGAGCTCGGCCCATAATTATTCTCTCTACATCTCTAAGGAATGAGACTTAAAGGTCTGTGATGCTTCTTCATATAATTGGTGCTTGTGCGACTCCACTCACATAGACTAATTAAAAGATCTCTTTGAATATATTTAAAATTTGTGCATAGGTGTATCAAAAATAACTAGTCAGTAAATCAAGTTGTTTAATCTCACTACAGTATTTATAATGAAACAGTACATTTACATATACAATAGTTTATCCAATGTAGTTCATGACTAAAGTCATGGTTATGGATTGTAATATGATTGAACATAATGGCAATGTTAAGTAATAGAAACATCCAATGGAAGGAATATGAAAATTGGAAGAATTACCAGGGACTTAATGAGAAAATAAAGAGAATCTGGAATGTCACCAGAGTATTTGGTGGGTTTGTGTCTTATCAAGTCTAGAGAGGTAAGTCAGGCTGAGCCCATTCAGAATAAGATATTAAGCTAAACACAGATAGTGTGCTTTTACGAATATTTATTTCGTACACATATTTTAAGTGACTTTTTTCATGAAAAAAGCAATTAGCTGGTGTTCCTCACAACTGTAATTTATTACAACGACACTTACCTTTTTTCCTATTGGACCTGCAGTATATGAAGTGGAGTTTGTTTGACCAAGAGATTGCTGTGGCAGTGTGGATACTAGCCTGCTAATTCACACGTGCACACTGCAGTGTGTGTCACATGGTCACAGATATCACACTGGAGAAAATAGAGTGCTATTTATAGCCGTCCAGGCAAAGTTGTTGTGCCACCATTTCAACTTGGTGGAGATTGGTGTTTGCCCATTAGCCTTGTATTGTTGGCACTGTAGAAATAGGTCTACAAATCTACATTTGGACTGCGATACAAGGATTGTGATAGTTTGCATAGTCAGTTAGGCTACTCTCTTTTTTTGAAGACAGTAAGATTTGCTGCTAGCTAGCTACTTCTCTCCATTGCCTACCAGTTAAATTACCACTGGTGTTTTTGACCAGTTATTTGCATGAACTCCCTTTTCTTTCAGTAGAAATATGGATGCCACAACATGGATGCCCCTATGGTCTGATAGAAATATAGATACAAATAATTTTACTGTCACAACAAATAAAGATACAGAAATGCACATGCTGGTCTCTTTCCGACATAAGGCCCAAGAGGGAAGAAACAATATCACCGCACACCAGAACTGAGGATAATGTATTAGTTCATGATCACAAGAAAAATGAGTAAGGCTACATTTCTCCCAAAACAGTTTTTATGCAAATTAATATATTTACATGAAGGCAATAAAAAAAATAATTATCTGCAATAGACCAAAAAAGGGCTTAGACTTGTATTTGTGGATCAAGATCTGTTTGGTCAATCAAAGAGAACATGACGTATCTGTCTCTAAAGCACAGCTGCATGATCTAATCAGTGTCAAGCCAGGCAGGTGTAGAACGAGTGTCAAGCTGCAAATGAGACTAGGGCCCTTTGAGATTCACCTGAACTTTCAGAGTAATCCAATTAAATGAGAGAGATAAGACAAACACCAGCCGAGCATCTTTTGTCTGCTACTGTTCTGCAGCAAAATGCTGTTTGCCTTCATGCTTGGGCTCAACGTGAACACACAGCCTTGGATTGTGAATATTGCTTATCACATCACTTCGCTTTCAAGTAGTCACAATGCATATTTTCTTTGCTGGTGACTTTGTTACCAGCACAGTAAATCCCATAATAACACGGTGAAGCAAATTGATTTTCCACAAGTATTTTCACAACATGCGTTCATGGATCTGGAATTACATGAGCAATGGCCAGAGACTCCTCCAGTCACGAATCACAGCACTTAGCATGCTAACATCAACAGAAGCCTTTAAACAACAACCGTAGCACAAGACTACAACTACAAACAAGTAAACATCCTACCTCTTCTATCATATAGCAGCAGCAGTCTCCAGGGGAATGGTCAACCTGTGTAAGCCCATACATTTGGAGAGAATGCTAAACATTGCACTACATTATGAACTACAATATGACCTAGTGATGTCTAATCTTTTAATGTCAATAAAAACACCTGCTGTCCCCCATCCCTACATGTCACATAGGACAGCTGTAACTCTAACCTGAATTTAGCATATCCCTCTGCACTGAACTGTGGTGTGTGGAGACAAGAGAGTGAATGTTAGTACTGTTGTTTACACCCTCATGCCTCAAAAAAGGACCTTTCAGCTATACTTTTTACAGGCTCACGGTCTGGCTAAGTGCACTTTCCTACGCCTCTCTGCACATAAACAGAGTGCTAAATTTGATCGTGCACAGCGTAAGTGTGCAGATCTGTGCATCTCCCTTGTGGGGAGCAATGAGTGGTGTAAGATTGATAAAGCCATGGTGAAACCAAATAGCCTAAGCACGGTCTGCACTCTCTCAACAATGCACAAGAGCAATGCCAAGAATTCCATTAATGACTTGGAATAGTTTAATAGAGCTATCTTCATTACTCTTGCAGATCTCTTTATCTAGGCCTTTCTGTCCATTAGTCCATTAGTAACTGTGTATCCATGGATACGAAGTGGAATCTAGTCGTGGTTCAGGCGGCCTTTCATATGAGAGCGGAGGTGTGTGTTCGCTCCATTACTGTCAAAAAATAGAAGATTAGCACATATGAATGCTAATGTGGTGGTTAGTAGCATCAAAAATTATCACAGCACCTTGTTTCCTCTTTTACAGATTAAACCAACGTGTTGGGCTGGCTCCTTTCCATGGACGTGGAACTTCTGTGTTTTAATCCTCTGAGGTTTTCCATGCAGAAAAAAATCTGGGTGTGGACTAAATGAGACTGCGAGTAATGAGGTTCTTTATGAAACATCCCATTTATGAGGAATAAGTGCAATCTGCATTGAGAAAACCAAGAGAGCTCTCGGTGGTTTTATATCTGTTTCTAATTCTTATGAAGCAAGTGCCTCCACATCGTCTCTCATAGCTGTGCTCTGTGTCCTCTGTGTATACGCTCTGATGTGTAGTGTCCTCTGATGTGTAGTACCCTCTCATGTGGCAAGACTGCTTGTTATTGCTCCCTTTACCCTCTGCTTGTCAAGCTGTGGCACTGTTCTTCCTGACTGGTGTCATTGAACTTTTTCTTATATAATGGCAGTGAAAAAGTGTACCGACCTACCTTTTCTTTGTCCTTACTTTTTTGAAAACAATAATAGATGTGAAGAAACACATATGGAAAAATGCAGTGACCAAAAGGTATTGATTTAAGATTCCACAAATTGGTCACCCTTGAAGGCAGCTTTGCACAGCTGGTATTTTCTTAACCACTGTCATGAAGTAGCCAGCCGAGGGGCTTCCCCACGTATACTGAGCTCCGTGTTGCTGAAGGACTGAAAGTTGAAGTTCAAACTTGTGGAGTAGGAATTCAAACTTTAGTGACTTTTCTGGCAAAAAAAATCTACACTTTATTTACATTTGACTTAGAAACAAATTTCATTTAGGTACATTTTTTAAGATAATTTATTTGGTGGGGACTGGGACTGTAAAGACCTGCTGCGTCCTTTGCTGTGGTTCTGTGTGGTTCATGTAGTTAATCCATACCAATCACCATCTGTCCCCTGGGTCCATACACTGTTCTTCTCATCATTTATAGAATCACCCAATCACTCTAATGCATGAGTCTCTAGACATAGATGAAACATGGTCTTGTCTCAAATTACTCTTACAGTAGTTATATGTTTTAAAAAGCCTCATAATCTAGGTCTACTCTTAGTCTGTGTCTGGGGGAAAAATGCCTTAAGTGCATTACTCTGTAAAGAGGCTTATGGCATTTTGTTCCACAATAAAATGAAGCTATAGGCCTACTTGAATGTAAAGTATATGTGTGAGTGTATCCAAATCAACATGCTTTCATTCGCACTCTGCCTTTCATTTCCAGCATAGTGATTCTTGCCCCACAGCGGTTATTTGTAGTGCAGTGCTCCACAGACCTCCACAAGAAAGGGTTCAGAGTTCCTAATGATGCCAGTTTTTCCTCGCCACAAAAGAATTGCTAACCCAGTCAATACAGAACTCACAAACCAGCTGAGAATTTTAATTTCAAAGCAACTCACTTACTTTGAGCTCATTCTGCCTGTGCACATAAATCTAGTTCAGACATTAGACTTTAAGATAGATGAGCATCTTATATTCAATCTAAGGCAATTAGGCGCTCCACAGTATGTAATTAGTATACTGATATGGCTGGAGAAACGGCTGAGGGTTCAGGTACGCGTGGGCGGTTGAGGTGGCCTTTGAGATCTTGAGTCGAGTGGCCCAGATGTTTCATCAATCAGTTGGATAATAATAAGATATCAAAGAGCTCCTCTGGGATGGCATCTGAGCCCTCCAACTCCAGCAGAGCTCTGCAGCGCGCTTGTCTACCCCTTTCTTCATGTATGCGTCGATCTTAATAACCATGAAATGCTGATTTACTCTACGCTATGCTTCAGAGTGGCCTCTCAGACAGAGAGAGATGGCAAGTGGGAGAGAGGGAGGGGAGGAGAGAGATTCAGATGTCAGGTTCATGGAGTTAGCCTCAGTTATCAAATTTCTATAGATGGCTGGCAGTTCAATTTTGCAGCTCAGCAGAGCTTAATCCAGAGAACTGCACTTTGAAGGGGTGTGGGGGTGGGGTGGGTGAATTTACTCAGAGAAAATGGGCTGCAAAATTTTGCTTTGCTACGTTTAATGGCTAGAGGCGCTATGTGGATGTATGTTTAGCACAGTGCGCTTAAGCTACAGAACCGGTAATGTGTGTGTATGCATCTGTATACAAAAGTGGTAGTATGATCAATGTTTTAATGTTATTCTAGTACACCAAGCTGAAAATAATGAATGTCATTGGTAAGTACTATACAGATACAGGATTCTCCAGGCCCTGGGGAGCTGTGTGTCAAATGTATGGATTTGACACTTAGCTCATGCAGAGTATAGGAATGGAAGTACTCTCTTCATTACTCTTTCCTCATTAGCCGTATGCCATCAGAACAGTGTCAGGTTTGCAGAATGGATCTCTCTCGATAGCTCCACACGTTTTTGGTTAGATCTCACTGACATATGGTTGCACCATAGCTGTTTTTACATTGCTGGCCAGTATCACCAGTCACTGAGGATTCAGGCTTACTAATTGAGGTCATAAGATCTCTCAAATGGGATTTTTTCAATCTTCCTTGGCCTCTCTTTTTAACTTGCTGAAATGGAGAAGTCCTCCAGGGGTGGCCCCTGAAATTAAATGGCCCATAATTTCACTGATATGTGTCAGTGCCCCATCAGAAGGAGATTGTATGTGCATGTGTGTGTGTAGGAAGGAGAAAGAGTGCTCACCCCCTACCCCTGTACTTAATAGCTGTAGGTCTCTAAGTGCTCCACCTTCATTAACTCCTCCCATTACTGCTCCGTCTGGGGCTGCTGCTCTCTCCCCCTCATGTGTCAGTGCAGTTGTCAGTCACGTCTCCCCGGGCCATGTGATATCCATCAAACTGAGAGGATGATACTCATTCCCACAGCCCAATCCCACCCTCCGCCCCTCCATGTCCAGTCACTGCTATGCTTCTTTGATAGCTGTGAGATAGAACCCCCCCTCCCCCACCCCACTCTCCAATATGCAGTATTCCATTACATAATTTACATATTAAATGCAAAACATATTTTTTGAGTGTGTGTGCATGTATGACGTTCACGTTTATACACCACTGAGAATATAGCAGGACACTTTGCACATATAAGCATGATACTGCAGTGTGTACCCATTATTATTATTACTACTATTATTATTATTAGTAGTAGTAGTAGTAGATTTTGTGGTTGTAGTAATAGTAGTACTACTAATGGTGGTAGTGGTAATATTGTTATTATTTCTGTTGCTCACAATATGATTTTTAAGATCCCCACAAAGATGTCTACAGACCTCCAGTTTCATCTCCATAAAATATAACTGCATTCATCACCTCATAGAGATGGTTGCCTATTGATCCTGCCCTGTACTCTGTAGGCACCCATGCTCTTTTTTACACATGTCCACTGCCTTATTCCCTTCCTGTTGGCAGAGCTGCCAAATTCAGAGCCAGGTAGAGACCTCCATCCCAAGCGTGGATGATTAATGTGTATATCTAACGATAAATCCTGCTCCATCCCCTCATTGAAGCACATGCGGTTCCTCTGTAGACCAGCACAGGCACTCTGTGGAGGACATTTAATTGACATTGACTCTGCATGTCTGCGGGACCCCAGTAGAAATCCATCTCTCCCACCGACAGAACGGTGCTCGGTGAGCAGGAGGAGGCGGCGTGAAAGGCCCACCCCTGTGTCCTGATGCTAATGGAATTGATTTTTCCCCTTCTTCCCTCTCGTTGCTCTGCTGCCGCTAGGCTGTGACATACAACTGCAGCAGAGATGCACCAGCCGGAGTGGTAAGGGGACGCCCGCCATTACGCGTCGGGTTGTGGAGCGCTGCTGTTTTGCGAGAGCGTTGCTCGCGTGTGAGCTTCGCAGTCACAGGAGGTCCACCCCTGCGCTTTCATCACAACGCCGCTTCATGCGCAGCCAAGCGGCCGGCGGTTTTCCGCAGCTATTTACTTTCATTAGAGCTCTGAGACCAGGAGCAGTGGCCCGCACCAGAGAAGCAGACGCTGTGTTTGCTTCCCACAAAGCAAAGCTAAGCTCAGCACGGCTTTCTGCTGCTCTGTCTGAACTGTTTGTTTTTACTACTTTGTGGGATTTTTTAATCGAATTTGTATTTATAAATTAATATGTAAATGTACAGAGAATGTACAGAGACCAGATGCTGATATTTGCTTTGTTTCCTGTTGCTTCCTGTTATTTGTCTTTGATTTGAAGGTTTTTTTCAAAGGATGGTCAATAAAATGCATTCAGCCATAATGTGGGCAAATATTTCAATATAATCCTTTCTGTGTGTGGTAATAAAATATTCAGACAACGCACCACTTTCTCAACTTGGTGTAGGCCATGACTGTAGTGAGGGGTATGTTTCTATACTATACACACCCTGTTCGTTGAGAAGTTTATGGTAATAGGAAAATATTCAGACTGCATCAACACAATAGGTTAATTCAAGGTTAAATGTCAAAGTCCTTTGCCAAAATTCTGAAATCATTGATGGCCTTGATTCTGAAAAGGCAGTCCTTCATCCTTTCATTAAATAGGGCCTTTGATGTACAAGGTGGTTGACGGCAGCAGCTGAACCATGGATATGACAAACAGACTTTGGTTAAAGAGCCTCATTATTTGCATTTCTTTGAAGCTCTTCCTGACACTCTATTTGTAACATGATTACCAGTTTAATCTTTCGGACAAGATGATCCAATCATCATTTGAATAACACGGTACATTCTGTTCACAGCCCTTTTCACATTTATTGAACCAATGTCACATTTGTTGCAAAAAGATGCGAAAATGTAGAACAACCAGGCATAACTGAAAAATGTCTGTCCAGCTGGTGGGAAAAGCTGTAAAAACAAACAACACTGCATTTCTACACTAGGGCCTGTTTCCACACGCAGCACCGTGACTCTCTGGAATCTGAGTGCGCAGCTGATGTCGGCAGCAGAGAGCAGACAGGCACCAGGCCGTGTGCTGCAGGTGGTCATGTGCTGCAGTGGGTTGTGTGCTGCAGTGGGCCGTGTGCTGCAGGTGGGCCGTGTGCTGCAGGTGGTCGTGTGCTGCACCAGGTCGTGTGCTGCAGTGGGCCGTGTGCTGCAGTGGGCCGTGTGCTACAGGTGGTCGTGTGCTGCAGTGGGCCGTGTGCTGCAGTGGGTCGTGTGCTGCAGGTGGTCGTGTGCTGCAGTGGGCCGTGTGCTGCAGCGGGCCGTGTGCTGCAGCGGGTCGTGTGCTGCAGCGGGTCGTGTGCTGCAGGTGGTCATGTGCTGCAGTGGGTCGTGTGCTGCAGTGGGTCGTGTGCTGCAGTGGGTCGTGTGCTGCAGCGGGCCGTGTGCTGCAGCGGGTCGTGTGCTGTAGTGGGTCGTGTGCTGCAGTGAGTCGTGTGCTGCAGCGGGTCGTGTGCTGCAGCGGGCCGTGTGCTGCAGTGGGTCGTGTGCTGCAGTGGGCCGTGTGCTGCAGTGGGTCGTGTGCTGCACCGGGTCGTGTGCTGCAGTGGGTCGTGTGCTGCAGGTGGTCGTGTGCTGCAGTGGGCCGTGTGCTGCAGTGGGTCGTGTGCTGCAGTGGGTTGTGTGCTGCAGTGGGTCGTGTGCTGCAGCGGGCCGTGTGCTGCAGTGGGCCGTGTGCTGCAGTGGGTCGTGTGCTGCAGTGGGTCGTGTGCTGCAGTGGGTTGTGTGCTGCAGGTGGTCGTGTGCTGCAGGTGGTCGTGTGCTGCAGTGGGCCGTGTGCTGCAGTGGGCCGTGTGCTGCAGCGGGTCGTGTGCTGCAGTGGGTCGTGTGCTGCAGCGGGCCGTGTGCTGCAGTGGGCCGTGTGCTGCAGTGGGTCGTGTGCTGCAGTGGGTCGTGTGCTGCAGGTGGTCGTGTGCTGCAGTGGGTCGTGTGCTGCAGCGGGCCGTGTGCTGCAGTGGGCCGTGTGCTGCAGTGGGCCGTGTGCTGCAGTGGGTCGTGTGCTGCAGGTGGTCGTGTGCTGCACCGGGCCGTGTGCTGCAGTGGGCCGTGTGCTGCAGTGGGTCGTGTGCTGCAGGTGGTCGTGTGCTGCACCGGGCCGTGTGCTGCAGTGGGTCGTGTGCTGCAGTGGGTCGTGTGCTGCAGTGGGTCGTGTGCTGCAGGTGGTCATGTGCTGCACCGGGCCGTGTGCTGCAGGTGGTCGTGTGCTGTACCGGGCCGTGTGCTGCAGTGGGCCGGGGGCTTCTGCTCTCAAGAAACCTCGTGTGCATAATGCTCTGCTGTAGCTGCAGAGCAGAAACACAGGACCATGAACCATTCTATGAAATCACTTTATTCTCAGTGTGCGGTGATTCCATTTTAGCAGGAAGGTTACAATCTAAAATCATTCTAAAATGGGCATGCAGTGGGGAGGCAGAGGGCTAACAGGTGGAGTGATCAGAAACACACAAGACACACAAAAGTATCTTTTACAACCTGGCCTACGGCACACACCATAAGCATGCATACAGTTTTCAACAAAGAGATAGAGAGGGAAAGGAGAGAGGAGGAAGAGTGACAAGAATATTTTGCACAGTTACAAAAGAATATAAGGAGGAACATACTTCTCAAAAATACAACCACCAGAAAGACACGAACAGGTAGTTACAGACATAAAATCCACAGCAAGTATAATTTATAGCAGACCAAAGAGAGGACAGAGTAAAGAACAGCACACACGTGTACATTCAGGGCACAGGAACACACAGGTCTTAGTGTTCTCTCAGACAGGACGTTCAACGTTAGGTGTGAAAATTAATGGCCACTCTGAAAAGTGAGGATTAGAGAAATTACTGAGTGCTTTTTTTTAAATTATTTGACGTAAAGTAGATTTCACAAAACATTCTATGTATTTGGAACATGCCACAAAGTAATACGTTCTTCATGACTTCATTGGTCAATATCTAGGATGTCAAAAAAAAAGTTAGATTCTGGATGGCAGCTTAGCTTCAGTTTTTGGACTTGGGAATGAAATCAAACACAAGAACTTAATGATATCGCACAATACCGGAAGAAAAATTTAAACTATACCACCTGCTAAAATGATGTAAGAAATAATTTAGAAAATACAAAAAAAACACAAAGGAAACTATATGGAAAAGTAGAAGAGTCATAAGTTCTATAACAAACAGGACCATTCTTTGGTTTAAGAAAATATAGCTGATGAGATGGACAGTGTGAATGATCGAATGAATGGAGATTTTGGGCAGTCTTGCTAACAAATTAGTCACCATCACATAGGCCACAATATGTAAGCAGCAACAGTAACTGAAGCTGAAGGCAGTTTATACACATATAAAAATATTAGTAATTACAGTATTTGTGGTCTAGATGTGGCTTCAATCTATGATGTTATTAATGTTAATGGGAGGCTTAATTTTAGCTAAGTCATTCATACTTCTTGGTATGAAAATCTCTCAAAATGTTGAAAGTATGAACTTGCTAAAGTTTTTATAATGTCCCCTATGATCCAGCACACAACACTTCATTTACATAACTGATAGTTTACAAGAATGCTGGAATAACAAATGTGATCTAAAAACATTGGACTAATGATTTCGGTGGCAGTAAGATCTGAAAATACACCTTAAGAACGATTGACAGCTAATCTAAATAGCAATTCCACTGTTTAAGCAACTTAGCAACAGGATAGTATTTGCAACATTATAATCAAGCTGCAAAACGGCGAACCCAGCAATAGCCTATATATTTAAATCATTACTCTGAGGGGTAAATGGCAGGACAGATAACTATAGAGATTACACCGTCTGTGCTACAATACACCATGTCATTCAACTCGGGGTTCTAATGGTGAAGCCACAGACTATTACAATATTTCATAGAGACACTGTAATTGAGCTTTCATTTAAATGCACAAAAAGCTTCTACAGGTGAATATCAATTAAACAACTCTGGGAAACCAGCAAGGGCCAGATGGAATGTTTGGAATATCTGGAATGTTGAGAGCACTCCAATGGCAGCTGACAGCTAACTACATTACTTTAGTCTCAGAGTCACATGTTATGTATTTTCAGCTCAGGAAAATTGGCCTATATGATTTCACCTGAATATAGACTATAGCTAGTACTGATTTCTGCTTGTCTGTAGATCCAATAAAATTAGCTACCGTACTTTGATTATGAATGTGAGCACGAAGCCAAACTTTATACAACGTCACCGAGCAGATCAACAACGCTAAGAGAAATCAGGCTTCCCAATCATGGTTAGTCCTCTACGTCGAATCTGATAATCTCTCATAGCTGAGGAATTCACACATGCTGCTTTGCTTCTTGGTCAAGCAATCACCACAACAACAAACAACAACAACAATAAAAAAACACCGACAACAGCAACTAAAGTAAACAAAGAAGCAGGCATTCATAAAAGCAAAAGCTGTAATGGCGCCTTCATGGAGCGAGGCTCAGGGAGCCTAAAGCAGCTCACTCCCCTGGAGGGGCCAACGGCTTCTGAGAGTCCCACCCACACACAAAACAATTTTCTCCACTCCCTACATCCCTCTGCACAATGCGCTTTCATTAAACCTTATCTCAAGTGCTTGACTGGCACTAGGAAGACAACACGGCATCTGCACACTAACACTCTCTAATTAATCAATTAATAAGCTTGAATACATAACGATGAAGATTGTCTGTTATTGCTGATCTGGGATTGCATTCCCTTAATTAACCAACTGACACAGGACATCTTCATTCAAAAACAAATATTGCACCGTTGTCACTGTCTGTTCACTTGTTCACTTAACGTGTAACATGTATACACAACTGAGTTGTGGTTAGAAACAAATATGTAAACACTGAATTTCTATATTTACTGTACAACAATGAAGATGAAGAATATATATATATATATATATATATATATATATATATATATATATATATATATATATATATATATATAGCCCTATTGATCCAATTGTAGTAGTATGTGCTCAAGGTCACACTTGCATTCTACAGTCAGAAGTCAGAGCTATTCTGATACTGGCTAGTACAATGATGTTAGTTATGAGGGATGTCAATTCTGAAGGAAGAACTTTCAAAACAGGTCTTACATGAGTCAACAAAATCAAAAAACACAGTTATTGCCTTAAATATCAATGTATTTCATCTAAAATAGTCAAAGTAAATGCCATAGCATACATTCACAAAATATTATTTTCATGCTTTAAAAAAATTCACTAATGGTTTTCACTCACCTCCATTTTTACAGAACTTCCAATTAGAACTATTTGATACAATTAAATGCAATGAATTATATGATATTATGATATTATGGTGTCATACTGGTTCACAGAAGAGATATCAAATTAATATATAAACTGTTGTGTATATACATTTATACCACATGAATTTATTGATAATATCCATAACAGAACAACAAACTTTAATCAAAAATACGATATGGTTTGGAGAACATTCTCCGAGTTAAAATTATGGCTTTTACTCTTAGTCATTGTGTATACATATATATATTCTGGTAATCATATATAGTCTTTTTTATAGGCTATTTACAAACAAAATAGTTGGTGCTTGTGGTGTTGTTCCATTGCCTGGACTCAGGGGGAACCTGGTATTACATTTATCTTTAACTTGAGAAATATGTATGTGTATCGTTACATTTTTTGTGCACAAGTCAGGTATCCTTCATTCTTTTCATCAAAAAATATCACATACATAGCAACAACTCCAAGTTAAAGGCAAACACTATGGCACACTGACTGAGTCCAGAGAATTTGGAGCATGTAAGAAAAAGGGTTGGGGCTGGTGGATGTGATGACAGTTATGACAGGATTAATATCAACATATCCTGGACACTGTTACTTTTTATTGAACATGTCAAAAAGTGGACCTGGGAGGAACTTCATGACGGTGTCTACGATGCTCTCCTCCTCCTCCTCCTCGTCCCCGCAGCCGGCTGGCACGGCTTTCTTTGGGCGGGTAAGGCTGCCCTCGGACGCCTGCTCCATGGCTGCCTGGGCTTCTGCCTCCTTCTCCTCCTTCTTCTTTATTCCATACTACAACATGACAGCACATGTCAGTCTTCATTCGTTTCTGCCATTCTAGAACAAACACACTCACCCAGGGTTCTTCCTCTTCATACTGTGAACTTGGATTTACCACAAAATCCATTTACCTTGTTTTTTGTTTTTTGCTTCAGAAGCCTTTTTTGTGCATATAAGTTGGGTTTGCCAGATCTGCTCAACTTGATGCATGAGCAACCATCTGTCCTTTGGACTGCTGACAGAACTATGTACATTTAATTTAGCTTGGTCAGTCTGTTCTTTTAAGGCATAGAATACTAATATGTTTGTAGACTTTCAACTAATAACATAATGCTAGGCAGATTAGTCACTCATAGATCATGTTTATTCCAATTTTTGCTAAAATAATTTTCTATGGAGATCCACAATAGAACTAAATGAATACCTTAGTCTAGCAATTAACTGGCATTCACAGTTGGGACCCCACTGTGTGTCCTAAAGATTGTCCAGACACATGTGATTTGACTCAAAGAGTCTTACCAGAACCAGATATGAACGTTATGTCTAGTGACCTGACCCTACAGCAAAGAATTCATTACATTACACCTGGAACCTATGAAATAAGGTTACAGAGCAGTTATGAAGTGAGCAAGGAAAAGATGGAAATGAAGGCAAAATGTGTGAAAACAGCTTGAGCCTTTAAGAGAGTTTGGACAATACTCTGCTGATTATATATTGAACGTGTCTCAGAGATCTCAGGTGGGGTTAGCCTTGGAAACAGTTTCACAGCATGGACTTGCAGCAGGGCTGAAACAACCTGCCTCTCTGAACTGGCACAGGGCTACTCTCACACCCCTTGTGTGGCGCTGGGCCATCTGGCCACACTGCCTGAACGCTCCACTGTCCTCACAGTTACCACTCAGCCTCAGCTCGCCATGGTTCATATTATATGCAATTGTGCATTTACAATGAAATTTGATACACTGATGCTGATGTTGGTAGAGGTGATCCCATTCTAAAAGTGCATATAGGCTATGACAAAAACAGTTCTTTGTTTTTTTGGTTTGTCCTAGGAGTGTGGCTCAAAAGCTCAGTCATATATTTTTGCTTGTATGATTTCATGTTGCCCCATGTTTGTAATTCAGAATGTGTAGACAGAATCACATCTGAACAGTGATTAGGCAGAAAAACATACTAAAACATTATTTTCTTTTAGTTTGTGTTGATTTATAAGTATAGAATTGTAGTAGAAGTGCAGTGTTAGGAAACACTGAGGAGAACCACATAATACTGACCACCAGCTCCCTCAGTGACTGGTGAAATGGACTAACAGATAATGGCCCTGTATCCTGTAACCTTGCTAGTGAATAACAACATGATGAGGTGTGTGTGTGTGTGTGTGTGTGTGTGTGTGTGTGTGTGTGTGTGTGTGTGTGTGTGTGTGTGTGTGTGTGTGTGTGTGTGGAAAATAGCAGGGGACTACACTGTCTTTCCTGATTGATGTCTGAATCCACTGCGCTGGAGTGGAAAATAAATCTATGACTCTCCAGTGACACAAAAATGTAACTCACTGCCCCTGAATTGATTAAAATAGAGATAATTCTGCCGCTGCCGACCACAAAAGGTACCAGATGTGCTCAGGGTCTCAGCAGCAGTCACCCTTCTAGTCACCCTGTTAGTTACCCTGCTGGTCACCCTTCTAGTCACCCTCGCTGTTCACCCTGCTAGTCACCCTGTCAGTTACCTTGTTGGTCACCCTGCTAATTACCCTGTTGGTCACCCTGCTAGTCACCTTGTTGGTCACACTGCTGGTCACACTGTTGGTCACCTTGCTAATCACCGTGCCAGTCACCCTGTTGGTCACCCTGTTAGTCACCCTGCTAGTCACCCTTCTAGTCACCTTGCTTGTCTACTGGCAATGCCATCTTAGCCCAAGCCACACTCTAAGACTTGCTGCTATGTAGTACAGAGGGGTGGGACCATGCTTTGACATGCATTGACAAAAGCCAATAAGGGAAGGGGGAGGGGCTGGCACACAAAGTTCAGCCTCAGTATTCCACTCACGTTCCAGTTACGTCACATAGACATGCAGTCGCAGTCCTTGTGGTAAATGAGACCCATGGGGTGAAGACTTAGGGGTAAAAAGCTCTGCTTTTCTTTAGCCTCCTGATGCGTGTACCACTTGGATTTGCACAGAAATTCATCTGTCCTAATCAAGCCCAGCTAGCTGACAATAGGAGCCACCATTTTGTGGTTCCATGCACAACTTCTGTTAACTGCTAAAATCCATCACATAGCTTATGATGGTAAGTTACATTAATATGTCTTGCTGGGTCAGTTTCAAACTCCATTACTAATATAAAAAATTACTCTATATTTACTAAAAAATTACAAAACATTATGTTGACTAAGATATCTTGACTAAGATAGACATAGTTCTATACACATACACATATTTGCTTTACAAGTCCAGACCAAACAGACACACAAATGATAAAATGGCAGAAACCTTTGAAGGTTATTGTTACTACAGTGTCATGGTGCTGCCCCTTGCGTTTATGTTGTGTCACTGGTCATGTTTTGTCCACGCTTCCCTCCTGTTTTGTGTGTTGGGCATCAGTAGCCACACCTCCTAGGGGTTATTGTGTTGAACCCTTCAGTTGGAGATCTACTCCTTTGCTTCCGTATTTTCTTATCTGCATGTTCTTCGTCCATCATATACAGTCTACAGTGTGAAAACAGCACTGAGCTTTTCAAGATCGATTAGAAGTGACACAAAATTATTTATGTGCACTAATGCTACAAAAATGACTCATAAAACTTTAAAATATAATATAATATAAATAATATATATAATATAATAATATAATATATATATTAATTATATATTAATATAATATATATAATATATTAATATTATATATATATATTAATTATTATATTATTAATTATATAATATATATAATATAATATAAATTAATTTGTAAAAAGCTTTTTGTAAAAAAAAAACTTTTATGAAGTACTGCAGTGAATTTGAAATCCTCGGAGGCTCAGGGTGTCAAAGTGGCTGTGTTTACTGTTCATCCATAGTGAAAAAGCAGCTGGTTGGCAGTATTAGAAGGGGAAGTGAAGCACAGTCAGTCTCTCCCTAACGCCACATGAAATGCCTGGCCAGGCTGAGCTGTCATTTATCCTCTTCTCTGGACAAAACCAGTAGCCCCAGGGCCCTTCCAAGCCCATAGGCAGACTACCAGTCAGCAGCTGCTCTGTACTTACCTGAACTCACTACTCCAGCTCACCAGCCCCGAAACTCATTTGTTGAAATTGAATATTGTATAGAGATATTACATATAACGTATATAGGGATATGGTTATATAATTTTTTATAGTTTAATGACTATGCTGACTCAGCAATGGCCTTAATTAAGGGATTCTTCAGTTCAGACAATACACTGGCCACGCCTCTACACTGACCACGCCTCTAGACTGGCCACGCCTCGCTTTGGCTCCCTACCTTATCCCTGATCCCCTGTCGGATCGATTCTCTTTCTGCCTCCATTTTTGCATATTTCGCCTTCCTCTCTTCCTCCTGCTGCCGCAGGGCTTCTTGTCTCTCCTCCTCCTTCTTCTCGGCATCAGGATCCTTCTCTTCCTTTTCTCCCAACATTTTGCCCATGTCTTTGGTCGCCCCTTTGCGAGAAAGAAAGAAAGAAAGAAAGAAAGAAAGAAAAACAAATATCAATCAAAGGACTTCCAACAACTAAATCACACACTACAAGACAGCATGCTGTGAGCTCTCATTCGCACCGGGTGAATTAAAATAAGGCAAATGAATTGGCCGTCGCACACGCGTCACACACGTGTCGCACACGTGTCGCACACGTGTCGCACACACGCATCTCACACACGCATCTCACACATCTGCTCTTTCTTCCATCCCCTCCGCCGTGGCCACCACTGGCTTTTCCAACAGGACAGTGCGGGAGAAAAGAACAATGGGTCAGAACCTTACAACAATGGGCTCCATTAACACAGTGAGAGGGGCTGCAGGATTTGACCATGCAGATAATATGTTCTGATTACTTCAGGGCTCCATTCATCACGGACGCCGGCTACACTTGTTAACGCCTCCCCAAATTGGAACGGTAGCAACAGCTGAAATTCAGTGTGGCTCTCTACAGCCTCTTGGACTGCATTTGTAAATCACATTGTACAGTTTCTATGAGCTCACGATGAGTAAAATATTAGACATATTGCACCACTCAAAGCTGGATGTTGGAAATGGCATCATATTGCTGGGCAGATGGACGCTGTAGACTGTCATCCAACAGATCACTCTAAATGTCTCCGATGTCGATGTGTTCAGTATAGCACGTGAATGAAACATTCAGTTTTTAATGCAGTAATCTGACAATACTGAATATTCCCCATAACGGATTGTGACAATAATTATAATAAATAAAAAAACAAAAGTGACAACATCCTCCCACAGTTTCACTCATCATATCAATGAACGCGAACTGATTAACGTGTCATTGGAATTGATTAAGGGAAACTACATTTTTCATCAAGGTCTTCAGTGAAAGTCAGAAGACAGACCACTGGACTTTTCCTCTGAGTGCATCCTCAGGTACATACCAGCAATGTGGAAAAGCATTTCAGATATCTCAGAATAATGGAACAACCCTAATTAAAACACTCCCACTGGAAAACTCTGAACGACATGGCCCAATAGAAACTAAACTCCTATCTTCTAGTTTCCACCTGTCAAGTTCATTTTTGGCTATTAATTAAATATTATATTTCCCTTTATGCCAAAACATCTATGCCTGTCCGAAGACTTCGTTATTTTAATCTCAGGCAGAAATTGGCTGAATTTTGTGTTTAGAAAATCCCGAAGCTATCCTTGTAGTTCATGCAGTGTGCATTTTTGTCACGTACACAAACTTCACTGTTGATAGAACGTCTTCAAAAACAATTTTCACTTAAATTTACCTCTGCTGGCTTAAGTTTATCTTCACATGGAGAGTTCATGAAACTTTGTTATTTTAGTACTCAGGACTGTCCATTCAAAACAGTTCCGTGGAAGTGAATGCCGGCCGGTGCATTTCACTCGGGGGTTTGGCTGGTCACATACAGATTGCTGCGGGAGCACCCGGTGTGTTTACCCAGCAGCCCCTGGGGCGTGAAGGCCTGTGCTCACCCTATGCAACAACAGCCTCCAGCTGCCTGAGGTTCAGGAAATTGATTTTAATGAGTGCTGGGCCTCCCTGCCAGCCGTCTGAGGGCTTACGTCTGTACTATTAGTCCCAGCCAGTCATCATGAGCTGTGCAAACTGGTTAGGCTGCTCCACCCTGTGAAGGAGAGGGTGGTGACATGTCCATCTGCTTTCTGCTGTAACCTTTTAAGAGGGTCGGGGTCAGGACCCGCTCTCGTCTCTACACGTTCTGAGACTGCTAATCAGCAGAACAAGACCGCATGTTACTAAGGATCTGTTTTAATAAGCAAGTATGTTGAAACCAAGCAAGCGTGTTGATTCTTTGCACTGTGGTTTAGGCCAACCTTATCAAAAAAAAAAAAGCAACTGAAAGCATGAAACTTAATCCAGACGTACTGCTGTGTTGCAATGATGCATGCTTTTAAATGACCGCAACAATAAACCAGTGGAAGTCGTAGCAACAGAAAACGAGCAACTTTAAAACTCACTGCATTCACTTTACGTAGTTTCATGGCCCCTTTAAGGCTTGTGTGTCATGCTGGAGTCTGTTTGGACTAGCCTGTTCAATAGCTTGACCAAAGACACCCCTCACTGCTGTGCATGATGGCCTGCACTGAGCATGCCCAGAAGGACAGCATAATTACAGGAACACAGAAAGATTCTTCTTTGAAAAGAATGGTTCCAGTCTACATTTGTGTTGTATGTTACATAGCCTATTTTCCATGATATGTGCTTCATATTAGTCAAAAATATAGATTCAGTCAGCCAAAGGAACACTTGGGGGGGGGCAAAGCAAAAATGTTCTTAGGTGTTCTGCAGTGCTCTAGAAAGCTGTTTGTGTGCATTTTTTATGGTCATGAATAATATTCCGAGAGTGCCTTTAGCAACTTCTGGGTCTGAAATGTTGCACACTCCCCATGGAACACATTGTCTGAGGGAAGTCTTAAAACACTCACAGATCCACACTGAATAGGACTGCATCAAAGATAAGACAAAATGTCAGCACATTTTCCCCACAGTCATGTGGTCCTTACATGTGGGGTCTTACACCTATGTAGTGAAGTAAAAAAGAGCTTTATAATTCAAAGTGCAAGTAGCTTGAATGTCTCCTTAGGGAAGAAAAAATAGCTTCTTTTGCAAGCTTTGTTAAAAAAAAAGTTATAGTTAACACATTTGATGAAGAAACTCACACTCACACATATGCACGCGCACACACACACACACACACACACACACACACACACACACACACACACGGAGCAACTTTCATTTTGGGGGATTTGATTTAGGCGGGTGGGTACTTTCCGCTTGTTTGTGTTATTGATGTTTAAATGCGCACGGCTGTTCTCTCCTGTCTGAGCTCCTGCGTGTTTCATTATCTGTTTTTAATTAAGGCTCTTTTCTCACGCATGTCTTTGCTTCTCTGCCATGCAGTGCTGCTAATCCGAGTTCTCAAGGCTAATTAGCTCATCTGATCGTGACACAAATGCCGCACTGCCAAGTGAGACAACCATGTCCCAGAAGTCTTTGCAGCATTGCAGTGTACCACAGCACAGCCAGCTGTGCACACGCTCATTGCAGTGAATCATCCAGCCAGAGTAAACTTACACTCTGTAAGAGATGTCTTCATAGCGAGTCACTCGTGGGGCTAAAACCAACAAGCCCAGACTCTACCTAGCTAACCACATTGTGATCAACAGTTTGAGAAGTTTCCTCCATGGTTACTATTGCTAACAGCAAAGCTTTGAGTTCACAGCTGATGCTATTGCCATCTGTTAACTGTAGCTTTCATGGTGATCATAATTGACCAGTCTTGGAAAACAAGACTAGCCTAGATCTTGTTAAGAATGCTGATGTTACAGTGTCTGTGTTTTAAATTTATTCTGAGCTAATTGAGCAGAATCGTGCAATGACTACAGTGATTTCTCTGTGCTAAAAACCCACTAATTTGCATGGAGGGTCCTCTCTTCAGTGCCTGCGCTACAATGATCAGGCTTAACAAATTGGCTACACGTGTTGATCTGTCGAGCTGTCTACAGCTCCAGGCAACAGTTAGGACTTCTACTCTTTCATTTCTTTTAGAATTTCTGATGGAATCAGAATAATGAAATAACACGTATGGAATTATGTTGTGACCATTAATATGTAAAAAAAACATCAAACCTAAATTTTAGATCTGAGTCTTCAGAGTAGCCATGATGAACAGAACAGCTTTGATGGCAGCTTTGTTTACTCTTGGTATTATCTCAACCAGCTCCATTACCTGGGAGACTGGGGGACTCGATTAAATTTCAAAGGCTTAAATTCTCAATTAAAAATGTTTGTTCAGTGATCATTTCAAATAATGTATTTTTAAAACCTATTTATTTTTGGTTAAAAGATGTAGGCATCAATGTCTTGGAAAGTAACTAAAACATTAACCTTTACTTCACAATGTATTTGGTCGTCTTTGGTGTGCCCAACATTTTACTGACACTGCAAATCAGGAGAAATAAAGAAACTTCATTTTGAAAGGGTTTGATGATGGCGTATAATGGTTTGAATTATATAAAAGGCTGCTGTGTATGTGTTACAGCGAGAGATAGAACGAAAGTGAGAAAGTGGTGGAAATGGCATGCTAGATGGCCTGCAAGTCCTTGTGTGTGTGTGTGTGTGTGTGTGTGTGTGTGTGTGTGTGTTTGTGTGCTCTCCCTGTGAAAGAGTGTGGGTAGAGAAGAACAAACTGTGACACTGTGTGTTTAGGAGACACAGAAACAGAAAAAAATATATATTATAGATATTGTCCAATATATGTCTGCAGAAAACCATGTATCCATTTGACCATGTGCCCATGTGTGCGTGGCAGAGAAGGTCGTTCCTGCATCCTGAAGGACACTGAGGGACGTCGTGGGGCCCCTGTGGAGCTTAGGCATGTGTATATAGCAGCATGAGCAGCTCAAGGACTTGGTGTGCCTTCTCCTCCATCTGTCATTAGTTGCACCTGCTCTGGTAGCAGAGCCCAGTGCCCCACCCTGTCTCCCACAAGCACATAAGCACCTCCCCCACAGAGAACATGCCACACTGAACGCCCACAGCCACCAGTGTGGAGCGGCTCTGGATGGAGCTTCTGAGTCCAGGTCAGCCATGCCCACTTCCTGTGTTCAACAGGGTCTCACCTTTACAGGGTGAAGTAAACAAGTCTTGTTTGTTTCTTCAGTGAAATAATTATTATAGAAATAAAAGTACTTTAGCAAAAAAAAAAAGTATCACATCTACAAAAACAACTTTTGAAGTTTTTGAATGGCATGTAAACAGCATCTATCTGCAAGAGGTGTGTTTATGTGCTGTTCTTTTGTGATCTTTTTGACACACTTAGTTTTGACAGGTCGAATTTGTTTTCTGCTGTACTTATTCTGCTAATGCTTAAAAATGAATAGTATGATCAGCAGCATAACTGTCAACAACAAAGAATGGAACTGAATACAAAACAAGGAATTAGCTGTTAAATGTGAATGACTGAAATGTAACTGGGTCTAAAGTAAATTCCTTTTTTTTCACCAATAAGCTTAGGGATAAAAAGTATTATAATTTGGAGAAACAGAAATGTTCAGCAGAGATTTCCCTTTAATAAATAAAACCAGTGACTACCTCTGTGAATTTATTGGAATTGCACTAATGAAACATTTTAAAACAGATGGAGTAGGCTCACGTTTACTTGCTGTTTTTCTTATTACTAAGAATTGCATTAAGTAGTGTTTCTGCATTTAATGGAAATGAGTGTGTGTTTATGAGAAAGAGAGAGAGAGAGAGAGAGAGAGAGAGAGAGAGAGAGAGAGAGATCACATTGCCACTACTGAACCAAAAGTAAATGATTTCAGCATTTAAAACTTCATATTTAACAAAGTATAGCAGGCACTTGTACATAAACCCCTAATATTCCTCAGAATATTTTTGTCCAAGTTCAACCTTGTGCTTGGCCTGTGATCAGACGGTGCATCTCTCATTGAGTGAGCAGATACTGTGAGGACCATGAGGAGGGGTGATAAGCTTTGCTGGTGTTATGTATGTCTTTTAGGATGAGCAAAGGCTTTTAAGTGTTGCAGTACAACAGCCTGAAGTGATCAACAAGGGATCTGACCAGCAGAATGGGGCTTTAATGAGAACAAGGACTTTTTATGTGGAGATGAAAACTAGAGGAAGTCTAGAGGATCCTACTAAATCTCTCTAGGATAAAAAGGGGAAAATAGCAGGAGACGCATTATGGGGGCGTTTCTCAATTATTCTTGGCATTATCATCTGCACCCAGCCCTCAGAGAGCTGGGAATATGGGACTGATAAGACATAGCAGTAGTGTTGTGAGCCATTTCCTAGCACTAACCCATCTATCTGCTACATGCAGGGGTCCATTGTAGCCAATGAAGTTTTAGTTACAGTATTCCCGTTGGACAGAGCATAAAAATATATTTTTTAAGTGTTTTCACAATTTGTAGGGAGTCATTCACTAATACTACAGGGTGTCATAGTAAAACATCAGTCCTATGGTAACGTGTAGATGTACAATTCAAAAACACTTCGCTATACCAAAAGCGCCATTTTGCAGTGTACGCCATGACTTCCCCAATTCTCCTGAAATGTCACCTGTATCTCTTGCCTATTGCTGCGTAAGACAAATGATCATAACCAGAATATCACCACTGCAGCGTATCCTCCACTAAGCGAGTCAAATTTCATCACCATCCTCAGCAGCATAAGTGTGGTTAGCTCGCTCCTTTTCAACGCCCTGTCTCGGGGCTCCCGCGGCTGAGGAGGCAAGACTAGTCCGGAGTCGCCTGAGGAGAAAGTACCGCCTTGGCAGGCAGCTTGGGCGGGCGTGCTCTGCTTGGAGCGTGAGAGCACGTTGGGCTCTTGTTGACACTCCCGAGCCATTACTCTCACGTCACTGCACACGTGAGTTATGGCAGGATGGCAGGGGCGTGTGCGTAATGAAAAGGAATGTAAAATGCATTCACAGTTTTGAAAAAAGGACACCAGGGGAGGGAGGCTCGAGTGTGCTCAGAGCGCCCGCCGATTGGCCCGTGCTCCGCACGTGGCGGCGTGAGGTGTGTCGCCTGAGCAGTGGAGATGAAAGAGAATGACAGCAGGGCTAGTGAGGCTCCTGCCAGCCGGATCTCATGTTAGGTTCAGCTGAAAGAGTCACCACTCCTACGTCCGTGTGAGGAGAAAGTCATCATTAGAGCTCATTATAAATCCCCATTGTGTCTCTGTCTTCAACAGTTTATTTTGTGGCAGAAATACCTAATACTTTGAATATCGTTTATCTTGAGATATTGGGAAACAACTCTTCTGGTTTGCTCTCTTTTACAGGCATGTTAGTTCACACTGAAATTTTTGTTCGCACTAGTATCACTAGTTCACACTGGAATTTTAGCTCGTAACGGTCAGCTATGTTAGCCTAATAGACTAAAATATACTTAGACAGGCGACTATATCTGAACAGTCTAAAGATGATTTTGTCTCTGAAGTGCAAATTTTAATTTACAAATTGTGATTTAAGGACACTGCCATGATGGAAAGACCAAGGTGTGATGGTCTCCTTCGCACCATTGGTTTGATGTACGTCTTGCCTGGCCTCCTTGGGCATTTTCAGGATTCCTCTGCTTCGAACGATATTGGCCAAATCCCCCTAATTAACAGACACTTGGCAGCACACTTTCTCACAGATTTCTCATTTTCCTGAAAACTGTTGAACACTGTGAGTGTTCATATACTGCACACAGGTAGATTCTGGGCTGCAGGCATCACACTGCACAGGACGTTAAACGGGAGGAAGCCAAATCAATCAGGACAATAAAGACCTTCATAATATAGACACAGGTCATCTGAGACGCTTACTAAAACCTGTACTCCATTCATACTTCTTATTTTATAAATAGACCATATCCGTTTGAATATTAAAGTCTGAATCACTTGATTTCTTATGATTAAAACAAACTCATAGAGGAACTATAATTAGATAAGTCTTACTTCATTCTATCATCTTTTGTCTCCTGTTCTGTATTCATTTGTCCCTTGGCAAATTTACGCTGCAAGGTTATCTGGATGGAGCTCGTCATTAACAGCTCTGTAACACAACTCCACATTAGCTTCTTCTTGCCTAGTTCATTTGGCTGAGAAATGGCCATTAACCATTAGACTCAATTACAAATTACAGTGTATGGTTGGCTTGTGTGCTGCTCTAACTGTGCTCCCCTCTCACAATTACACCACCTCACTAGCACTTTGTTATGTGTGTCCTGTTAATGTTCTAGCTTTTTTACACCTTTCTTTGATTTTGATGCCCTTCTTTAATATTTACCACTTCATCTCTTTTAGATTTTCTATTTATATTATTATATAATTGGAAAATTATTTGCTTCTTTTGTCTAGCGAGTTCAAAATGAACATCACATGTCCTTTGCATTAGTACCTACCACCTAAAAAAAATAAATTACCCCGGCCGACTTCCAACTTCCGACCTGCCCCTCCCAATCCCTCTGTCATCAACTACAGCACAGTCACCATAACCCTTTACTCACCATAACCCCTTTACTAACATAATCCATTTAATCTCCATAACCCCTTTACTAACATAATCCCTTTACTCTCCATAACCCCTTTACTAACATAATCCCTTTACTCTCCATAACCCCTTTACTCACCATAACCCCTTTACTAACATAACCCCTTTACTAACATAACCCCTTTACTCTCCATAACCCCTTTACAAACATAAGGTGAGAAAGGGGGTTTTCCTATTCCTTTAAGCAGTTCAATCAAATTCTGTCTGTGTCTTACTGTAAAGCTGGCAGCCCTGTCTACATTCACTACTGAACAACATCACTGATAACTGATAAATTGATTATAACAGAGTAGTACTGTAGTAGTACTGTAGTAATGCTGGAAAGGCATTATCAGAATTTGACATTTCTGTCAGAATTTTGACACTTCTGATGCCTAATTCCTCTCCACAGATGTTAAATGTCAGTCTCCAGTAATGGCAACACTGAGCATCATCGACCATTATGGCTAAACGCTCAATTTAAAAAAGGCCAAACTCTTTTAACTGCAATTATCACAGTTGCCAAGGTTCACCCAAAACCAACACGCTTTCTGTTCCACCAATAGGACTCTGTCATCCCCTCACTGGGACCGCCCACAATAAGACTCTGTGTCATCCCCTCACTGGGACCGCCCACAATAAGACTGTGACATCCCCTCACTGGGACCACCCACAATAAGACTCTGTGTCATCCCCTCATTGGGCCCGCCCACAATAGGACTCTGTATCATCCCCTCACTGGCACCGCCCACAATAGGACTCTGTGTCATCCCCTCACTGGGCCCGCCCACAATAGGACTCTGTGTCATCCCCTCACTGGGCCCGCCCACAATAGGACTCTGTGTCATCCCCTCACTGGGCACGCCCACAATAGGACTCTGTGTCATCCCCTCACTGGGCCCGCCCACAATAGGACTCTGTGTCATCCCCTCACTGGGCCCACCCACAATAGGACTCTGTGTCATCCCCTCACTGGGCCCGCCCACAATAGGACTCTGTGTCATCCCCTCACTGGGCCCACCCACAATAGGACTCTGTGTCATCCCCTCACTGGGCACGCCCACAATAGGACTCTGTGTCATCCCCTCACTGGGCCCGCCCACAATAGGACTCTGTGTCATCCCCTCACTGGGCCCGCCCACAATAGGACTCTCATCCCCACTGCACTCCTTCAGCTGTTCTTCTCCTACTCAAATCATCAGTGCTGCCCTCCTCCTCGGGGGGCATCCAGTCTCTGCCCATCGATCATGCAGTCAGCCTGATTCCACTGATAACTAACATGGTTATTCAAATGTGGACTCTCTCTCGCATTCTCCTCGCCCTTCGCTAGATTGTGGAGGAATCTTTTTGGTTTCACTTAATCAGGCCATCTATGGAAAGCCTGTTTCAGGGCAGTTCCTTTCCTGCGTGGAGCTTGATAGCAAGCCCTGTTAGGCTCAGAGCAGTAATCATGACTCACTGAAAGGCATCATTCAGTCGCTCCCCCTGGGTATTCTGTCACAGCCTTTCTCCCTTTAAATTTCCTTTAATATATATAAAATAGCACAGTGTATAGCACTACTTGCTATTGCAGACTGAAAGGACATCACAAGACAGGTTTCTTCAGCAGGATGATGGTGAACTCGCATAATGTCTCGTGAATGCACTTGTAGTACAAGTTCACACCCAGATGAGGACAGTTAAATGTTTGTCCTCCATCTTTCACAGGAGGAGATTTTATTCCGCTCGTATAGGTCTGTAACAGTGAGGAATGATCCCACACGTTTCGGTAATGGCTCCGTCTTGTTTGCAATGCCTCAGACAGCCCGAGGAACTGTGGCATTCACCTGCTCAAATCACTGCATAATTGCCTGGAAGACAGGACCTTGAGTGGTCTGTTTACTTGTGGATTATAGCGTTACTACGTTCCCGTTCTGATCTGCCTCTCAGCGAGGGCTGCCCCACTAATGCTCCTGTCCAGCCCAACACCTCAGCCCAGTCCTAGGATGGCCCTCCGTCTCCAGATAGTAACTAGTTTGTATCCACTGCATCACCAAAATCAAATCAACACCCTTTTTCGTAAGAGCAGATAGACCGTCGCTGAGGTGCCTGAATGCAAATGGAATATTTCGGAAATGACTGGAACACTTCTCTGACATCCATTTGAGCAGAATTAACTTCACTGAGTCCTGCACATTTGATAATGGCTTAACAAGAGAATGTTTCAGATGCAAATACGACTGGTGTTGAACTAGGGTTAAAAACAGCCATTTTGGAACATTTTTTGAATGCCTCTGAGTGAAAGCAGCTGCTGAAAGCTCTCCACGGTGGGGGCGCATCATAGCCGTGCTCCTGCACAGATCTCCGCAGCTGGAATGGAGACCAACGTGACGGGTGAATGGGACGGGTTCCGTCCTTCTGTGATTCACCAGTCTCACACCAATGAATCAGCTGCATGCCCAGAAAAGTGTTAATGTAAAAAACGTCTCTGAATATTCATTCAAATATGTTCTCTTAGAAGGAAAAGCTGGGAATAGGCTTTGTGTATACCAGGGTACTGTGTAACATAGAACAGCTTGGGATGCCTCCTCTTTTCACATTCACATTTCACATTTTCACATTCACATCCAAGGTGAGAGGATTTGGCAAAAAGGCATTTGCATGCTTAGTGTGATGGTACGGAGATAACTGCATTACTGTGGCTTATGCCATCACGAAAGGATGATACTGGGTGTCGTCCAGATAAATGTTTTCGTCCCCCCTTGGAGAGGTTGTCCTTAGGTGAGGATCACAATGTGACCACATGCTTTTTTTTGCGAGCTCTCTTTCTAATCCCATGTTCAGTGGGAGTGATGAACTCTTTTTTCTCTTTGATTTGCCTGCTGTTGTTGCCACCCTAGCGTGGGGGGAACACCGGTGTCCACCAAGTTTTGTGTGTGTCTGCACGTGCGTCTGTGTTGCAGACATCTGTTGCAGGACAGATTATCCTGAATCCTGAATATCTTGAAGAAAAAAAAACAGGCTTGAAGTCTTATTAGTTCAGCACATTAAATGTTGGATTAGTGTTTATCTTTTCGATACATTGTGTAGATTATAATTAGCAAAGTAATGTAGCTAACATTAGCTAGATACGCAGGCAGATGATTGACAGCTTAAGCACTATCGCTACTTGGCAACAAAGACTCATGCATTCAGAACCAGTTGCTAAAAAATATTGTATGAACCCACAGAGGGGTAAAAGTAGTGTGCCTTTTGTTTTTTATTCCTTCAAACAAGCACAGTGTTAACACAGCCTTAACCACCTGCATGCAAAACGATTCATCCTTACACAAGAGAGACACTGCTAATGTCCACTGTCCTTCGGCAACACCGTCTTTCACAAATACAGAGGTTACAAATGATCTCAGATATCGGAAATACACAGAGTGACTAGGAAAATGTTCATGACTTTCTAAATGTGCCTTGACGTTGAAGAGGGCTGTGGATTGAGGGCACTGTGAGGCTCCATAGCTGTTTGCCATGGCTCAGAGGCAGTCCTGCTCTAAATATCAAGAGTTCCCCCAGTGAGAGCCAAAAGAGGAGAGACTGGAACTAAGTGTGGAAGAGAGGCCAAGTGGAGCCCCAGTGCCTACGATATGCTGACACATCCAGCCCCATGCAAGGCCATGCATACCAATTGCTGGATCACTGCAGACTCGACTCATGTCTCTCTTTCTCACCCAGACCTCCACTTAGCCAGATGCTGTATTCTTATTTACCTCATCTTTCACCAGAAACATTTCAGTCATGGACAGCCACAGTGGCCCAGGCATAAAAAGTCTTAACACAAAGGAAGTCTTAATGCACTCTTCTAGGAGTGCTCTAATGCTGGACAACGGGCCCGCATGCCGAATGAGAAACAAATGAAATCATTTGCACGCCTTTGAGGTTGTGTTCTCTACTGAGAGAGCAAGCAGCGCAGTAACTGTATCGGGGAGCTAAGTGCTTTTTGGACTCGGGGGCAATTTATTTATGCCTTGTATGCTCTCTGTTGCTTCCACAGAATCAAGCCTCGAAAAAGAGTTTCCTCTATGAAATCTCAAAAGTCTTTTAACATTTTTACCTATACTGAATTGTGGATAGATGGCCATATAATAGAAAGTTGATCAAATTTTTTTATTTTTACTTTAAGCTTAATTAGATGTTTAAAATAACGTCTGATTTGAAACTGATAGAACCACACTATGTCCAGAGGCCGTGCTATTACAAGACTGCGGCTTGAAGTCTGGGAAGTCTCCCATGATGCCGAGCGAACCACATGCCCGCAGGCACAGTGCAGCCTCCACTCGTGGTCTGTGCTAGTCTGTGCTACTGTACCACTCATGTGTGTGTACATGTGGCTATTGCAATCGCTCCGTTGCACGAGTCATTACTGAAACTCATGCGATGGGAAGTACCCGATCGGAAAATGAACCTTTTATCCTTGAGGGAAGAGAGGTGATTGGGTCAGGCGTTCTGTGGCTTTCTAAGCACGCTCCAAAGGACTAGAGCATCATGTTGATTTGTCAGACTGCCCGGGATGGCGCGTCACAAATACGGCCTACTTAAGATCAGTCACTAACAACCAAAAGTGAGGGTGGGGTGGAACCGAGAATTTGCCATTCGAATGTTCAAAGGAGCACTGTCACAACAATGCCATCCTGTCTCATGTCACGTTAGGCATGAACACAGTAAAATATGAAAGTGGACACCTTAGAGTTCTATTTGCAGGGGGCTGATCCTTTGAAGCAGGGCAATAAAAAACCATCAGCATGTACGGACATCCAACACCTCCACTTCTCATTGAACTGTGGTGAAGAAAATGATCTGCATCTCAATGAGAGTCATTTTGATTCTGAGACTTTTAACATTTTTTAACTCCTGACATGGTTTGCTATTAGGGGCTTACCCTGAAAGAACAAACACTAATTAATCAGTCTGGCCCTGATTGCATTCTCCCTACATCTCTGCTCAATCGCAGTCATTAACAGCAAACACCATCCACCACTGCATTCAAAATGAGTCTGTAAACCCCCCCCCCCCCCCCCATTCCTCAAACATGTCTGCTGCAACACTATTTGTGTAACCCAGCATGTCCCCAGTACTTCAAGCATGAAGCGTGATCCCAGCAGGGTGTGTGACATGCGATCTGGCATAAACAACTGCAGAGGTTTTCAGAGATTTGAAAAATAATGATCAAAAATCTATTTTGTTTGTTTCTCCCATTTTTGTTAATATAAGTTTGCATTTGCTTTCGCTGGCTCTTAAACTGAATTCTTACCTCATCTTGGAAAAATTTAATAGTAACATAAATCACTTTGAGTCTAAACAAATGTGTTTATAATGCATGTACGTGTAAGGTAATTACCTTTAAAAATTGATTACACTTTGTAATAAACAGGCAAAATATCACATACTATCATGACACTGAACGTAAAATCACTGACTTCTCATGGTCTCTAGAGCATCCTGTAACCTTTATTATTTTGCATCTCTTTTCTCAGATAATGGAAGATTATTTGCATAAATCTTCTCAGATTTTGTCATATCCTTCTCAGATTTTGTCATATCCATACTAGTCTTCCCATTATGGAAGTATTAAGCTTGAAGGCCTGGTGTCGATGCAAAGCACAGGAACTGTTTCTAACCTGTTCTTTGAACCATCCATCATTAGACAGACAATGGTTTCAATGTCAGCCCTCATTTAGAGCCATTACAGTGCTCTCTCTGTGCATTAGCCACAAATGGGCTGCTAATTACATGCTGGGAGTCTTGCTGGTCCTGTGTTTCTTTCCCTGTGTCTTCCATGACTTAAATAACAGGGTCTGACACTAATGTTGGCACTTCTTGCTTTGCTCCAAGAAGCCCTCTGCTTAGCATTTTCTTCTTGGCTGCCTCAAAGTGGCCTAAATTATGTAATTGTGAAGGAACCTCTAAATAGTGGCATGTGCTCTTCTGTGGCATGTGACATCTTTGTGGAAAGATTTGAGCCACACTGATAAAAAGGGGAGAGGAAAGCAACCAAACCACTGCCATGCCAAGGCACACAGCACACAGATCAACAATGTCGAGAGGAAAGGAGACATCTGAGGACATCAGGAAGAAGGTGGTGACAGCCCTACAGTCTGGGGAAAGCGGGAAAGCTACAAGACTAAAGATTCCAGCTCTATCCATCCACTGTAAAACAAATAATTTACAAATGGAGGCCACTCAGCATCACCTCAACTCTGTCCAGATGTGGACAGCCATTAAAACGTACACCAAGAAGCGCCAGAAGAAGGCCAAGCCAAACATCACCTCCACAGAGTTGCATACCTCTCTGGAAACATCTGGGATAAGTGTACAAGAATCTACAATCAGGAGACAAATAGACATGGTGTTCATTGGAGAGTTGCTAGAAAAAGAACAAAGTTGCCCATTTAAACTTTGAGAGCACTTGGTCAAACGAGGCTCTCTGGAAGTCCATTCTCTCGACACATGAGTCCAAAATGTAATTATGTGGTCATAATCACAGGTGCCATGTTTGAAGAAAAGTCAACACTGTATACAAAGAGAATAACCTTCCGACCTGTTTTTCTGCCTCCAGACCTGGACGATTCCATATAATCCTGGGAATCATCAATTCCCAAGCCTATCAACACATTATTGACCAGAATCTCCTGCCATCACTCAGTTGAGTTGAAGTTGAAGCTGGGATGGAAATGGATTTTGAATTTGATTTTTGACCAAGACCCAAAGCATTCCAGCAAAACTGCCAAGGATTGGCTTAAGAGAATTAAGATTGGCCCAGCCAAAGTCCGGACCTCAATCCCATAGAAATGCTGTGTCAAGTTCTGAAGCAGTTGGTACATGCCACATGTCTCCACCCTCTCTCAACAGGTGGAGTTCTGCAAGGAGGAGATGTTTGGTTCATGCCACATGTCTCCAACCTCTCTCAACAGGTGGAGTTCTGCAAGGAGGAGACGTTTGGTTGATGTAATCACTAAACGGAGGTGCTACAAGGTACTAACTAAGAATTCACAAATGTTTGCACTTGGCTTATTTCCATTACTTTTGTTGAATAAATAATGAAAAAAATGGGTGGTTCACAAACTTTCAAGCAGCACTAAACATGCCCTTTCTGAGCGCTACCATACATGATCTTCAGTTGATTCACCTGCAGGAAAAGGCTGATTACAATTGATTTTGTTTTTACTGCTGCCCTTCCCACATGGTTCCTCTCCTCCGCTCATCTCCTACTCGCCGCACTGAACTGGATTATCAAATGCAGAAACACACCCCAGCATGGCAACAGCATATCTCCTCAGTGAAGGACAGAGGTTATGGGCTTTTGTTGTCTGGCCTGAGATTAAAGCGCTTTGTGCTTTAGAGACAGAAGGTGTGGATGTGTCCGATAGGCCTCTGCTCTCCTGTTGTTCTCCAGCACAAAAGCAACTCATTGATGTCTGATCTGTTTGGGTGCATGAACACTGAACAGATCACCTGTGCACATCCTGTCTGACTCAAAGGAGGAGTGCCATAATCTCAGAACAGGAAGCCAATATTGGTTTGGGCACTTCTATGAGAGCTACTTATGCCTTCATGACTTTGAGTAATCTGAGTTCATTGGAGTATCAGCAGAACTCGATAAGATACCTGATGAGACCAGCAGGGTAGCTCTGAGTGCAGGGACCGAGCTGTCCTCTGGGAGGCTAGCACTGTGTCATGCTCCACGTCTGTAGTTAAGCACTGAGGCGTTTTACACAAATCCCATCAATGAGGTAGTATGACATCATTGATTTGGCTTAATATTAATATTATTATTATTGACTTGCTCCATTGTTTCAGTAAATATCTGCATTCTGCTTCCTGGTCCATTTTTAGCATCCCAAGTGGATTAATTTACGTCTTCTGCTAGCAACTGACACTAAGATGGTTAAAACCCGGTTTATTGTTCTGATTCTGTCATTTTAACTCAACACAAATGAATCTATATTTGACCAAACCTGCTATCATACCAAGGGAAAAGCTATGACCACAGTTGAGTTTTTCATCTTAGCAAAGACATGATTGCTTGTTTCTTTCAAGAGAAAGCGGGAAATAGCGATGAACTAGAATAAGAAGAACTGTAGTGGTGTTTTGCCTCTGGCAAGACTTCGGGGGCTTTCTTTGTTTGGGCATTTATTTTAAAGGACTCTGATGGTGAATTTTGAATGACAAACTTAAGTATTATATTAATAGTATATATTACATATAAAATTTCACAGTCACATCAATAATATGCACATGAATAATATTTTCAGATAGAAAGGGTGGCTTACTCCTTGAACCATACTAACAGGTGGTTTCCAGTGCCTAGCAATAGCACTCATTAACATTACACCTCACGCATGTACACACTGAAAGAACAGTCCATTTAGAAAATAACGTTTGCTTTTTCAACAGTCTCTCCTTACCATTTTCAAAACAGACAATTTATTCTGATACAAAAAAAGTGTAACAAATAAATAATCAAGAAAGACAAAGTTTAAAAGCCTAATTGTTAATGAAAAAGTAAAAACTGTGAGGAAGGAAGCATGAGGTAGACCCCGATGTACTTAGTCTACTTTAATGGATTGACCTGTTTATTTTGAAGAAGGACGCGCTTTCAAGCACTTGTTAGGGACTGCCAGGAGGCCAGGAGGCCAGGGCCAATCAAAAGAGGTCGCACCACTCACCCACGCCCTCTGCGTAGGTACTGCCACTGAAAGCAAAAAGCAACAAAACAGCAGCTGCTCAAAGACCTTCAGCTCTCTCTCTCTCTCTCTCTCTCTCTCTCTCTCTCTCTCTCTCTCTCTCTCTCTCTCTCTCTCTCTCTCTCTCTCTCTCTCTCTCACACACACACACACAGCCTCTATTATAGAAGCCAGGAGGAGGTAGAGGTTTACTTTTTTGTCAAAGTAAGTTCCAAAGGTCATTTAAGCGAATGAGTGCAGAAGTGAAAGTTCACTTTTAATTTTGTTCCATATGAATATCTGGTAGACCCATAAAAAATCCAATTATATAGTGTGAAAAATAAATTGAAACATTTGAAGACATTGTTTGAAAGGTACTGAGTTTTTTTTCTTTCTTCAAGGTGTAAGTTAAATGCTTGAGCTTGAGATTCTGAGATCAGAAGCAGAGATCCACAGTGCCAGGAAAGTTGATAACAATGGCACACATCACAGCCGTGGGAAAATAAACGGCTCAGTCTACACCAAATGCACCATCGCTCATGATAGGAATGACTAATAGACACCGTGCAGTCCTGTCATTAACGTCTGTACCACCACGAGAGGCTCAGCACTGCTATGGTTTCTCCAGTGACTCAACGTCAAACTCATCTGCCAACAAACATTTTGCTAAAAATAGGTGCCCTGCATTCTGCCTGCATTTCCCATCAACACATGTGATCAAAATCAGATTTGCTCCTTTATTAGCAATTTCACCAGGAACCAACAGAATCTCCCCTCAGCGGATGGCAAGTGATACAGCCCCCTGACCCTACCTGCGAAGGCCAGAGGCCAGGGGACGTGCTGAAGGACAGCGCCCCCTCTGGCTGCACACAGGACAGGCAGCCGAGCTCATGCCCTGGGAACGGAGGTAACGTAGCGACTTTATTAGCACACTGAGTACCAGCCAGTCGCCTTCCATTTCACTCTAGCTGAGCTAAGAGAGTCCCACAGTGCGCCATATGGAGGGCATGTGTAATGTGCTGGTGCACGAGCTGCAGTCCTCCGATGCTCACGTAGAGGAGCAGAGTGCCTCGAGAGTCGAAACGAACGAACAGACTGACTGACTTCCCTTAGTAGCACTGGATGACAGGCAAATGCTGAAATCATACCGAAAGCCAGGGGTGCAGGGTAATATCTGTGGAACACATTGACTGGCTAGCTGCATGGACACAGTGGCTGAAAGTTACTGATGGTTAATGGCTGAGAAAAGCGAATTTGCACTAACAAATGTACAGTATCACAGTGGGCAAATGCCTCTACTGGCTGTAAAAAAAGGCTTTAAAGCCATATGTATGGAAATGAACAGGAAACAGGTAAGCAGAAAAAATGAAAAGTGGCCAAAGGACCTTGTGCTGCATACAAACACACACACACACACACACACACACACACACACACACACACACAAACAGAATGACTGCGCTTACATCTGACACATTCATCAAACGGTGTAGAAGGACACCGAAGGGCAAGGCTGCTTGACCTTGTCTGACCTTTGTTAGCATAACTGATGGGCTTCTATTGAAAGCAAGCTAGAATATGAAGCAGGGCATCGCCTGCAGCCACACTAGCCTAAAGAGAGCAGCTCTCACCTCTCCTGGCCTGCTGATGCCAATGTTTTGCCAGAGAGAAACAGAGAGAGAGAGAGAGAGAGAGAGAGAGAGGCAAAGGGAGAGAGGGAGAGGTGCCCAGACCTGCCAGAGCTGCATGCTGGGTAGGCGGCCATTTTGGACAAGAGTCAAGGGCATACAGTGGAACGGCCAAACGAGTCTTTACGCTGTGCCAGCCGGTGACGCAGTTTTCTGTCAGGGATACCGGATACCTAACCGTGGACCCACACACTGGAAAAACGGCAAGTGCTGGCCCTACCGGCGACGTCACTAACCTATTTTTGCCTGCCGAGGTTCCTTTGTGTAATTTGCATGGGAAGTAAAACTTTGAGTGCCATGTGTGAACTTTTCACTTTTCAATCTTTCAGTTGTTGACATTGTTTTTTCTTACTATTCAACTCAAAAGAGATCAGTTCTTCGTCTGATTCTATTTTTACCAAGAAATTTCCAACAACTGGGTCACACACATTGCCTTGTGCCTGAAAGTACCAAGAGAATACGTAGATGAAACTCTTGTGCCAAAGCAGACTCTTCGTCTCACCTGTCTCATCTCACCTGTCTCATCTCGATGAGCGCTCATCACTCCCCAGCTCAGGCCTGGCCGTGCTATACTGTCTGACCTCAGACCTCCTCTATGAGCTTTTATCCGTGGAATGTAGGCATGAAATGTTATCCTAATGTTAGTCTAATACATAGAATTGTAAATGGGATTGCTTGCATAGGAATGAGTAATCGTAGTGACCCTAGGCAGTAAGAATAATTTCATCTGTGAGTTAATTCCATGACTGTAGTCTATCCTTGACTGTCTATGACAATTTGCTTTATCAGTATTTTATTTACATTTTGATGACATTACTGAGCAGTGACATTTATAATGATGATGATGATGATAATGATGACATGGATGTCATTAATTAACTTGTGAAACTAGTGACTGCATAAGAGACATTGACTTGTTGAACAGAACTGGCAACCACATTAGACGTAATCTCTGAATTGCCGTGCCTACTGCCTGGACATGTTATAAAACAGTTCTATTGAAACCATTAATGAACAACTACAACTCTGTCCTTATTTGTCACTCTAGAAAGTTTGAAGGACTGTTTGGTCCAAACAGCTTATGAGGTTTAAACCGTGCACTTATACAAGAAAACATTGAGAAGTTTCTAAATCTGTTAGAGGTGTTAGAGGTCTGGAGTTAACGCAGGCCTCCCAGTAGTGGTCGCTAGCTGCATAGCTCAGAAGCTCTATTCAACACATTTTCATG